>NW_022436945.1:21183407-21289146 GCF_009761245.1 Sapajus apella
GGTCTGAAGTGGAACAGTTTCATCCTGACACCATCCACCCCCAACCTTATCCATAAAAAATTTGTCTTCCACGAAACCGACCTCTGGTGCCAAAAAGTTTGGTGATCACTGATCTAATTGTTATGTGCTCCCATAGTCTGATATATAATGGTACAGTAGATGCCTTAAAACTGCAATTAGTACTTACATTTAAAAAGCAGAAGATGCAAGACACATATATAGTAATCTACAGCAATTCTGGGAAAACTTTTTGATGTACTCCTATTCTGGTGGTGAGAAATATTCCTTGAACATTCTCTGATTCTGTTCTAGAAGAGAAGTCGCTTAGTCTAGCTTTTTGTGTGTGTGCTTCTTTGCACCTCTCAGAGAATTCACCCTCTTTATTTTCCTCGTTGTCTATACATTAAGTTCAAATCGGAAGAATATATTATCCTTGAGCATTGAGTAGTATGTTCAGCCTGATTGCTTTCCCGATAAATTCATTTTAAACCTTGAACTGTCATTTTATCTTTTAGTCTAGATTGTGGGGTTTTTTATCCATAGAGGTCTCACAATAACTTACCCAGCTTCTTAACAATTTGCATGCAGTTAGTTTTATGCACCAATAATAGTAACCACAATACAGTTTGATATAATACATTCTTCTTTCTTAATCACAGATAACTTGAGCTTATCAGATTTTAATGGGCATGTTACACCATGAGACCTTTTCCTGAACAATTTTGACAACAAAAAAGATTTTCTGGGAACAGCAATAATTTTTCAGATGTTTTATCAGTGTATAATGGTCCTCTATTAGATTTAATCCCCCTGCAAAATAAATTTCAATTGGTATTGTTGCTTATAACGTTTCTCATTTTATCTTAATCTCCTTAGGATGGAATGCAGTAGCCTTTTCCAACTTAAAAACTTCCCTATTTCTGGATTCTCTTTGTCTTTCCTTTTATCTCTGCTTTTACAAGACCTAATTATTTACTGAGGCTATTTCTTAAATGTAATAGCTTGTCAACTGCAGCTAATAGAATCCGACATTGGCTACTGTAATTCTAATGTCCAACCTATTTTCTGAGCATTACAAGAGTTTCAGCTTTATATTCTGAGCTCCAAAGTATCTCAGGTGATTCTGTAACCAAATGTTTCTGCCACTGAATAACACAGATCTTTACTGGTCAGTTTTCTCACTCTCAATGACCCATCCATAAGGCCTTGACAGGTATCTAGGTCTGTTTGTTTTGTTACAGCAGCATGCCTCTTCTGGTTCTGATGTCTGCATCATTTAGGATAAATTAGGTGATGCTATGGTAACAGTCAATCCTAAATCTTGGAGGTTCAAACAACAAATGTTTATATTTTGCTATTTTGCTCATCCTGTGTGTCTATCAGAAGTCAACAACTCTAGTCGCTTTTAGACCAAGACTGACAGATGGCAAGCATGTTGAATGTTGCTAGTCACCATAGCAGAATAAAAATAGACCTCTGGAAGGTCTCACTGGCAATGAAATGCTTTTCAGAAGACCGATATATCTCATTCATGTTCACAAGCTTTTGGTTAGAACTAGTCAAAAGGCTCCATCCATTTTCAAATGAGGCGGCCATGAGTTCTTATTTTGAACCAAGAAAGCAGAAGAACTGAAAACATTTGATGGGCAGCACTAATGTCTACTATATATGCTATCTGCGGTGGCCGTGGATGCAAAGATCACGCATAGGATTTTAAAAATGTCCGTGCGATATGGGCAACATAGATAATACATGGAAAACATTTGTTTGAAGCTGAAAGTTCTCCAATCCAGAAAGCATAAGCTAGGAAAACAGAGACTATGCTTCCAAATTTGTAAAATATTTGCAGTTAGATAACACGTTTAAAGGTTACTGTGGAGATAGAGGTCCACGCTCCAATACATTGAAATAGTTACACATTTAGGTAACTAAGAAAACCCTACTAGCAACTGAATAGCAATATTTTACGCAAAATTAACACTTTGCCATCTCTAATTAGTAGGCAAAAATGCATAAAAGTGTTGGTCAAGACAGATACTATAAACATGATGTTGGTTTAGGCTGATGGCCGCACAGTTAATTTAAAAAGATTGGGGTTGGGCGCGGTGGCTCACGCCTGTAATCCCAGCACTTTGGGAGGCCGAAGCGGGTGGATCACAAGGTCAAGAGATCGAGACCATCCTGGTCAACATGGTGAAACCCCGTCTCTACTAAAAAATTGAGGCAGGAGAATTGCCTGAACCCAGGAGGCAGAGGTTGCGGTGAGCCGAGATCGCGCCATTGCACTCCAGCCTGGGTAACAAGAGCGAAACTCCGTCTCAAAAAAAAAAAAAGATTGGATACAGCTATAAGCAGTAGATTATTCAGTTGCTGTTAGCACTGTGTTTGAAACACTAGTTGGTTTCCATAGCATAGGAGCTTGCTTATTTGTTTTATTTTATATGAAGGCATTTAATTCAGCTCAATAGATATATACTCCATGTCTCTGTATTTTCATTCCATTGGTGAGTCACTATTAAACTATTTAGATAAATAAGACCCTCAAGTAATTAAACAACTAGTGTGGACGTGGAGAGAAACACAGACAAAGGGCTATTAATGTCTAGAATGTGAGTGCTGCAAAATAGCTCGGTTATTGAGCAAGGAGGAGTATGTTGAAGGAATCAGAAAATGATTTCTACAGGATGTATATGTTGATACTGGAATTGAGAAATGGAAGCTATGTCATTACATAGAGATGTAGCCAAGCATGAGGAAGAGAATCAAAGGCAAGGGGACAAGAAAACATTCTAGAAGTTGGACAAATTGTAATTCAGTTAGTTGAACTATAGAAAGTGGCAAATATAAGAAAGCACTGAGATCAAAGAAGAAATAAAATTGTGCAGAAGCCAATCCTTCTCTTTACTTAACATCTGAATAAATTTTATATCCTGGCTAATTACCTCTACTACTCAAATCTTCATCAGCCACTCCCTCTTCTTGAATACAAAAGTATCTACATTACATCATTTAGATCACAATTATGGGCATGTTGACTTTTACCTGAGTATATAAATACTTAATTTTTGCCCTTCTGGCAGCTAGCATTCACTATAGCTGAATTTACATATTCTCGTACCACATGACAGTGTTGATGGTTAATTATATTAAAAATTTAAAATTACTGTATTATATTACATTAAAATATATAATTAATATAAGTAAGTAATTATATATTAATTATATGTTTTAATGTAATATATTAAAATATATTAATTATATTAAATTATATTAAAATTTATTATATTAATTATAGTAAAATATATATTTTACTATAATTAATGTAATTATTAATTATATTAAAAATTTAAAATTACTGTAACAAATGATAATATAATTTGGGGTCTCTGCTCACGTTTAAAGGTTTGTGTTGGAATACAGCCATACTCATTTGTTCATGTATTTTCTTTTACTGCTTTCATAATACAATGGCAGAGTTGAATTGTTGTGACAGAGTCGAAAGCCTCAAATAGTTACTGACTGGCCAATTACAGATAGAGTTCTCCGTTCTCTATAGAGTGCATTTATCAATGTGATCAATACTTTAATAGTTATTTCATATACGTTTTTATTCTTACAACCAAAAGTTATCTGTGGAAAATACTTCCATTTTGTAATTTATTGAAACAAAGAAAGAGGATATAATTTATTATGAATTCATTTGCATTCATGCTCACACAGGCTGCAACTAAGTATTTGTATTTCTCTCAATTTTGCTCTAAAGTTAATATATGTCATAATGCATTAATTATAATAAATGCACTTATTAAAATATTATGATAATTTTCTTCAAACACGCAAGTTAAAGAAATTTGATATTAGTTCCAAAAGAAAAAAATTTGTGAAAAATAGACTGATTTCTAATCACAGATAATATAATTATCACTCAAAACAAATTAAACTTTCCCCTCTTGTTACCCAGGCTGGAGTGCAATGGCGCAATCTCGTCTCACCGCAACCTCCACCTCCTGGGTTCAAGCAATTCTCCCTCCTCAGCCTCCCGAGTAGCTGGGACTACAGGTGTATGCCACCATGTCCAGCTTATTTTTGTATTTTTAGTAGAGACGGGGCTTCACCATGTTGACCATGATGGTCTCGATCTCTTGACCTCGTGATCCACCCGCCTCAGCCTCCCAAAGTGCTGGGATTACAGGCGTGAGCCACCATGCCCGGCCTATTGTTTATATTTTTTATGGTCTCTATGTACCAGATTATCTTAACTGTAAACATTATTACTAAATAAAGTGGTTGGTTAAAGATTAAAAAAACAAAACAATAAAATGGCCCCACACATCATAATCATGAATCTATTAATAGTTAGTGAGAGAAAATCCTTGTAAGTAATTTTCTTTGAGTTCATGTTTGCTTTTATGCTTATCCACCCTTACATTTTCCTACTATATGTTTTTACTTATTGTCACTAGTTGTACTGTTTTTATATATGAATAAAACTTTAAAAAACTTAAAAATAAACATCCTGTTGTTTCCAAGGAAGCCTGTTAAATCTTTACAGACAAAATATAGAACAAAGCAAAAATATACTCTTTTTAACTTAAAAGGAGATTAAATTTTTCACTAATAATTTTAATACATTTTAATGCCTATGTATAACAAGTATAGCACATCTACCCTTTCACCAAACAGTGAATATTTTGATAAAGCTTTCAAAACAAACAAACAAACAAACAAACCACTAAATAAAAAAATGATATGTGACAAATTTGACGGATTACAGGGTTTTTTCCTTTCATGTTGTGCCTTTTCAAAATTTCAAACGAGTTATGTCTATGCATTACTTGAAATTGAAAAACATGAATCACCAAGCCTCTCTCACATTACAATATGTCAAGTTTTAACCTTCTAATCTCTAATCAAAAGGATAGGATTACAATTAAAACCTTATGAACAACAGGAATAAATATTTCAATACAATATAATTTTTTCTCATAGTACTGTACCTAGTTAAAACACATACCCGTCAACTGGGAAATGAGGTCTTTGTCATTCCCTGCTTTTCAAGCGTCGGAAAATTAATCGATTGGAAACATTTAGGAGATTAATTGGTGAATGTTCACAGTTCATCATAAAGGCATTTAAATAGGGTGATTATGATACTTTTGAACTATGTGTCAATTTGATTTTTAATAGAAATCACTAAATGAGGAATTACATTAAAATAATCTCAAACCCCAAATTAATCTATTTTAGTTGTCACGCTTTGGAAAGCATTAACCACAAGTTAACATAGGAGACAAGTAAGGAAACAAAGAGGCTCTTGTTGCACTACACAGGAAGAAATTATCTAAGTTCTAACTACTATGATAAATACAGTGTGCTTGTGTATGTGTGTGCGTGTGATCGTGTGTGTTTATGACACAGTGAGAGAGAAAAAGGGAAAGAAAGTGCCTGTATAAGTGATTCGTAATTGCATTTATACTCTTGGTATTACAAAGGAAATCCAAGCCATTTATTTTCCCTTACCCTTAGAGTTTGTCTCAATCCATTTGTACCGCTATAACAACGTTCCTGAGACTGAGTAACTTATAAACAACAGAAATTCATTTCTCACGGTTCTGTAAGCTGGGACATCCAACATCAAGCTGCCAGGAGGTTTAGCGTCTGATAAGGCCCCTCTTGCTATGAGGCCCTCCTCATATGGCAGAAGGCAGAAGGGAAAAAAAGGGGTTTAAACTGATTTTCTGCAGCCCTTTAATAAGGCACAATCCAATTCCTCTTAATCACTTTCTGAAAGGCCTCAACTCTTAACACCCCCACATTGAGGATTAAGTTCTAACATGAATTTTGGAGGGAACACGTTCAAGCAGTAACAGAGTTGAAACTGCCTTTGCAAAAATTATGACAATGAGAAAAATTTGACGTTGAAAAATTATGACAGTGAAAGAAATCTGACTTAGTTGACTCTATCTTGCTTTCAACTTCCAAGTTTTTCATTTCTGGGTGTAGTTCAAGCTCAACATAAAAGGAATTTAATGTATAGTTTAACTTTGAAGCAAAGATGATAACAGCTCTTTCCCCAAAAACTGCCACCTTGACTGGGGACCAGACTGCTATTGTAAAACTAACAAATTAACCACAATATTACAAATTATGGCACAGAAGTCATCCAGCCAGAGCCCACAAGATTCCTAGCCTCCCCAATTGTTCCTATGGATAACATCACTATTGTAAAACTAAAAACTAGTGTCAAGATATTTTTCAGTCTGCATTCTGCATTAAAATCTTTCTCTATTGCACTAATGCTGTCTCAGTAAATTGTCTCTATTTTTGCAACGAGCAAGTAGAACCTTTTGGACAATTACAGAATTCTTCCAAAGAAAGAAAAAAAGTCCTATTTCTATTCTAAAAGCTGTAAGTAAATTCCTATTGGGCCATAATTTTGGCAACTTTTATTCCAAGAATTTGAAGACAAGAAGAAACAAAAATTGTGGACTTTACTGAGGAAGACAGCATTACATGTGTTCACTTCTGTGGCCACTGACATAATTGAATATTATGGCCTTACTTCTATCAGGCTTGTGTAAGGCACAGTGGAAAATAAATTACAGGTTTCTGTACCAATCCAAACAAGTCTTGAAAGCAATGGGAGTAGGCAGCTTTCTAAGGTGTATTGGGACTGGTATTGCACAGTCTATAAAACAAAAGTATGTGCCATTCATTTGAATCAAGAGTTTTTTTTTAATTGTACTTTAGGTTCTAGGGTACATGTGCAGAGTTTGTTTTTTAATGAAAATATTTCCTAGAAGTATAATATATAAGATTCTATAAGTTAAGCCCATGTAAGAAGTTCACTGATAGTAAGGCAGAAAAAAAGGATGTTTTGAAAGGTATATGTCATTATAGAATATTAATTAAACTTTTTATAAAATGAAAGAAAACAATTTCTTGACAATTAAAGAATATTAAAGAATTAAAGCGATTAAATATATGGTCATGACATTTGACTTTCTGCATATTTTATCGTGGGTATTTCAAGTTCAGCAAAAAAAATAGCCACTTATATAGTGACTATTTACTAAAATACATACCACAAAGCAACTCCTAAGGCTTTATAATAAAAAATCTCACTTTTTATTAAATACTTCTTATGCACTGGGCCATATGCTAAACCATGTATGCAATGCTACTAACCCCTCTTGATAAAACCATGAAATATGTATCTCTACAGTTACCACTGCCATCATCACCATTTTACAGGTGAAGAATCTGACATCAAAGAAGTTAATAATTCATTTAAGATCATATCACAAATTTGTCAAACATATTAGGCAAACTTATATGCACATGTGGTGAAGTCCAATACCTTTAGCAATATTAATAATTTAAAGTTTGGACTTTAAAATGCAAATTCTCGAAACTGTGGAGCAATTGTCTATTTTGTTTTCACCCTCTTAATACTTTATACTGCTCATGGTATCTTACTACACACATACAGTATGCATTTAACATTGTCCTGTTAATTAACTGTTAGGAATTCATAATCTTATATAACGTTTAAATATTTGTCAACCGGTGTGACAGCAGTTGTATATTCTTTCTGTATTTTTGTATTAGAAGGAAAGTTTTGAGATGTGATTTGCTATTTAAAAATTAAAATTAAAACTTGCTTTTTTTCTATTGTAACTGGAATGTTGTACTGGTAACAGTATTTAAGAGAAATATTGGTCAATATATGTCTAAATAAATTGATGTTACTTCCCTTTTTATGTATATTATGGGAATGGCTAGTTTACATCAGTGCATAGCCTGGCCCATACAACTATATATTGGAAACTAGAAATTATATAGGGTCATTATATGTTCACAAGCATTGAGAAGTAGTCATTTGCTGTTTCTCTTGTTTTGATACCAGTATTCAGTAAATATATGCCACTCTGAATCAAAGATGTGGATGAAAATAGAAAGGAGATATAGAAAGACAAAAGAACTAAAAAGCAGCTTTAATATTTTATCAAAATACTTTAAAATTACCAAAGCTAAAAATTACATTTGACATAGCTCTTTAATATAAATGGATTTCAATAAAACTAATATATTTTATCAAAAGTATCAAATCACATCCTCTGCACCAACATAAATGGAGCCAGAAGCTATAATCCTAAGCAAATTAATGCAGGGACAGAAAACCAAATACCACATGTTCTCGCTAATAAGTTGGAGCTAAGCACTGAGTACATACAGGAACCACAGACACGAACTACTAGCGTGTCAAAGGAGAGAAGGCAGGTTAAACTGCCCTGAAGCTGACTACCAAGGAGACAGGATCCATACTCCATCCCAGACCTCAGCATCACACAACATTCCCCTGTAACAAATCTGCACATGTGCCACCTGTATCTAAAATACATTTGAAATTTAAAAAATATATAGATAAATAAAAATAAAATAATAATATATTTTACCCTTTAAATATTAAAAATGTATTCTTCCTTTAACAATGTTTCTTTTTCCTTTCAAAGGACAATGAAAACAAAATGAATATTTTATATTTTTTCCACTAATTATTGCAATGAATTCTTTGTCATATAACTATTTTATTGTGAAGAGTAATAATGTTGCTTCTTAATAAATGGGATAATCATAGATACTCTTAGGCCACTTAAGTCATTTGTGAGTTCTTACTTCCATGTAGTAGATTTTTAATTATATTCAGTTTCATTATATATATATTTCAATCAGAGTTTCTAGGCCGATTCTTCTTACTGACTCCAACCAACACACTATGCATAATTTTGAGTTAGTTCCTTTACAACAATACATTAAGCCTAAGGACATAATGGGTATATAGTTGGCACACCCTGAATATTTGTCTTTCCTCTTGTTTGCTAATGCTCTCAGTCCCTTCCGCTAAACTGGATGCTGTCGTGGGGCAATTTTCCATATGATCAGTAATGATGAGACAGAAGGTTGAAATTGTGCAGTGCCAAGTATGTACTTACTTTATTTCATTCTCGCAACAATGCTGTGACATCGAATATATTTTGCCTTTTACTAAAAAAAATTATATTTGAAGACACCTGTAAGCAGCAGAGCCTGGATTTGGGCTCAGTCTAAACGGTTTCAAAGCCTCTGTCAAAACTCTGTGTCTTTGCATAGCAATAAAATTAATTTTAGCATATCCACTAATATTGCCCACTCCCATTGAAATATAATACATTGGAAAAATAATGACATCACAGAAGGATTTTCAAAACATTCACAGTCATAACCTAATATGTATTCATCTATCTGCTATTTATATATGTATGTGTATGTATGTTAGTATGTGCATGTAATGTAATTTTTTACTGGCAGATTTTTTATATGTGTAATATCGGCTGTATGTTTTCCAATTAATTATCTTAGGAGTTAGTGATTTTATCCTTTGTGATTTTCTGCAGAATTTTGATTTTGCAGAAATTTATGATTGCACTTGAAAATAATGACAATACATAATAATTATAATATCTACATGTTAAAAATATTTATTAACAGTATTATCTGTCACTATGTTAAATACAAAGGTTACATTTATAAATGTCCTTGTGGTCTTTCAAAACATTCAAAGAATGCTATGAACAAAAGGACTTAATTTTGAACTCCCTTTTCCCCTCTTCTTCTCTAACCTCTTATTTTCATTTCCTCTCTTATAATCTCTGATTGTTCTTTTTCATACAATAATCTGTGTATATTCCAGGGAAGCAGTAGTAATGGCAATATTTCATGACATACTCAGATTTTTAATCAAGACCACTTGTATCGTGATCTTACTTTTTGTATTGCTCCATGCTTTTAAAAAGCATTTTGAGAAAAAACATACTTATTTTACTCGAATTCTTTTTCTGATTTTTAGAAAACGAGCTCATAAATTATTAACAGTTATACATTTTTAATGTTAAAATTTATTCATGGAAATTGGGTGGTACTTACATTTTGTAGGTATAAGATATTTATCTAGTTTTTCATTTATTTAATGTTGCTGACAAATCAATAAATAGGTGGATGTGTTTAAACCAATATGGAATTTTAAAACAGGGACTTTTGAGTATACAGTTGCATAGATGATGAAATAGATAAAAGGCAGCATATTTAGATTTAGTGGAAGAAGATTAAACGACGTGAGAACACTAAGAAGCACACAGTGGCGAAGGTTTTCTGATGATAGCAAAGGGTTTCTTCATGACTAATTATTTGGTCAGAGGGTTTAAAAAAATTTACTGTGGGTGTGAATTAATAGAATAGTTTTTATAAAAAGAGAGACACCGACTATTTGAATTGTAGTTTTCTCTTGGTTGTACGCCTCTTTGATGCATGGATATTATGTTAGATCGTAGTATCGAGTAAATCAAGTAAGAGATGAACAACAAAGCTTCAGTAAGACTACAATCCAGGGAGTCCCCAGGGCCTTGGCTTTATAAGCATTTCTGCCTCCTTTCTCTCTAGGGTGCTATCATTTATCAGTCTTTTCAGCATAGTTTTAAAGCATATGTATTATTGTTCACATTTCAAATTACCAGGAGATATAAAGTCTGATAGGCTTCTTTTAATATTTAATCCAGGATTTTTTTTTTTTTATTGTTACCTATGTTTGATGACTTGACAGGAAACAGTCACTGGAGGAAACATTATAAGCCAAACAATCAACAATTGTAATGCACAAAACATTTGAGAAGTAAATACTTGACTGGCAATACATAAACAGCATGTATGCTTTTCACATGGTGGTGTATCAGAACGGCAAACTCAAAAAGATTTGGATTCTGGAGAAATGATAAAGAATGCAGTCTATCTTACACCTGTCACCCTATGCCTGATACTCCTTCAAACCTGATCCCAAGGTTAACAGCCATCTGCTGGGTACCCCTACAGAAGTAACTAAACTCTCTCTCTCTTTCCACCTGGATATTGAAGGTAATACTGTATTTTAGTCACTGGTCGAGTGCTTTAATGAAATGGCTGTGAGGCCCGTCCGCTCACTGAAATAAAGATATTATTTCCTCAAAAATGCTGTCTCTATTACTGAAAAAAAGAGAGAGTTCAGGATTAGCATTCTTACTCATTGCTCCATTTTGAAATAGGTAAGCAATGTATTAAAATTAGTCAGAGGAAATGTCAGGAGACTGCAAGCAATTTCTTGAAATCATGATGATTCACATAAGCCGATATCTACTATCTCTGCATCTATAAAACTAAAGGGTAGGGAAGACAGCTTATCCTTTCTGTCCTTGTATCTCCCTCATAAGTTTTGGTAAAGATAGTAATCACTGTGGATGCAAGAATATATTTATAAAAATAGTAAGTTACACATGACAGTATAACAGCATTTAGGTCAATAGTAAGTCTAACAAAATATAATTAGATAGTAGAACTAAAGCACAGATGGCTTTTACATAATTCTGACCATGTATATTTGAGCCTTTGCAATTTGAGTCTTGCAAATGATCTCCCAAAACAGTTTGTATGAGCTTGTACCAACATTTCCTATGCAGCAGCATCCCTTAATTTGCCATCTCCTCCGTTCCTTCACGTATAACTATCCTGAGAATCCAGGCAAATTCCCGCAAGTATTATAGTTACCTGCAAAGCAAACACAATCATGGAGACCTAAGAGGATATCAAGTAAGTCTCCTAAAATAGGTCATTTCATTAATCAATAAATTACCATTTCCTCTGGAAAAAGTCTAAACTCTTGGGTGTTATTAAACATGTGAACCAAAACTATTTTTATGACTGTCAATATTTTTTTCTCTCTCTCTTTCTCCCATTCCCTCTCTTCTGTCAGGTTTTGAGCAGTTGGCATTGTTCTGTGAAATGATACATTCCAAACTAGAGAGCTTCAGCATATTTTGTTGAGGAGCAGAATTCAATTTAGTTCATACTTTAAGACCCAGAGTCCAATACTTCACTCCTGGCTCATCCTCTCCAAAGCACAGGAAAAAAGTCTAGAACAATTTAGAGACATAATCAGTGAATCAGAGACCCTGGGATAGGGAGAGCACTGGATATGGGCAGAAGTGGAGGGTGCAGCGCGAGTCTGAGAGCACCCCAGGAATCTCCAGGCCATGAGACACAAAATCGCCCTGGAGAGCAATGTCTGTTTCAGTCAACCTGTTCTGTTAACCAGGAGGACAGAGAGCTGGGTCTTTTCAATTCATTGCCTCTGGCTCTCAGATGCTCTCAATCAGGTTGTGTTCAGAGGCCAGAAGAGGAAGTTTCTGGAACTTTCTATTCTTTTCTTCTGAGCTTTTTTCCTGTGTATTTAAGTCATAATTACCTGATTCCCTGTTAGTGACCCGCATTCAGAGTTTCAATACAAAGTATTCTATAAATATGTCAAAATAAAAATATGTAAGGAGATTTGAGATTCTTTACAAGGAAACCATATGTTAGGGTATGAACAAATAAAGGGAAGTACTTTTTTTCTCACCCTCAGAAGAAGACGACATGTGCCCCATCTCCCCCTTCCCAAGGCAACCATTGCTTATTCCGAGGTGTGATTTTACTATTGTTTGAAAGGTATCCTTCTCCAAAACTCAGTCAGCTTATTTAGTCTGCTAATAGTCTCAGCAACCCCTCTACTTTTGGATGCATCTGTCCTTTTATAAAATTCAAGCAAATAATATATGTAAAATTAAGATACTAATCCCTCAAAGGCAGGAGCCTTGTCCTACACAGCTTGGGACATAGAGAACTAACAAATGTATTTTGTAATGAATGGAATTATTCAAGCTGGTTTTTCTGTGTAACAACTTTAAGGTCAGTTCGTTAGTTAATATTTCTTTTTCCACAGGACTGCATGAGATTCGCCTGTGCTGAAGAAATAGGAATTAATGAAGGAATAGAAATAGAGGGGATTGAATTTGGGAGCCAGGTATTTCAGATCGATGACAGGGTCCTTTGAATGGTCTGAACACAACACAAAGGGAGGAATAGGGAGCTAGGAGGTATGTGCTTAATCTTTCCAACGGGGGATGAGAAGAGCTGGAGTGTGACTGGGGCAAGGAGTCAGGAAGATGGATATTTTTCTTTGTGATTTTACAATACTCCCATGCCAGCTGTGCTTTTCTTTATGGTTCTATAGAGCTTTCATACTGGGTCTATTTGGAGTTAGTTTTTGTTGCTTATGTCACCTTATACCTGTTACTCCTTCAAACCTGCTCCCAAGGTTAAAGCATTCCGATGGAAATATTGCCAACAGTGCCTTTAATATAAATTCACAATATGCACTTTAATCGCACGGAGATGTAACATTGTAAACTGAGCATTCCTTATTAATCTTGCTTTGTGGCTATCGCTGTTGTTACTATCAACCTTATCACTAGCCCTGCCTTTCATGCAGATTTAAGGCTTATGACAAAAAATATTGTTAGTTGGAAGAGCACTGCTTATTTGCTATAAGCAAGCAAGTCCGATTTGTAGTTCCTTTGAATTTCCAGAACCCCTCTCCCTTTTCACTCTATCACATATACTGCATTAAACCTTGAGGAACACCACTGGAGCCCTCACATACTTGGGATTTTATCTGCACTAGGTTCATTTTGACCCAACAATTATATGACACTATGCATATAGTCAAAGAAAAATTCATGATTCTGAATTTTACAAGTTGGTAAGGGAGCAGAGATGCTAGCTGAGCATGAGATAGTCATATGGAAGAAACGCATGTACAGATTCAGAAATAGATTAACTGTTTCTCCTTTTTCTTTTGATCCTTTATATTTATCCTGTAAGGTGAAAAAAAATTAATTACCTAAAAATAGAAGGAAATAATTCTACTTTATTTTTTCTATCAGTCTGCAGAAAATTTAAAAATGATACTGAAATATTGAAGACATATTTTAAAGACTTTAAATAAGATAAAGAATTATTTACATTCTACATTAACATTCAAGTACAGAAAGAAATGGAGTTGTAAATCTACATGCCTTCTGAATTCAAGAGACATGGTATTTCTGAGCTTACAAGCAAATGAAAAATTACTTACTTTACACACAAAAAGGTGTCATAGTCTGACTAAAAAGCTATATCAGGAATCTAAGTTCTACAAATCCAAGTTGCACCTGTCAAAAAAGCAGAGTCAGCTGAAGTGTTTTTATCAGGCTGCAACAAACAAGAACGCAGTTCATTGTTTTAAAATTAGAATGCATTGTGGTTTGGTACTTGGCTCTTAGCCTTCGGTTGTTACTTCCTTCACTAACCAGAGTATGTCTTCATGCTACGGACCTCCATTCTCTGCTGCCAGACTAGGGCACTCTCAGACACAAGAGTGCACATCATTCTCCTGTGTAAGTTTGAATGGAAAATAATTCATTGTCATTACTTTTGAGGGTACAAATGTTAACTCTTTGGTAGAGGGTGTATGCATATAAAGGTGGGAAAAGCTCCTTTTATATTTATTTATTAAAGGTCAAAGCGGGGTTCACGTGTAAACTGCTCAATCTCAGTCCATTGTAGGAACAATATAATACATGTAAGAGCTTCATGCACAGAAAGCTTCAGCATTTTCTCTCTGCCTAGTGTCTACAGCACTGCCTGACAAAAGTAGATACTTGAAAAGATTTGTTCAATGGATGAATTAAATCTTAAAGTTATAAGAAATTTACACATGAAATTAATTGTATTATTAATTCATTTTTAAGTTGTAGACTATACTTTAGTTTTTTTTGTTTTTTTTTTAAATGTAAAATACTCACTTAATGACATGCACAATGACAAGCTTTAACCCCAGGAAATGACCAGTGGTCCTTTGGGCAACTGCAATGTGTAGCCTTTACTGAAGATGGGGAGATCAGTGCCCTGGATGGGAGCGCTCCATGAAGTTACTCAGAAAGGCTGAGTGGCAGAAGAGAATAGAGAGTTTGTGTTTCCACTTTTCCATCAGCTAGGGAACTACTACTTGTAAACATTTCTCACATTGGACTTTCACATAAGATTTCATTTAAAGAAATGTTGTTGCCGCTCATGTTTTGGGTGGCATAGGTATGCTAGTGACACTGATTCTGAAATTTTCTAAAATGGGACTAAAGAACGGGAAATACAATGTGGTCTCAAAAGGAAAACAAAGCTGTGAATTCACAGTATAGAAATAACACAACAGCAGGGGACTCGCACCGTAAATAGGAGCAGCTCTGCGCTACTGGGTTGTGTTGGTGTTTCAAAGTGTGGCACTCCTACTGCTACTGAAAGTTCGAGAAATGGCTGAATTTATTCTGTGTCACTGTGTTTCAATTCAGGCCCTCATGACACATGAGCAGTTCAATTGCTTACCAAGATTAAGCAGAGCCTCTGCCATGGAAGTCAGCAATCTGAAATGAACACTGTGTGATCCAAGACATAAATAATGATGTACCATGTGTAGCCAGCCAAAGCAAAGAAGAAATAGAAAATCAGAACTTAAAGACCTAGAGCTGAAAGCAAATTGTTTGTAAGCTGAGCCTCTAATAATCTCTGGTCTTCTTTTCTCTTTAGCGCTTAGATGGCCTCCTGGGCTGAAGATCTTAATTTCTCTTCACAGATCTACTTTCTTGAAGAAAAACGTCATTTAAAATTTATAACGAGAAAAGATAAGAACCCATCTTTACACAGACTAGGGCCCCCTCAATGTGTTGAGATATTGGTGGTTTAGCACAATCCATTTTGGGGAAGTATAAATTTATGGAAAGGGGCAGGACGTTGATGAATAAAACCATAGGACTGAGAGGGGAAGAAAGGGAGTTGAGATTAGAATATATCAGCCAGAATCATAGGAATTGAAATATTTTTAATCACATAAGTTACAAAGGATTATGTTCCCATGATAAATTACCTAAACAATGAAAAAGTATCCATAGGAAAACATTCTGATTATAAGGGTAGTCTCTACTATTATGGAATAAGAATGAAATATTCTATACTCAGGGACACATAGCTCACTTTTTGCTGCGTTGTTTCTATCTTCCCTAAGAATACTCGTCATCTATGACCTCTTTGTGCCTCTTGGACCCCAACACTGCTAACTACTTCATTGTCAGGGAGGCAGATGTTGCTGCAGTCAGATCTTTAGTGAATCCAAGGTAGGGTAGAGAGCATTTTGGTTAGAACCCAGGACAGTTCATCTATTCATCGCTCTGTCAATTACCCCAGGACTCCCCCTGACCACTTCCTTCTTCCCAGCAGGCCTACCCTGCTTGTCTGCTGCAAATATTTCACGGATTTTTTCATTCCATTTGTCTGCTCCCATCTGCTTTCTATCCTTTAGGAATATCCAAAAAAATAAATAAATAAAAATAAAATAAAAAGTGGCCCATTGATGGTAATAGCTCTTATTTTCTGGCACTGTTCTTGAGATATTTCTTCAAAGAAGAACATTCTCTGCCATTTCTTTTTTTAAATTTTACTTTAAGTTCTGGGATACATGTGCAGAAGGTGCAGGTTTGTTACACAGGTATGCATGTGCCATGGTGGTTTGCTGCACCCATCACCCTGCCATCTAGGTTTTAAGCCCCACCATAGATTAGGTATTTGTCCTAATGCTTTCCCTCCCCTTGCCTCTCCACCTCTCCCCCGACAGGCCCCAGTGTGTGTTGTTTCCCCTCTTCTTCTCTGCCATTTCTAAGGAATTAAGATAGAAGAAGAGAAGACATACACACCAGGTCTACAGTCTTCATTCACTCTCCCGCCATTCTTTCTTTCTTTCAAACACAGCCATCTCATCTTTACTAATAAACTAAAGGATAGTCAAAGGTCAGGGAGTTCAGCTCTCCAGATAAATAATATCACCAGATTCAATCCCAGGTGTGCCATCTCCACCAAACTGGAAGACACAAAATTTAAATAGGACAGGCTTGCGATTCTTCGGGTTTCTAGAAGACAGAGACTATGCATGCCCAGCTTAATATTAGGTTCAAAAGGTATCTTAATTCCTGTGTTACACATAAATATATATTTGAAGAAAAAAGAAAATCTCATCTAGCTTCAGTTAACACTTTTTTGACTGAGATATTTCCAGGCCACGTGTAAAATTGATATTAACATTAACATGAGCTGCCTTCAGAATCCTAGCCTAATCTTCCTTAAGAGATTTCCCACACTGTTCAGATTATTCCCTGTGCCAGCAAAGAAGCACAAAAGCAATTAAAATGGGACAAACTGGTTGAAATTATGAGAGCGATAGTGTCTGATCCATCAGTTTATGTGAGATTTTTCAAAAACTAAATCTGACCAAGTCTACAGGAAGGTTTCACTTAAATCCCTAAAGGGAAGAGAAATCTTGTTGTCAAACAGACATCAAGTAGACATTGGCAAACTGTTAAAAATAATCAGCAATTCAGAACATAAACACATTGAAATTATGCATTTGTCTTAGTGCTGTTAATTTAGAAAGATGTGTATATGTTCTAATAAACAGAGACAGAAAATACACTGAAAACAGTGCTGTCTGAAACTTTTCCCTAATATTTTGTATTTTAAGAAATCTATAGGGTTGATTTCCAACTCTGATTTCCCAGCATATTATAGCAGTAGCATCTTCTTTTATTTTTTCTTGAAATTAAAAAAAGCTTGTAGCACACAAAGTATTTCAGAAATATCTTAAAAAGAAAAGAATTATCTTTGCTGAATGTAACAGTGTTACAATATTGGATCTCTGCACAGATTGAAATACTTTTTCTAAATATAGGAGGAATTTTACATTGAAATACTATTCACATCCATTTTGTTCTCAATTGTTTTTTGTCAGCTCTTTAAATTGTAAAATATGTTTTCCTCATTGAGGGAATATTATCAGTAATTGCCTAATTAAGCCACAATACGATTGATATAATACATGTTTCTGGTGTGAAATACATGGGTCTTTAGAAACTAGAATGACATAGTTTTGAGCCTGTAACACTTTGGGACATAAGTCTCTTTTCAGTGTTAGATTTATTTAAGAGTCAGAGCAAATATGTGCTTAGAGCACTCACAAAATGAAGCCATGAAAACAAAATGAAAGCATTTGCTATTTCAAAAAGAAGCACTGATGGAGATCAAAATGGAGCAAAAAAAGTCCTGTGCGTTTCCTTGCATTACTATAGCTTAAAATTAAACATTGTTTTTATTTTGAATAACTAGCATTCCTGCTTATCTCATCGTGTTCTTTAGCCAATAATCTCTTCAGTGCTTTGGACCTCTAAATGTGATCATGCAATCCTGCCTCACAGAGGAGTGCGCTCAGTTCTTTCTACCCCAAGGAGGCCAGAGACAGGGACATAATCAGAAGAGAAAATATTTTATGGGCTGAGCAAGGTCATTCCTCCACTAAGCAATGAGATTGAAGTTCCAAAAATAAACTGAGGCCGGGCGCGGTGGCTCTCGCCTGTAATCCCAGCACTTTGGGAGGCCGAGGCAGATGAATCACGAGGTCAGGAGATCAAGACCATCCTGGCCAACATGGTAAAACCCCATTTCTACTAAAACACAAAAAATTAGCTGGGCGTGGTGACGCACCTGTAGCCCCAGCAACTCGGGAGGCTGAGGCAGGGGAATTGCTTGAACCCAGGAGGCAGATGTTGCAGTAAGCCAAGATCACACCACTGCACTCCAGTCTGGGGGACAGAGGGAGACTCCATCTCAAAAAAAAAAATAAATAAATAAAAGGAAGGAAAAGAGAAAAGAAGAGGAAAGAAAAGCAAAACGAAAAAGAAAAGAAAACTGGGGATTTTTTCTACCTTTCAAGGGAATGGTGCTGCTTCAGCAGATTGGAGAAAAGACTAGAAGGGAAAAATCCTGAGAAGCAGGTATCCCAGGGGATATATGAATCTGGAAGAAGTTCTCAGAACTCAAAAGTAATCTGTTATAAAATGAGATGTGTAGATTGTTGACAGAAAGACAGTTTCATATAAAAATTAAAAGCCTAGACTCATAAACTAAATTGCCCAAATCCAAATTGTAGCTCTGCAATGCATTCCTTGTGATAACAAATTATTTAGTCTTTTTGAGCTTCACCTTCTTCATCTGTGAAATGAGATATTAATAATGACCACTTTAAGAAGTTTTAGGAAAGATTGAGTTAATAACAATATTAAAAACTTTACATTGTCACAGCATTTTGGAAATCTGAGGCTGGTAGATCACTTGAACACAGTAGCTCCATACCAGCCTGCAACATAGCGAAACCCTGTCTCTGCAAAAAATACAAAAATTAGCGAGGCGTGGTGGGTTATGGTTATAGTCCCAGCCACTCGGGAGCCTGAGGGGGAGGATTTCCTAAGCCAGGAAGGTCAAGTATATTGTGAGCCATGACTATGCCACTGCACTTCAGCACAGTGATGGAGGGAGACCCTGTCTTCCCCCCAAAAAACAATAACAAAAACCAGCAATGACAAAACTTTATTGTGCTTTAAAATATATCCACAAAATCTCAGACATGAAAAAAGTAGAATGAACATAAATTCACTCCCCATGAGTGTGGGCTAGATTTCATCTCACTTCTAACAAATAGAGCAAAGAAAAGTGATGAGTGTGACTTTGGAGATTAGCTCACCAAAGGCGTGTCACTTCCTATCGGTTCTCTACCTAGGACCCCTCACTCTGGAGAAGCCATCTGTGCCCCACAGAGGATTCAAACTGCCTTACCAAGAGATCCACCCCACAAGGAAACAAGACATTCTGCCAACAAGCAGTGAGAAACTAAGGTCTTCGGACAACACGAGTGAGCCTTTTTGGTAGGGGATCCTTCATCTCTAGTCAAGCCTTCACATGACAACAACTCTGGACTGTATGTTATCTGCCACCTCATAACATACTGTAAATGAAAGCCCACTGATGAATGGCTCACTTGCACTATTCACATGTAGATGAGAAACTAAGGACTCCAGAAAGAAGACTGTTCACAATTTCTTTTACATCATACATAATTTACTTCTTTCCTTTCTCTGTCTATTCCCATTGAATGATACACTTCCTTTCATACCTTCAATGCAGAAACACACACACACACACACACACACACACACACACACACACACACACACAATAAGACCAACCAAATGAGAAAAGCAAAGGGTATTAATTCATAGATTATCGTAGCAAGGGAGTCATTCACCTTCAGTTGCATTTTGACAAAAACTCAAATGCAGGCACAGAAGTGGTAAACATTCACAGTGAATAAAAGGAAAGGCTTTATTTATACACTAATTGGTGGTTGTTGATCTGGGAAAGCTGTAGGTGAATTAACTAGAGGTGAAACACCTTATGTAATCAGCTAAGGGTGTGTATCTTACTTTCTCTGGCTCTTCTTTCTTTTGTTTCTTTGGAAGCAGAAACAAAAATTAAAGAAACCTTCAATTATTAATCATACTCTGGCTATTTTGAGATGATTGTTATAGAAGTTACTGTTTAATCTCCTATATTGTCACAACAGATAACATTCTGGCTTCCTGCAAGTGTGATTTTTGGTAGTCTGGCTTTCTGAGTTGTTCATCATAGATAAGGGATTGGTTTCCTGGGCAGATTTCTGAAGGTTGTGAGTCAAAGCTCTATTTTTTTTTTTTTTGAGACAGAGTCTTGCTCTGTCACTAGGCTGGAGTGCAGTAGTGCGATCTCAGCTCATTGCAACCTCCACATCCCAGTTCAAGCAATTCTCCTACCTCAGCCTCCTGAGTAGCTGGGACTACAGGCATGCGCCACTATGCCCAGCTAATTTTTGTATTTTTAGAAGAGATGGAGTTTCACCATGTTGGCCAGGATGGTCTCGATCTCTTGACCTTGTGATCTACCCACCTTGGACCAAGGTGCTGAGATTAGAGGCGTGAGCCACTGTGTCCAGACACTTTTATATATTATCTCATCAAGCATACGCTATCTTTTACACTAATATACTGATTATAATTCCTGCTTCTTTGTTCCCAGTTTCTAGCACTATTCTATTTCATTTCCATATCAAAGTGTTGCTAGGCTTTCTCTAAACATCTGGTTTTATGAAGTACTGAAATCAAGTTTTCTGGATGTGAATAATAAAATAATCAAGAGGATTATATCTTAGCAGGAAGATACTTTCTGCTATAACAACAGACCTAAGCAGAGAAAAAGAAAAAGAAACAATAAACGAAAACATAGTTTAAAAGTCAACACATTACCAGTAAAAATGGGGAATGGGAGTGGAAAAAAGTTGACTAAACTGATGGATGAACCAACATAGTCATATTTTTCTTGCTTCTACTGAATTGTTTCATATGTAGTATTTGATGCTGTATATAAAAGATCATAGAGAATGTATTTTCAATATAGCCTTTTATTTTTCACATTGCAATTATTTTAGAGTAAATGTTAGCTATTGTTTGACTGGCAACATTGAGTCAATAATCATTCGATTAGTATAAATTGGCTTGGGCTGGAACAAACAAAAAGAATCATTAGCATTATTGAAAGTGAAAGGCAGAAAATAGTTCCAGTTATATTTCACCAGTTTTTAAGTTCCATTGTTCTTGCGATGACCCTATGGAGGCATCAGGTTGTTTACTCTCTTGGTAATAAGTAAGCTGAGATGTAATGAACCTAAACAGTACATCCCTGATGGAGATTCGAAAATCCAAATGCTTACTTTGGTCTAGGCAGTTAATTAAAAGTACATAGGCAGTATAAATTTATTCATTAATTCAATACATATTTATGTAAGTACATTTATTCATTCATTAAATACATATTTATTGAAATATAACATCAGGAGCTGTTCTAGGTTCTGAAATAAATTTTATATTTTATTTTCTTGAATTTTATATACCCCTTGATCTGTATTTAGTGATATACATTTGATAGAGGCATGATCATTGATACATATTTTCTTTATATTTTATAACAATAACAAGACTGATGACAAATGATTATTGGTCCCACACTGCTTTCAGGAATTTCATAGAGGGTGGTAAGGATTTTAGTCCACTATATCTTCTAATGGCAAGAGCCACTTGTTTACATGCAGGAAGACCAAAGTGCTGTCACATCATCTTGTATTATTTTCATGGTTTTTATAATACAGAGCTACAGATTTCTTTTTCATATGAATCCACCAAATTTTCTTTAGATTGTCTATCTAAAAAAAAAAAACAAAACACATAGTGCAGATGGAATAACACATGCCAATCCATTTTCTTGCCAGTTTGGAACATTTGATTTCAATAGAATTAACTTAATCATGTTTAACAATTTAAATATTAATGCAGATCACAAGCTATTTAATTGGTATAAGGCTATTAGTAAACATTGCCAGAGATGATAACTATAATAGATGAGTCAAAGCATAATCTTAGATATACAGACATGGTCGTAAATGCTTTGCTCTGTTTATTTCCTAACTCTCTGGGTGCTCTGTTTCATTGGTGTGTTGTTTTCCTGATCTAATTCCTTCAATTAGATGTTTTCAAATGTTCTATTTTTAATCATTTGCACTTTTTATATCATGTGATCTACTTTTCATACTTCTCCAAGCTACTCTCTACATTGCCTCCCAAGGCATCCTAAAGCAGAAGATATTCTACTTATTAAATCTTTCAATGCCTTCCATTTACACAGTGAACAAAATGCAAAGTTGTCCCATGTGTTTCATCATCCAAGCCAAAGCCGATTTTCCTAACTTTTCTTGTGTTAAAACCTTTTCCACATGTGCAACCTTTTTAATTATCTGTAACTAATCAAGTAAGCATGTCCTGTGCTTTTTCATTTTATCTTTGCTTGAGCAAATCTTTCCCCTACAAGCGACTCTTCTAAGGTATTTGCCAACACTTAATCTGTTCTTACAGGTCACTTTCAGTTTTACAATTACACAGTTTTTTTCTATGTTCCCTAGTTTAAGTAAAACCTGTCCACACCTATTTTCTGTGTGCAGACTGTCAGGAAAATTAGTCTCATATTTAAGTTCTTTGAGACCAATATTTCTCTATAGATACAGTTCAGGCTCCTGGTGACCTCTATGTGAGGTTTGCTGTTTAAATAATAACTAGCACTATGTTGTTCCCATAATAGGCATTCAGTGTCTGTTTGTGAAATTGAATTTTAATTAATTAAGTACCAGATGTTGAAATGAATGCTCTTTTATTAAGGCACATCATTTTGAGAAAGGATTTGTAACATGAACATTGAGAGGAAAATGTAGGCTGGGAGAAATAGTAGAGAAGATGGTTGTAATTGTCTCATGAAATAGTCATTTGTTGCTCCCTCTTCTATGTTGTCACAATTAATTTTATAGTACCCTTTTAAAGCTTATCCCAATATAATTATGTATTTACATATCTATGTCATCACTCGACCACAAATTCAATAATAATAAGTTATGATTTATTTGATTTTGCATTTAAGTATCTTGCATAGTGCTTGACCCATTGTTTATACTATAAATGCTTATTATATGCTGAATGAAAAGTATACAAACAAAAGACTCAAATCTGGAGATGCTCACATCTCTCAAAGGAAATCTAGGAATATTGTATTGCTGTTTAAATCTGTGGCTTGAAAATGTATAATTGATTTATTCTCATTATTCTTTCTGATATTGAAAAAATGGAGTAATAACCAGAGTAATTATCTACATTTTCCTGAATTTTGTCTTCACTTACTAAAAGACTTCTAAATCTTTGTTTCATAAATTACTTTTCTCCCAATTATTCTAGGACTGAGATAATTCACTTTTTCAAATGAGCAACTCTTTCAGTGAACATGTGAATATTCTATTCTTTTTTTCACCAGTAGTCACAATGCTCTTAAGCTAAGTGTGCTGCTGACATTGCTGATGTCTGCCAGGCTGGGTGAAGGTGGCTTGTCCATTTGTCTGCCCACAGTTGGGTCCATGATAGACCTGACAGGGAAACCAATCCTAGGGAAAAACCACTGGTAGACAGAGAATTTTCTTTTTAATTTTTTTTTTCAATTATTGTGAATACAAAATAGTTGTATATGTTAATTGCATACATGGTATGTTTTGAAACAGGCACACAGTAAATAATAATCAAATCAGGGTAATTAGAGTATCCATCATCTCAAGCATAACTATTTGAAAATATTTAGTAAATTATTGTTAACTATAGTCACTCTATATGGTGCTTCCAAATAGCAGATCACATTCATTCTATCTGTAATTTCATATCCATTAGCTATTCCTATTTTAACCCGATTCCCTGCTACCCTTCCCAGCCTCTAGTAACCATCAATCTACTCTCTATCTCCATTAATTCAATTCTTTATTTCCCATATATTACGGAAAACATGTGATATTTGTCTTTTTATGCCTGGCTTATTTCCCTTAACATAGCGGAAATTCTCTTAGGTCAAGTCAAGAGAAAAAACCTCCTCTTTTGGAACAGTGAAACATCTAAGGAGCTCATTTAACCCAATATGGGTACACTTCTAATGGAAAAGTTTCTTACATTCTCTGGACTTCAACAATTACAGTGACAGACATATTTATTGTTCAGTCCAGAACATACACACATACACATCACATATACACCAAACGCGTGATTTTAACTACTAAGAAATTAGATTAGACGATCTCTAATGTTCCCTCATCTGAGAGACTCTATTACATGCTCATTCATTCACTCATTCAATAAATAGTATAAAGTTCTTCTAAGTGACAAAGAAGATGTTGGGTAAGAATGAAGGCTTAGTCTAAAAATGCAACAAACACAAAAAAAGTTGAAGTGAGTTACCACTTTAGTTTATATCCTCACTTTGCAGCATATCATTTAATATTTTAACAACTTATTTAACCCTTTTAACTTATAGTTACCTTATACGAAGTACAGTAATGGTAATAGTAACCTTATAAGAAGAGAAGCCAGTTAGCAAAATTAAAAAGAATTGGCCTATGGGGTAGGATAAGAATCATCGGTCATGGGTTATGGGAGCAAAGGAAGAAGAGAATTTTTGTACTTCTCAGATGTTAAAGAAAAAAACCATGTCCAGTAGGATAAAAGCCACATCAAAGAGAAACTGGTAGCCAAAGAAATCAATCACCCTCATTATTTATTTAACCAAAGTCATGGATTTAGTTTATATTTATTTACCTTTTTTGCTCTAGGTGCTGCAGTAAGTGTTGGCAATATAAAAACTAATGTAAAATAGTTTCTATTTGACTAAATGTAAAACGGTTTCTAGCTTAAAGGTCTACTTGAACTTTATTTTTTTTATTACAAGTTCAGAAACACATGCGCAGTTTTACAATACAGGTCAATGTGTCACAGGGGTTTCATGTACAGGTTATTTCATCACCCAGGTACTGAACTTAGTACTTAATAGTTATTTTTTTCCGATTGTCTCCTTCCTCCCACCCTCCACCTTCAAGCAGGTCCCAGTTTGTTATTCCTTTTTTTGTGTCCAGGTTTTCTCATTATTTAGCTTCTACTTATAAGTGAGAACATGCAGTGTTTGGTTTTCTGTTCTTGCCTTAGTTTGCTAAGGATGATAGCTTCCAGCTCCATCTATGAAGAAATTACAGGAACTTTGGAAGGCATTAGAGTCACCAGTGCTTCTTAACATCCTTTATATCTCATCCCACAAAGTTTTTGATTTAATGCAAATTGTTGTCCAGAAAAAACAATTTTATAAAAATAAGCAACCTGCATGATTATGAGTAGGTGGCTGAAGGACCATTCTGCAATAAGACAGCTTTAGTTATTATACATTGAATTCGCTTCAAGGTTCATAGTTGCAAAAGAAGCTTTAAATGTAAAATTGTTTCTTATTCGATTTTTTTCTTTTTTTTTTTTTTTTCTTTTTTTTTTTTTTTGAGATGGAGTTTTGCTCTTGTTACCCAGGCTGGAGTGCAATGGCGCGATCTCGGCTCACCGCAACCTCTGCCTCCTGGGTTCAGGCAATTCTCTTGCCTCAGCCTCCTGAGTAGCTGGGATTACAGGCACGCGCCACCATGCCCAGCTAATTTTTTATATTTTTAGTAGAGACGGGGTTTCACCATGTTGACCAGGGTGGTCTCGATATCTTGACCTCGTGATCCACCTGCCTCGGCTTCCCAAAGTGCTGGGATTACAGGCGTGAGCCACTGTGCCTGGCCTCTTATTTGATCTTAAAATTTTCCTTCATAATTTGAATCAAAAAGTTAAATAGATGCTAATTTATTTCATTTATCATCTTGTATTCCATTTTATTATCTAAGCTTCTGAAAATCAAAATTGTTATATTGTGTTTGGAAAACATTTAAGGAAATAATTCTTTTGTTAGCCTAAGGAATGAAGGATAAAATTGAATAGCTATTCTTACACATACACACTATTTTATGAAAATATACACTGAAATTATATAGGATTACAACACAATTTGCGAAAAAAAGATTGAGGAATTTAAGATTTAAAAAGAAATTTTTAGTTTTAAAAATAATCAAAAATAATGACAAATTCTGAATATCAGCTGAATAAATTCTGTTCATGTGTGTGATGCAGGTAGAAGAAATAATTGTATACCATTATTATTTAGGCATTGTCCACGTGAGTCTGATGTAATTAATACAGAATGCTAAGAGTGTTCCAAATATGATTTTACACTTCCAACAAGAGGAAGAAAACACCTAAATACATGGTTCCATGATTCTGACCCTCTTTAAAACAATTTGTATAGGTCAAGTGGTCTCAGCTTGATCCCTTCGTTCAGCTAGGTCTAAGCGTGACTTGTCAACTCAGTTAGCAGAGTTAAAATTTGCATGAGGGTTTGTTAAAACAAGTGTAAGAAAACACACACACTTAAGAAAATAAAAACAAGGTAAGAACAACCAGTGGTATGTTTCTGGTACGTATATTGGGCCTTTGAACAGAATTTCTTGATTTTTGATGAAACTCCAAGCAAATGAGATGGGATGTCTGGAAGGGCTATATTTACTAGAACTCTAATGATAGATTGAGAACCTGAGAAATATTGCGTTTATAGTTACATAAGGAAGTAGTCGCAAAGTGAGGGAGAGCATCCGTCTCCTCAGTAAGACATGGCTTTGATTGACAGAAGACTACCATGCGCATATGATTTCTGCTGAGAGTTTTAGCACATTGTCAGTAGTTCTCAGAACGTCATGCACACACAGGCGGGAGAGACTTCCTGTGCACATTACACTGTGTAGGTCCTCAGGACTTCAGCACTGATCATGATTAGATGAAGCAATGCCACAGGATATGGAGAAAATGCATACGACATTTTCTGTGAACTCCCTGAAATTATACAGTAAGATATAATAGGGTGGCCACAATCCCATGTTAGTAACTAAGGAAAAGGTAAGTAGACGAGCATGAGCTACATATTGCACTCTAAAAATAAGGGTCTCATCTTAACATAAAATGGTAATCTATGTACATAAGATCTAAATTTGTATGTATTAAAAATAATTGTCTGCAAGGATAGTGCCTTCCTTCAGCTAAACAATACATTATTTAGAAAAATGATGTGGAATCCAGTATGGACTTCTTGTTATTGTGTGATTAAGTTTTCTTTAGTTTACATTATAATTTTTCAAAGAGCAGGTCAGAAATTATTCTCATCAACTGGATACACTGAACATATCCGTCAATGTCACCAAAGCAAACAAAATTCACAGGTAGTTCAAATGTCAGGAATTTCAAACACAGACATGGGCAAAGTTAAGAAAGCATGTAAGGGATGCTGAGGATCCTAGACATCATCAGGTCTGGGGAAGCATTACTTCTACTGGGACTGAAATTATGTTATCAGAGATTAATGATTTTGGGAGTCAAAAGAAAGGCCACCTTGTGGTGCTATGAAGGAATGTAATTATTGTAAAAGATGAGGCTGGGCGCCAGTAGCTCACGCCTGTAATCCCAGCATTCTGGGAGGCCAAGGCAGGCGGATTGCCTAAGTTTAGGAGTTTGAGACCAGCCTGGGCAACATGGTGAAACCCCGTCTCTACTGAAATACAAAAAATTAGCCAGTCATGGTAGCACACACTTGTAATCCTAGCTACTGGGGAGGCTGAGGCACGAGAATTACTTGAACCCGGGCGGCAGAAGTTAGTGATCCGAGATCGCACCATTGTACTCCAGCCTGGGTGACAGAGCAAGACTCTTCCTCAAAAGAGAAAAACAGTTAATGCTGAAAGCCAACTGGTTAGGAAATCTGGTGATGTAACATATTGTATCAGCCACCGTCATCCCCATCTCAGAGAAGAGCAGAGGATTGAGAATAGATCCTTGAAGTGGAGACTGGGGATAACCCACAGAGTTTACTCTTACAGGCAATTGTAGTGTAGACAGATAATTCAGAACCTTTGCTCTCAGTTGCTGGGTAATTTCTAGGCTATTCCTTTTGTTCAGGCTACAGCAAGGGTAGAATCTTAATGCAGCCAAGCTACATATACTTACTATGCTTTGCCTGTGTGATACCACATAACTGAAAATTTAGCTGTTGTACATTGAGCTAACTCAAATATACATTACCCGTTCTTGGTAGAATTGATTAATGAAACAAATGTTTATATGTTAGAATATCATTTAAGAGTATAACATAATTTAAGTAGCTGAAAGAAAAAAGAAATAAAAAATGTCAGGGAAGTGTTGTATTATAATATCCTTTTATTCAAACTCTATTTTAAATACATCTCTGTTTCTATCCTAAGTGTGGGCACTGTATTTTGCATGTACAGTGTCTTAATCTATCCTACACACAAATGCCATGGTTGAATTTACATCCACCTACTTAGCTCAATTAGTGTATTTTTAAATAGCTATGTAAAGCTTTTTTTTAAAAAACCAAAATAGCATCCTGTGAAATGCTCGAGTCTAAAATAGAATTATGTGAAATCCAAAGAAACCAAAATAGAATTCCTACAACTCCTGAAATCTAAAACACTTGAAAATAACTTCAGTGGCTGTGACATAACCATCACTTTCTTATTGACTTAAGGTCACCTCTCAGGTCTTCTTTGTAGATTACTTAAAACAAGCCAGGCACAGTGGCTCACGCCTGTAATCCCAGCACTTTGATAGGCTGAGGCAGGTGGATTACAAGGTCAGGAGTTTGAGACCAGTCTGGCCAACATAGTGAAACCCTGTCTCTACTAAAAATACAAAAAATTAGCTCGGCGCGGTGGCAGGTCCAGTTAATTTTTTGTATTTTTAGTAGAGAATTTTGGTCTTTATTCTAAGAAAACAAAGATGGCATGATTAAGATTTGAAATAGAAGAGCAATTGATCTGATTAATTCCAATTTTGTTTTAAAGTTTGTATTCTATGAGTAGAATAAAGAATAGATGTTGGAGGGATATGAGTGTATCTGAGGAGTTCACTGTCTTTTTGGTGGAGCTGAAATAGAAAACATAGACAATTCTGAGAAATATTAAGAAGAACATAAATTTGGAAGAAAGAACAGAGGTAAAAAAATAGCTCCAAATAAGAGACAAAATACTTCATCAAATCAGTATCTTCCTTTTGATTGTCTCTTTAAAACGAATCTACATATTGCTGGTGTAGTGTGCAGGAAGTAATTATCTGGTATTTATGACTCTAAATATATTGTACTTTTGTTTCCACTACTTTTACATTAGTTTCTTTCCTAGATTACAGTTGATTTTTTTTTTTACTACTCCTTATGGTTTTCAATAATATCTCCTTTTCTGACCACTTACGATGCACACATTGGTACTCTAATCTAGCTCTATTTTCTGAGAGATGATGTGTCATTTTTGTCTCACTTTGAGATATGTATAGTATTTGGTATTTGACAGAATTGCCTTAAGTAACTGGAATTTTGGTAGTGGCACTTCCTCGCTATTATTTTTCTTTTGTTATACTGGGATAAATTCCTTCCTGGCTTCTGTGCTTGATCTATGCATTGTTGTTAGGTTTTGCTTTGCATATGAGCTAGAAATTAGTCATGGATTACCAAATCTAACACTGAAGACAGGTGCTTTCCATTTTCAAACTGAAGAATGCTATTTTCAATGAAATTGAAATGAAAGAAAGTATAAAGACTGTTTTTATTTTACTTTTAGAATTTGCTTATTGTTGTATTTCTTGAGTAGTTTGATGCGTATGGGAGTTTTACAGACATTATAGATGATCCTCCCTGAGCACCAGTTAATCTTCCTGGTAAATAATTATAGATTTTGGTTCATTTTTGGTTTTGACCAACCAAGTAGCAGATAGCATACTTACACATTCACCTTTTATAGATGAATGTCACTCAAATAAACAGTAAATCTAGATTCAGTAAATCCTCTTCAGATTTTAATATATCAATTCATTTTCATCAGTATACTTGTCAAAAATATATGGAATATACAAAAATTGCCAGGTGTGGTGGCTCACATCTGTAATCCCACCACTTTGGGAGGCTGAGGTGGGCAGATCACCTGAGGACAAGAGTTCGAGACCAACCTATCCAACTTGGTGAAACCCTGTCTCTACTAAAAATACAAAAAAATTAGTTGGGCGTGGTGGCACGTGCCTGTAACACCAGCTACTTGGGAGGCTGAGGCAGGAGAATCGCTTGAAGCCAGGAGGTGGAGGTTGCAGTGGGCCGAGATCTTGCCATTGCACTCCAGCTTGGGTAACAAGAGCAAAAACTCTGTCAAAAAAAAAAAAAAATATATATATATATATACACACAAAAAAATTACATAAATATTCCACGAATGTTTTTAGTCATGAAATAGAATTATATACTTTTAAATGCATTGTTTTCTAACAAACTTTTTTCAAACTGTGCACATAATTGAAGATGAAAATCTAAGAGTCTACATCGTAGCCCAATGTGCTGAGCGTAACACTGTAGTAAACAAGTGGGCTTCTTCAATTGTGTCATGCACATGTACACGGAGGAGAAATTCTGAACTTTTGCCAGGTGTTCTACAATATGACAAACAGTCTTTATTTAACAATCTAAATTAATTTAATTTTTTATACATTTATTTTAGGTTCAGGGGGTATATGTGCAGGTTTGTTACATGAGTAAATTACAGGTAAAACTGCCAAAATTTCAAATATTTATATTCTTTAATTACATCTTGATGGAAAACAAAAGAATTTTGTAAACAATTAGTTGCCTGTTATTTTGTGTATCAGATAACACGTTACATTTCTCTTGTTCTGCTGACTTGAACTTATCAAGACTTGAATGTACCTTTTTTATTTTTTTTTTCTGAAGCTCTGCTACACAACAGATGGGATGTCTAACATCCTTTTCTATTTAAAACATGCAAGTTCTAATCAACAGGAGGGTTTTAGAATGTTAAACCAGCCAGCCATAAGAAATGTGTCATGCAATTTCCTGTCATTCTAATTAATTAGATAGCATTATTTGTTGTCCCCAATGAACCTAAATGAGCTCAATGCCAGGATAATAGCTTCATTCTTATCAAAGGTTTGTTTTCATATTATTCGCTTGGATTGAAGCAAAAAAATCAAATATTCCAAGATCAGCCCCAATTTATGAGGACTATGATTAATATATGAAACCTACATATTTAACCTAAGTACTGCCAGCAGCCTATTATTGCATGTCATTCTTGTTCTAAAATTACTGATTAAAAGAAATGCTGTTTAAATTATTAGTGTGCAAACCATAAATAAAATATATGAAATTTTTGCCTTAATTATTGTGACGCAAATGAACGTAAAATTAAATGTCAAATGAAAATCAGAAAACAAATTAGAAGACAAACTGATTTGAAATATTTAATCTTAATCTGAAGGATATCCTGTGAGATTTTAAAGTGAAAGAGACATGCCAAGTAAAATAATAATGACAACAGGTAATTAAGCAAAAGTGCAAAATACTAATTTCACTGTATGATTCCAGCAAGTATCATACATTTATAATAGTATGATACTTATAAATATTTACCTATTATTACCATCCTTAAAAATATCTACTTACTCAAAACATCTCACTGAGTATATATTTATTTTCTTCTCAATAGTTGTGTTTTGATATTTTCTGCAAAATTGTTTATTTAAATGTATTTCATTTTTATTTCAAAAGTCTAAACATATGTTTACCAACACAAACACTTATTGTTGTATATAAAAATGTAAATGTTGCTGCTAACAAGTGATGTAATCTCTAATAATAAATCAGATCTGGTGTGTATTTGATGTGTCTTCTAAGAAGATATTTGCATAATCACATTGATATCATCTGGAAATAACTCGCAACTGTAATAGATCTTAAAAGTTGCCATGACACTCCTATTGTTGCTTTGGAAAAGTCTTCCACCACTGCTATGTCATAATTAAGTATTAATTGATAGAAATATGTGCTTTATCTTTGGTAGCACTTCAAAGCTGTCGGCAATCAGTGCATTCTCTTCAGCTCATTTATTTCAGTTGAAAACCTACTGGTTTGCTAGCATCCACATAAATTGAGCTCATGAAATATTCCTCCATTTACATAATTGTAATTAAACACTCCCTTCCATAAAATGTTCAAGCTACATTTCACATTTTCCTTGTTTTCATATGTCAGTGTCTGTAATATGTACTAAGCCATGGGTTGACAAGCTTTTTCTGTAAGGGGTCAAACGGTACTAACGCATTAGGCTTTGCAGGTTATTCAGTCTCTGGAACAATTATTCACCTCTGTCACTGCAGTGTTTGCAAACAGCCAAAGGAAATGCATATGTAATGGATGCATTGCAATAAAAATTAATTTACTGAAATAGGTAGTGTGTTTGATTTGGCCCGCAGACTACAGCTGGCCCATTCTCATGTTAGACTAGAGGCTTCTTTAGGAAACAGATGATACCTTATTCATTTTCTTTTCCACACAGTGTCTGCCACAGAAATTTGCACATTTTAGGGCCTTCAAAATTTGTTAAATTACTGGGAGGTATGTGACTATAGTATAATATACTGTACAGTCAATTGTATAAGTTATGGCGAGTATATAAAGCTAAAAGAAAAAAAGGAAATGATTCAGAGAAAACAGGAGTAAAATAAAAATCATCTATGTTGCCATTTTAAACTATTTTCCTTAATTAGAGATTATATTACAAGAAAAAAATAATCAATAATAATTTTTGATATATTTCACTGTGTTGGTGAGAATTCAAAGTCCTTTTCCATGAGGAGCACATAACAGAGCTAGGTAGAAAGACAGCACCACACCCCAAACGCCTTAAGAAAGTGGTGAGCACAGATCCATTGTTACAAGCAACATGTGAGGTACTTCCAAAAATAATTGACGTGCACTTCAGATATGACAAATGAGAAGAGTTTTTGAAGGTTCAAAACTATGAAATATTGAAGTAACTGCTACTTTGAGCCTTACTCTCTGAATTCATTTAAAAAATGAAGATAGGTACAGACTAAAAATAGAGGAAGTTCTTTAGTTTTCCCATAATATTGCGGTAGTTATACCATAAAGACAATTGTATTCCCTCAGACGTGGATTCCAGAGTTGAACGTGTGACCAAGATTTCTGCTTTAAATAAGTCAAAAATGTGACTTTCTGTAATGCAAACAAACTTGCAACTGCAAAGTGCTTATTTATTCACAGTGGTGCACCAAGTTTCATAAAATGTGAACATATAGTTTTAAAAATTTCAGTGATGCACATCATGAACTTGAGGAAATGCAAAAGCAAATAAATGGAGATATCGGAGCAACAGAAGAAAATATTGATCTGGAAGTTACATGTGAGGTCAGGGCTAAAAATACTGATTTGGGAGTCATGGACAAAGAGATCTCTTGGAAAAGGAGTTTTGACTTTCCTGCAGTTGGAATGATGGAGTAGAAAATCCACTCTAAAAACATTGAAAAATATGAGGTCCACATTTGTGGTTTGCTGTTTGACTCTGCAGACTTATTTCCCTGTCTTTAAACTAAGATGTCTTAGAGGTCTAGAGGACCTTCAGATACTTTTCAGCTGTAAAATTATCTAGTAATGCATGAGGCCTCCTTCAATTTAAGTGAATGCATATGTCACATTAAATGTCATAATTGAGCTTATATTCATATTTCTACCACAATAAACCATAGCAGAATATTTAATTAGGGCTTATTGTGTTTTCTCATTTAGAATTCATATGGTTTCATGAGATTTCAAATCCCTTAAGAAAGATGTTCAACTAGTTACATTTATTTTGGTTTCTTCATTTATGTCTTCTGTAAGCAAACTTGTTTTAAGGCATCTTTCTATTTGAGATGCTTCCGTTTGAAATTTTTGCAATAATTACAATATGAACATTGCTATTGATGGGGATACTGCTAGTTTTCCTACTGGAAAGCAGATTTGCTCATGACTCATTATTGATTACACAATTTATCACAAGAAATTGGAGTGTACTATGATTTTCATACAGATCTACCTATATTTGCATAATATTAAGAACAATTTTAATCTAGTTCCTATCCTTAAGTATAAGATATTTCAACTTAATCCTTCCTTAGTTCTTACAGAGTAACTGGTTAATCTCTTGTGCTATGGTTGATATTACCTACCTAGTCAGAATCTGTATACAAGTAAAAATAAAAAGGAAATATGTAGAACATATGCCATAGCAAAATTATTAATTAGATAAGTCAATCTTGACTAATTTGTTTGAAAATAAATTTAACCAGATCTTGCCAGAATAAAGACGTCTCAAACTCTGATGGTAACTAGGTAAGTTTCATAATTTTCTTAAAATTAAAGAACAAATATAGACAGATGATGTGGAAAGAAATTTGGAAGCCCTAAATTAGAAGACAAAGGTAAATTTAGATCATTCCCTAAGGGTAGCACAGATATTTCTGGAATGACTGGCAGACAGAATGAGATCTTCTATAGTGTTGGTGCCAAGGATGAGATAGTTAAGTTCTTACCATAGGATTAAACAGATTAAATATGGATTAAGGCAGAGTCAGAAATGTCGAAAAAAAATTGATACCTGGCTTCAAAATACATAAAAAAAATTTACTAAAATAATTATGTTATACTACCTTGACTATCTTTGAAACCAACTGTGAATTAATTCACACTGACAATAAAACAATCCGAACTGATTTCTGTACTTTTAGAGCCTTTCATCAGGATCAGCATGTAGAAATACAAAGTGTGTACCATTCTCTCATATAGAGGCAGTAAACATAGGGGATGTATTAGTTTTCTATTACTGCATAACAAATGTCCACAAACTAAACAACAGCCTGTATTAGCTTACAATTCTAGAGGTCAGAAGTCTGGCATGACATGACTTAGTTCTCTGCTCAGGGTTATCACAGCTTGAAATCAAGACAGTTCAGGCTGAGTTTTTGTCTGCAAGCTCTGGGGAAAAAGCTGTTTCTAGGTTCTTTCCTGTGGTTAGCAGAAGTAGTTCTCTGCCCTTGCAGTTCCTTTGGTCCCCCCTTTCCCTCACTGCTGTTGGATGAAGACTGCTCTTAGCTGTTAGAGCCTGTCTTTCTCTATTGGCAATTCAGAACAAGGATGTCTGTTTTTTTTCCAGGCAGAACACAGTTCATCTCTGTGACTTTCATTCTGTGACAACCTAGCAAAGAATCTCTGCTTCTAAAGGATTCATGTGATTAAAAAAGGCCAACCTAGGCTGGCCATGGTGGCTCATACCTGTAATCCCAGCACTTTGGGAGGCAGAGGCAGGTGGATCATGAGGTCAGGAGTTCTAGACCAGCCTGGCCAATATGGTGAAACCCCCTCTCTACTAAAAATAAAGAAATTAGCTGGGTGTGATGGTATGTGCCTGTAGTCCCCGTTACTCAGGAGGCAGAAGCAGAAGAATCACTTGAACCTGAAATGCAGACGTTGCAGTGAACCAAGATGGTGCCGCTGCACTCCAGCCTGGGCAACAGAGTGAGACTCTGTCTCAAAAAAAAGAAAAGAAAAGAAAAGGCCCACCAAATTGTCTTCCTATTTGAGGTCAACTGTGCTATATAACACAACCTAATCAAAGTAGTAATATTTATGAAATTCACAGTTCCAAAGATTATACAGGGTGCCATTGTAGAAGTCTGCTTATCACTGGACTCTGGAACCTAAGGACCTGTCTTTACACCTTGGCTCTGCTAATTTCTAGTTGTGTGATCTTGAGAAGTCACATGATTTATTCCTTCCTCAGACTTCTTTGTAAAATTAGCATAATACTATTGTGAGACATTTACACTGATATTAACTCCTGAATTCATGTTAGTTAGCTGTTATCATTAAGTTACAAGACTATATAGATAAATATGGGGAGAAGAAATGGTATGAACAAATAGTTCGTCGTGAGCCTGTATCTTGAAATGAAGATGAAATGAGAGCCATCTGTTTGCCCTTCTCTCCAGGCATTTCAGTTCCTATGACGTTCCCATGATGAAAATATCTTGCAATGCTTAAGTTCTAGAGTTTAAAATATGAGTTTTGGGTACAGTTTCAGCACTAAATAGGACCAAGGCAACCCCTTCATCTGCTATTCCTGGGAAAACAACGATCTTAGATAGTACTGGGATATACTGGTTACGAGACGTTGAGAAAGAGTCACCAAGGTCCAAAAATCCATAGGAATTTTCAAGGGTTACAGTGCCTTTATCTGAAATTTAATTTATGCATTGAATTTATGTAATCACCCCTGAACGAGATATGACTTCACTTGTAAATTCAAATTGATCCAACTACAGAAGCCAAAATTAAACAATTTTACAGCACTCTTATTTTGACTACATAAAATCCATTTTCATAAAATGACTACTGCAGTTTTTATTTATCTTTCCTCCCTTTCAGAAGCATCTATGAACAATTTTATAGAAGTGGTTGCTTGCCTGACTAAAATATGTGCATTTTCTAGTAACTCAATATCAGCTACCTTCATGTAAAACAGTCTCCCCTCTGCACTGAAGTTCTGCCTTATTCTCTGTGACACATGCCCCCTACCGCGGTTATGACGTGAGGGCATTTAAAGAGCCTGAGATTTACAATCAGAAATGCCATGGGTTTGAAGCCTGTTGCATTGAAGTTCTATGTCCACGTTTTACTCCCAGCATTAGAGACTGACTTGATTAGCAGGTCAACCATCCTAAGAGCTGGGAACTTGTCACTTTTTGAAAATCAACTTTGATGTTGATTCCTGAAATCTGTGGGTTTACTGATAAAAACTTGAATAAGAAATAGTAACTATATTTGGAGCTCCTGCTGCTAAACTCTGTTCATCTATTAGGGTGTCTCTATTTTATCTACACTCAGTTCAGATTTTTCAGGGTGTTGGTTTCTCAGTGCTGGATTAGATTTTGTCTAAGCTGCTTTAGCCGAATGCCTTGCCCTATCCCAGCTGATGATTCTCTTTCTTCTGTCAGCCCTGGATAGATTCTGTAGTCCCACCGTTCTCTATCAGGTCTTGTCTATCTTTGAAGAAGTGTTAATAAATATGGCCTAACTGCACTGTATTAAATTGTAGAGAAGCAATACCAGGATAAGAACAGATAAAACTGTGCCCTGCATTACTCTAATCCAACGGTGAATACTAAGATCTATTTTTGTTTGTTTGTTAGGAAGCTGTTAACGTGTTCAATATAATCAATGAAAGCCTGTCATTGAAGGCTGTTGAAATGGACTAGAACACTTCACAGATTACATTTTCAATACTGTTGTGTTTTTTCCTTAACAGTTATGCCTAAAGCCAGCATCAGCCATTTGGTTGATGGTTTATATTAAAATCAAGAGAATCTCTGTTTAGGCATAGGGATTTTTGCCTTTATTTATTGAGATATTATTCATAGACCACCTGTGGTAACAAATACCTAGAATTTTTGTATTTATTAAGCTGATTTATTTTATTTGTTTATTTAATGCAAATTATCTGATCCCATTATATTTATGCTGAATCAATATTTGGATTCAGCTAGCTCACCAGGTGATTTCTTTATCTATTGCCTATAACAATGCTGGCAAAAATTCAACAGCCCTAAAATTAAATATAAAAATTCTAACATACACTACTGTCAGATTCCAAGTCTATTTATTTGCTACTCTATTTTATAGAAAAAAGATAAAATGCAAATTATAGTAATTCAATGAATTCTGAATTTTCAAGGTATTCTGCTTCATTTAGAACAGTTATTCTTGTGGGTTTTTTTAATGTCAGTTATACAAAATAGGAGATTATTATATAGATGCTGTGAAAGGAAATGAAGACATTTATACGTGGCTTGGGTCATGGCATAGAACTTTCTGGATCAACAAAGTTCAACTAATCATATCCACTGAAAAATGACTGACATCATCCTTCACTCTCAAACTGTGATTTTCTTTGGGTTAATTTTGAAATCATACATTAATTTATTTCCCAGTGCTTAGACAAGGGATGACTCTGTTTATGAGAATTAAGTCTCTCTACCTATACGCAGAACTGTGAGGTGAGGGTAGTGTTTTATTGAATGATTCAGAAAGATAGGATAGGAATGTACAGAATCATTATAAGTTAGTTTGCAGAAAGGCATACAAATATATACACAGAAACAACTGGGTAACTTGAGCAGTTACATAAATCATGCTGATCTAACAAGCTTCAAACAAGTGGAAGTCAGGCCCTTGTCTTGTCTCTAAAGACATTCTTTGCCTTTTAGTTGAACCCCTTTCTTTCCAGGCAGAGTTGACCTCAGACTTCTCTCTAACATTAATCTCCAATAGCTAGGTAACAAAGGTAAATTCAGTGAAGGCATTACTGTCATCCTGGGAAATTGGAGGGTGAGCTACAATGCCTATGCAGCAAAGCCGAGTAAACCAGAAATAAGAAAGATAAACAATCAGTGGACACATTCTTCTCCCACAAACGCATTCTCATCAAGTTGCTACAGCCACGGGGTCCCAAAGGAGGACTGGCAAGAAAAACACAAATGAAAAAATAAAACCTATTCACAATTTCAGTGTTTGTTGAGACACAGTAATTACAGAACTATCAGGCCCAATTACAAAGCACACAGAGTCAATTGGCATTAAGTATTTAGAAAGCCAAGTAGAGAAGCTATTTGACCAGCGCGCTCCCATTCATTGCAACCCAGCTCAGGGGCCTCTTGCTCCTGGTTTGTAAGTCAGACAACTACACTGTATAATTGCATTGCTTGTTCACTCTGCCCTTAAACATTTACCATAGAGAATTAATTTCTCCACGAGATCTTCTCTTGCAACTTAGAAAATGCTGATTACTTGCTCCATTCCCATTGCAGGAATTTCCTTCCTTTTCATAAATTCTCTTCTCCCCTTCTCTTAACTTTTTGATTTATGCAATGCACATGTCAACCTAATGTTTCACAAAGCTTGTGCATCAACGTCTTTTGCAAAACGTATATTCTACACATATTTTGAAATCTTGTGTACATTTAGAAGTCAAGTAATATTAGAAGGTTAATTTCAAAACTCCAACTCCATCTACATTTGTAAAATATTTACAAACATAGGCAACGATCCCAGAGATGTATTGCACAGGATGTCAGATTTTTCAGGTTCACCTATGCTGGAGTCTACGCTCTAAGTAACTTGGCAATGAATAAAAAATTTAATATAATATTGCTTGTAGTAATTTTATTTCCAACAGAATAAGAATGGCAATTGACACCTGGGACTGTGATAAATAGATGTTACAAAAATGTGATTCTTTGATTCCTGTAACTTTTTTTTGCAGTCTTGGGCAGTATAATCCACCCCTCAGATGAACAAATAGGAGGTAAATTAAGAGACTTTCCATAAATTCTCAGAAAGGAAATGCAACAGGCATTAAACCTGTTTCTTTGTACATATCACTTATCAAAATTTTATTTATTTTATTAAAATCTGCTTTGTTTTTAATTATGAAATATTACAATTCTCCAGAATACTGGAGTAGAACGGTAAATATACACCTAGGTACCCAATATCAATATTTTAAAAATTAACATATAGCTCTACTGGTTTCATTTTTAAAATAGCATTTTAATTATGCATTTGATATTCCCACACCCATCCCACCTTCATGGTCTCGTTTATTCTTCTTCTTGCCTAAATGTCACTATTATTCTGGTAACTATGTATCCTTCTCATGTATGTTTTAAAAAGTAAATGTGTGCATCCATAAATACTTGTATTTCTCAGTGTTTCAAAAATTCGTATCAATTATAATATAATTATCACTTTCAATTTACCTTTTTAAACATATCCAAATTTTGAATGTAGATTTCATTCCCCCATGTTAACTGTCTTATCCCTACTGGTATAAATATCACAATTTTTTTTAACTATTTCTTATTTTTGTGAACATTTCATTTATGTTTTTGCTTTTATAGAAAATATTTTATGCACTACATTACTTAGATTTTGATAGACTTATCTTGATATTAAGTAAGTTGAGTTCTTCCTCTTTGCTTCTTCTTCCTAAGCATTTTCTTCACTGTTTTGAGCCATTTTTACAATTCTATACAATATTTTTTGTTTTGATATTTAGGACACATCACTGACTAGATCTCAATTAAAATTACTTTGAGTTTATACATTTATTATATAATCAATTAGGAAGAAATTTGTTTATCATTAATAAACACAATAAATTGTCAACATTAACTCAGGTCTTCTTTTATAACCAAAAATATAAAATATATTTTACTGATATTTTTTGGTTTTGACATATTTTTATTTTTAATAGATGTTGCTGGCCAGTGTGGTGGCTCATGCCTGTAATCCCAGCACTTTGGGATGAGGAGGCAGGCAGATCATGAGATCAAAAGATCAAGACCATCCTGGCTAACATGGTGAAACCCCATTTCTACTAAAACTACAAAAAAATTAGCCAGTTGTGGTGGCACTTGCCTGTAGTCCCAGCTACTCAGGAAGCTGAGACATGAGAATCACTTGAACCCGGGAGGCGGAGGTTGCAGTAAGCCAAGATTGCCCCACTGCACTCCAGCCTGTGCAACAGAGAGAAACTCCATCTCAAGAAAAAAAAAAAAAAAAAAAAAAAAAAAAGACATTGCTAAGTAAAGTTTGCTAATAATTTAATAATTTTGCATAAAATGTTCATAGGAGAAATTGGCTTATGATTTTTTTCTTAATCAGTTCTTGTCCCATTTTGGTAGAATAGTGTTAGTAATATCATAAAATGGTTTCATAAGTCTATAACAGAGGACTCATCATTTTCTTGAAGGTTTGATCAATGTTGCCATTAATATAACCTGAAACAGTATGTTTGTGTGAGATTTCTACTGTTTCTGCTATTTAAATGAGTATTGATATTTAGATTTTTTTTTTTTTTTCTTTTTGAGACAGAGTCTCACTCTGTCGCCGGGGGCCAGGCTTGAGTGCAGTGGCGCAATCTCGGCTCACTGCAACCTCTGCCTCCTGGGTTCAAGCAATTCTCCTGCTTCAGCCTCCCGAGTAGCTGAGACTACAGGGGCATGCCACCACGCCCAGCTAATTTTTGTATTTTTAGTAGATACGGGGTTTCACCATGTTGACCAGATGGTCGTGATCTGCCCGCCTCAGCCTCCCAAAGTGCTGGGATTACAGTGATTATTTAGATTTAATATTTCTTCTTGAGCCAAAATTACTACTATATTTTTGTTTAAAAAACAATTTCATTTAAGCTTTTAGTTTGTCATGCATTTTCTTCATACTGGTGTTTTATGATATTTAAAGATTATATTTTATCTTGCAGTATTTGCATTTTGTCTTTTCTTTTCTTTTTTTTTTTTTTTTTTTTTAAGATAGAGTCTTGCTCTGTCACCAGGCTGGGGTGCAGTGGCTCAATCTCGGCTCACTGCAACCTCCGCCTCTTGTGTTCATGCGATTCTTCCGCCTCAGCCTCCCGAGTAGCTGGGACAACAGGCGCGTGCCACCACACCGGCTAATTTTTGTATTTTTAGTAGAGATGGGGTTTCACCATGGCCAGGATAGTCTCGATTTCTTGACCTCGTGACCCGCCCGCCTCGGCCTCCCAAAGTGCTGGGATTACAGGTGTGAGCCACCGCCCCCAGCTGCATTTTGTCTTTTCTAATAATGCATGTATGAGTGCATTTGTGTTCTCAGTTTTGTCAGTCTTGTTCATTTTATTCATCTTTTTTCAGAATGAGACACTTATTAAATACATAACTTTTATTAAATTCATTCTTATTTTTATATATTACTTTTACTTTATTTACATTCTACTCTCTATTTCTAGCTTATATTTCTGGTAGTTTTCAAAAACAATATAAATAATATATGTGTATATAATTTTCTTTAAGAAGTCCTTTGGATATATCTTACAATTTTTAATATCTAGTACTTATTATTCATCTCAAAATTTAGCAATTTCTTCATAATTGTGTTATAATATTATTTCTTTCCCATTCATGAATTAGGTAAATGTTAGTTTATTTCTGAGTGGAATTTCTTATTTCTTGAAGGCGTAAGACATTTTCAAATCAAATTTACTCAACTATTGTCATAGAATGTGGCATATTTGATACTGATTATTTGGAATATATATATACTGCTTCCTTCAAGGATTATTATGCTATTATTTCTTGCAAAGGTTTTATATATTTTTGAAAAGAATATGCACTAATTTGGGGAATAATGTTGCTCTATATGTCTGTTGTATCACTTTTAATGCTGGCATTATGAATGTATCTTGTATCTTTTAAGTTGCCTGGTCTTTCTATTTCTGAGAAAAGCATATCAGAAGATTTATTCACCCAGTCATTCTTCAATTCATTTAGTTACTATTCACTGAGCAACTTCAATGTGTCATAGGGAGGACATTGGTAGGAAATCTATCCTTTCAATTGCTCATGCCCCAAAAGCTTGAAATCTTTTGTAGTACATATGTACAATCTATCAGAAAATGTCAAAGTTCTTACGATGATCTACCAAGGCTATACCTGTCTGGAATGCAGAACTATTGCAGAGTTTTGAGTAGACAAAGACAACAGACTGATTTTAATTTGAAAAGATCAGGCTCAGCTTTTATGGAAACCATTTAGAAGGCTGTTGCAGTAATTCAGATGAGAGATGGTGGTGGCTTGGTTCAGGTAATAGTAGGAGAATTTTGAGAAATGATTATATTCTGTATGTATTTTCAAGTACTGATAATAGTGTTTTAAGCTACATTAGATAGGTGCATCAATGGTATCTTCAATTTTTTCATGTCTAAGCAACTGGAGGGGACGTTTTGTCACAAATTATATTCTATAATTATGTATTTTAACACATTTTCTCTTAATATAGCTAAATGTTTTATATATTTAGACTATTTTGTTAGATTTACTTTGATTCAAGCTTAAAATACCTTTCCCTTGAATTATTTCCTTTAATCTAAAAAAAACCACCCTCTTTATTTCTGCTTGTTCTTAGTTATTACTGCTTTTCCAGTTTGTCTAATATTTCTTTGGCCATTCTTATACCTTTTTGTTGGCTCATAAAATACTGTAAATTTTAAAATGTATTGACTCTATGTACAAGACATAAAAATTAAAAACTGCAAATGGTTAGTACATCTCTTTTCACTCCTAACTTCAACCACACAATTTCTTCTCCAGGGGTAGCCAGTGGGTTTCAGTTTTTATCCATCATACTATCCATCATGTGAGCTATAAAAGATTTCAAGCTTTTTGGGCATGAGCAATTAAAAGAGTAGATTTCCAACCAAGGTTCTCCTTATGACACACTGAAGTCGCTCAGTTGAGAGGTTCAAGACTTCATGGAGGCAATAAATACAGATGGAAACGGCAGGTGAAAATAGCAGGAGGCAAGAATTAGAAGGGGAGTCTGAAGATGTGCCCAAACTGCTGCCATCTCATGATAAAACTTGAAAAGATAAGGAGTTGATTCTTATGGATGAACAAAGAATCTTATGGTTTCTTGAGAAAGAATCTACTGCTGGTAAATACACTATGAATATTGTGGATATGACAACAAAGAATTTTGAATATTACGTGAAAACTTAATTGATAAAGCATTGGCAGTGTTTCAGAGGATTAATTCCAATTTTGGAAGATGTTCTAGTGGGTAAAATGCTATCAAACAACATCACATGCTATCAAGAAATCTTTCCTGAAAGGAAGCATTAAGAATAGAACAAAGAGTATTGTTATCTTATTTTATGAAATTGCCATGACCACCTCAACTTTCAGTAACCACCACCTTGATGAGTTAGCAGCCACCAACATCAAGGCAAGACCCTCTACCAGCAAAAAGACTGAGTCATTGAAATCTCAGATGACTATTAGCCCTTTTAAGCAACCAGGTATTTTTGAATTAAGATATGTACTTTTTTTGGGATATAATGGACTACACTATAGGGCAAACAGTATAGAATGAACGTTTTATATGCAATGGAAATTTTCCAAATTCATCTGCTTCATTCTTGCCTTGTTGTGATATTTGCTTTATTATAGTCTGAAACCGAACTCACAATATTTCTGGGGTATGCTTGCACATATATTTTAGCTTCTATTGTATTTGGGATTATTTCTGTTTTGCATACTATTTTTTGCTTGTTTTCCTCTTCTCCGTGACTTATATTCTATCAGTCATTGTGTCATAATCTTTTCCTCTGCTAGATAGGTATTATATTGTATAATTTTATTTAATGTATGCATTTCCTGTGTTCACTGACTGCATTTTTCTAATTAACACACTAAATCAAAGGCTAAATTTATTAATTCCATGATCAAAGTCTGGTCTAATATTGAGAGTCAGATTTTCCCTAAAGGCCAATAGAGGTACTAGAAATGAAGTAGGAGAAAGTTGTGTAGGAGAAAACCATATTTGTGATATTTCCTTCTGTCTTATCAAAACATGCTATTAAGTAAGCCATAACTCAGATCTGTCTACAAAAATCCACTTTCATTCTGTATATTTTACCTTTATGCTGGTTGTATTTCAAAAGCTGTGCATAGAAAATATTCACAGTATTTTTCATGTACAAAAATGTAATTTCATTTAAACTCTGTAAAAGATTTTGAAAAAGACTAAAAAGTACCTTTTCATTGAAAAACTATAACTCAATCTGGGTACGTTATTGTATGGGGTCTGTGCCTTTTGTTCTCTTTGATTTATTTTACTACTAAGATGTTGAAAATTAATAGTAATGTAATTTATTCTCTTCCATAGAAATACAAATGAATTTGTTTGTTGGAGGTGCAATTGATAACCTCCCTTAAAAAAAATCTTGTTTTGCGTTTATAAACACATTTATTTGAGTTTCTTAATTGCCCAAAAATGTATCTGCTTTTTTCATTCTCTGATCCAGTTTTTACATTTTACTCTTTTTTCATTAATGAGCTAGACAAATCTTTTCTCTAGATTTATTGAGTTATAACTGACAAATTAAAATTGTATATATTCAAAGTATGCAACAGTATTGTTTGATAGATGTGTGCACTGTGAAAATGATTATCACAGTGGAATTAATTAACACCTCTATCATCACATATAGTAATTACGTGAGCATGTATACGTGTGCCCATGCTAAGGAAACTAACAATCTACTCTTCTAGCAAATTTCAAGTAAACAATATAATTGTCACCATGCTGTACATTGGATCCTCCAACAATTCTTGTTATAACTGAAGGTTTATACTCTTTGGTTAACAGCTCCCAATTTCTCTCAATGCTCATCATCTAGCAATTGCTATTTTTTTACTCTCTGCTTCTGTGAGTTTAATTCTAGATTATATATGTTCTTAAAATATCTCTCTTTCCATGTTTGCTTCTTTCACTTACCATGATGTGTTTCTGTTGTCACAGATGCCAAGATTTACTTATTTTTATAGCTGAATAATATTTTGTTGTATGCATGTGTGTGTGCTTCTTACATTTGTTTATCCACTTATCTGTCCAGGGAGACTTAGGTCGTTTCATTATTGACTGTTGTGAATAATACTGCAATAAACATATGGGTGTAGATATCTCGTGGAGATACTGATTTTGTGTCCTTTGCATATATACACAGAAGTGGGATTGCTAGAATGTTTGGCAGTTTTATGAGATAAATAAATCTTTGAAATGTGCTAAATTTATAGAGTTACACTTTTAACTTCAAAATTCATCATTTAATAAATCATACTTAAAATAGAAAGCTGGGTATAAAATTCTTAAATTTCGTCTTTTTTTTTATCTAAATTTGAAGGCATTCCTCTGTTATTTTTGATTAGAAAGTGCAGTTAAAAATTCTGTTAGGAGGTTTATTTTTTACATACAGGTTTTACCCTTTCTTTGGAAGCGTTCATCATTTCATCATTTTGTAACTTATAAGACAATTTTATCATCTATATATTCTATTCTCAGACAATGAATTCTTTAAATATGAAATCTCAGTTTTCCCATCAGATCAGAGAAATATTATTCTAGCATTTTTTATTTCTTAGTTTGTTTTATTTTCTACATACTCTCCATTATTTAACTTTTATATTTCCTAATATGTCTTTTTATCTCTGTTTTAATAGATTTCTAGCAGACTTAGAGATATTAGATTATTTGTTCAAGCTCACACATGGTGAAAGTGACAGGATTGGAATTTAGAACACAGAAGCTCTTCCCTTAACATAAAAATAAATAATTAGGATTTTTTTTGTTCGTCTCTTATCTTCTGGTACCTAGTGCTATAGACAGTCAAGAATCTAGAGATTAAAACCCTGAGAGAAATATAATTGCCACTCATGTACAACTGAGTCTACAGTTTAAGATTTTCTCATTTTATTTTATTCCAAAGAATGTATTTTCCCTTTTCAGGAGAAACAATACTAACATGTTCTTTTGTAAGTCTCTCTATAATAGCTGTAACAGACCATACACATTAACCCCGAAATGCTTAAATAGTGAATTACCACCAAAGGGGTTTTAAAATTCTGTCTCCTGCACAGAGGATTGCTGGTGCTTACAGAATTGAAACACCAAAATAAACACAAATTTAGACACTGAGTTCTTCAATTAGAAAGAAAGTACCAGAGACTCAGGCATGACTATAGCATTTTGGAGGAAATTAAGCATTTCCTAGGAATCAATACATGCTCTGTTATTAACTATTGTTTGAATACATGTATAAACAAATCTAAAACAGAGTCACTGAAGTGCTGAAGCATTAAGATCATAAAAAAATCCAGGCCATAAGATTTAGAAAATAAAGAAAATTATATCATTTGATTTGAACTATTTCTAAGCTATGGCAGTTATCACGAGATACTTTGTGAGAGGAAAATCAGTGTCTGAAATTAGCACCTTGATATTTTGCATATACAAAAAGTACTTGAACTTAGCTTGACATAATTCCTTTTAGAAATGTCAGTCCAGTCATTCCTTTACCAGTCTTCGAAAGCTCTGAATAGAAAAAAAAAAAATAGCCTTATTACTTACCATTGTATCTACCTAGCTAACTATCTATTTCAACCTGAATGGGGTGGACTCCACATGATATTAAGTCGAGGTTCTGCTGCCTCTGGAGCAGAAAAAAGCAGGAGAGTAGCGAAATGATCTTGGAGAATCCTCTTAAGCAACTTTGTCTTACCTTTCATTTTGTGTAATAATTACATGGTCACAGAGCAAATTCTAAATGTAACTAAGATTCTTTTGATAATCGATTGGAAGTGGGTACTTGGTTTACTTTTATACATGACAAGCAGTCACTGCTTGCACTGCAGAATGCATATCTCTAACATTGAGATTTTGGTGACACCAATTCAGAGAGTTATTTTTGCTAAAAATAAACGAATATAAAAGCAAATTGATCATACACATCATGAAGCATTTTGTAAATTAATGATAATATTAAAAATATACATAATAAATCTAACATGCTTTTCTCATGGCTAACTTATTTTGCACACTTAGGTTTGAAATCATGCCTGCCAAAGTTTATTATTAAAAATAGCCTATGATTTTCTTTTGTAAATTTGTATTTTTCTATTTTTAAAATTTTCCTTTTTATTTTTTTTTTTTCTCTCTTAGCTTTGTTACATTCTTCTCAAGGACTGAAGCGGTAGTAGGTGAATGATCTATCTTGGTTTAACTAGTCCCGAGGGGGTACTTCAGAGATAGAAAAAAGAAACCTAAGATTCAGTGAAGGACAAAGGGAAAAAGGAATACGGGTGGTAAAAATCAACTTATGATCCCTGGTCCCTTGTGATACATTACACCATACTTTACTGAAGGCTAATAGGAAATGCCTGTAAGTTTCAATGTCTCAGTACCTACTAAGGCAATATTCTGTTCTTACAGACATTGGGAATATGCCCTATAGAAAATGCACACTCCCTTCATAATTATCATACTTCTTGGTGTGTGTTTTATTGCTTTCTAGCCTAGTCAGGATCTAGATTGTGTCTTTGCAGTGAGACATGTTTTAAAATTTTATGAACTAGTGATAGAAATAAATAAACTTGCAACAGCAGTTTTGTTAAAAAAAAAAAAAGTTTAGGCAACCATGTGAGGGGATTTTTTTTAAGGTCACTATGGGATTTAGTTAGAAATTTCCACTATTATCTGTGGACAGACAATAATATTTAGCAACTATATCTAAATTCATTAAAATACATTCATTTACAAGATATTTGCAAACCTACTATGTGTTATACTATGAGAGTAAAATTAATTTATTTTATTTAGTGCCACAATTTAAGAAGTAATTTTTTTTTCCTTTCTCTCTCCCAAGCTGTTTCACTTTCACACTCCACTCCAGCACAACCATTTTTCAAGGTCAAAGGTAAAATGTGCCTCAAGAAAGTTTTACTATAATTTGAAGCAGATAATTTCAAGTTGAAAAGCCAAGGTTTTTAATGAGGAAGGGACCCTTGATTTCTAGTAAAGTTTGAGAAACAATTAAAGAAAATGTTTTACAACCTTTCAAGCAAGCACCACAGTTTCAGGGATTAAAAAATAAACCATGGTAAGTGCTTGATAGTAGAATACCAAACAAGCACTCTCAAAAACTTTGCACAAATAAAGGAAAGTTCAGGAATAAAAGCTTGTCCTGCTTTGTGTTTTATACAAGGGAACATAATGCAGACTAGACACATTGACTGGGAGGAATAGTTTAATTATTTGGAAATATTTGTAATCAAAGCAGAAACCATCTCATCTCAGAAGTCAAGTAGGTAAGTCTAATGAAGGACTGATTTTTGGAGCTGAGATGGTTCTGAGGAAAAGTAGACGGCAGGATACAGCAGTGGGGAGTAGTGCCCTGATGAGGAGGCCGCTCTAAAGCACAATGGAATTAATACTAATGACAAGCAGGGCGAGGATCTGCAAAACCTGAAGAGTCATTTGATTGACATGAGAGAATGTGTTCCACAAAAGCCTACTATTCAGTTCAATTACATGGGCAATATACCCGAGATGTAGTTGGAAATCTATATCAGAAATTCCATACATGGGAAAGGTATAAGGCAACTAGAAATTGGGAGGGAGGATACAGTTGCTGGTAATATGTATAAGTGAGTGTGTTCAGTTTTTAACATACAGGTTTAAGTATTGATACGGGAGGGGCGCAGTGAAGTGCTGGGAAGGGAAGGGTGCGGTCTGTGGCTAGAGCTTCGCCACCCGGCCTGTGCCCATGGACCTAGGTGAGGGAAAACCTTTCTGGTTTCCTGCTCAGCGATTGCATTTTCCAAGACCACCCTGGTCCGCCACACACCCATCCTGTGCCTATAAAAACCCTGAGATCCCAGCAGTCACCCACATGAGCAGCGGCTGGATGTCGAGAGGAACACACGGGCATAGGAGTACACCAGCAGGCCTGGCAGAGGCTGGCAGGCCATCGACCAGCAGAAGGACGTGGGGTTTGGCCGGGGAGGTTGGAGGGAGTCCTGCTGCTGAACGGCCAGACTCCAGGGGAAAACCACCTTCCCGCGCCCCATCTGGCTCCCCATCCATCTGCTAAGGGCTACTCCCACCATTCAATAAAACCTTGCTCTCATTCTTCAAGCCCAGATGTGATCTGATTTCTCTGGTAGACAGAGACAAGAACCCAGGACACAGAAAGTCCTCTGTCCTTGCAATAAGTCAGAGCGTCTAACTGAGTGGATAAACACACGCCGCCTACAGACGGCAAAACTAACAGAGCACACGGTAACACACACCCACTGGGGCTTCCTGCAGACATTCACCCCTAGACGCTGCTGTGGGATCGGAGCCCACGCTGCCCGCAACCTGTCCATCTGCTTCCTCTCCTTAGGGGTTTTGAGCAGCAGGAACTGAAGAAGCGAGTCACACCCCTGACACACGCCCTGCAAGGCAGGAGGGGGACAAGAGAACTTTTCCTCTTTCAGTATTAGGTGTGGGCTTACCTCTTAGCTATGTGAAACATGGCAAGCAGTCTAACTTTTCTTCAGCCATGATTGCCTCATCTGTAAAATACAGAAACTCATGGCTGCTTCATGATTAAGAATTAATTAAAACATGTCCTTAAAATTCTTAGCATAGTGCCTGATAAGATTCGGTCACCAATAAATAGTCATTATTTATTATTATTATTATTATTATTATTATTATTATTATTATTGAGATGGAGTCTCGCTCTGTTGCCAGGCTGGAGTGCAAGGCTCGAACTTGGCTCACTCCAACCTCCGCCTTCCAGGTTCAAGTGATTCTCCCGCCTCAGCCTCCAGAGTAGCTGAGACTATAGGCATGCGCCACCACACTCAGCTAATTTTTGTATTTTTAGTAGAGACTGTTGTGCTGGGATTACAGGCGTGAGCCACCGCTCCTGGCCTAACTGTCCATTCTTACTGTTGCTGCTGCTGCTCCTCTGTCTGCTCTTCCCCAGTGATCTGCTTATCTGTTGTAAATACCAGTTAACATTTCCTTTGTGCAGACAATCGTTTAAATGGGAGGACCTTGAATGGACTGAATGTATTTGAATTGCTCCTTCAACATTTGCCATAAAAAAATAGGAACATTTTTTCTGTCAGACTTTTTAAAATAAAATTATTTTATTTCATAATCTCCTCCCACTATTTTCAAAGTCAAAGAAATTAGAAGCAGTACAGCAAAACCAATTAAGTGCTGTGAATTCTATGACTACCACAGAGAACTCAAATCTCTTGCTAGATCTTGCAGACATGAAGATTTGTGTGCTCTGGTAACTTTAATATTGAATAACTATCATATCAGGAGACACCATAACTATATATCCACCTGTGTATGAAGGGGGAAAATCATAATGGTATGTTTTATGAAATTCTTATGTATGTGCATTCAGAAATCATTTAGAAGAGTCAGATTGAAAATTTTAAATGTCACAAAGACTGAATAGTAAGAATAAAGGAATGATAACTCATACAACAATATATCATGTTTTTTTTTTTTACCAATGTTGGAAGAAATTTCCTCTATGTATCTGCAGGACTATTATTAAAGTAACAGTAGGCTGGGCATGGTGGCTCATGCCTGTGATCCCAGCAGTTTGGGAGGCTGAGGCCGGTGGATCATTTGAGGACAGGAGTTTGAGACATGCCTGGCCAACATGGAGAAACCCCATCTGTACTAAAAGCACAAAAATTAGATTGGCGTGGTGACGCACACCTGCAATCCCAGCTATTGGGGAGGTTGAGGCATGAAAATCACTTTAACTCGGGAGGTGGAGGTGGCAGTGAGCCAAGATCACACCACTACACTCCAGCCTGGGTGACAGAGTGAAACACTGTCTCAATAAATAAATAAATAAAGTAACATTAAAGCTCTAAACTCACTACACAACAGCTATATTCCTTTAAAACATTACAATAGAAGAGCCCTGCATTTTAAACTCTAAAGTTGGTATTTAAATTTAACAATACAACTGCAGCTGTATGTACTTACTATTTACAAAGTAAGTGTGAGTATAGACATTAAGATACTCCATGCTTAGGAAACTGCTAGTTCACTAGAAGACATAGAAGAAAAAGAACAGTCACAGAGAGAAGACAAAACTTGAAAATTATTGAAGACTTGTGCTTACTTAAATGAATAAAGTTTGCTTATGATCTATTTCCATGCAAATCTTAATAATCATGAAGCAGCAAGTGGCTAAACAAATATCATTTATATAAGCTAAATCATAATCACATATTACTGAAGATGGAGAGTAAATATGAATGTGTACACTAAAATCTAAATTTAGCTTCATGTGAGTACATTCTAGTGGTGATAAAATATGTTTTAGTTTACATGCCTTGAATTACAATAATTATCCTCATTAATTGATTAATTGTTTAAAATCTCCATTTAGCTTTTAAAATTTTAACACATATATATTGGCTAAATATGGCTATTTTAGATTTTGCTACAAATTTGTAGCATGTTTTAGTTCATTTTCATGCTACTGATAAAGACATACCTGAGACTGAGAAGAAAAAGCAATTTAATTGGACTTGCAGTTCCACATGGCTGGGGACTCCTCAGAATAATGGCCATAGGCAAACGGCACTTCTTATATGGCAGCAGAAAGAGAAAATGAGAAGGACTCAAAAGCAAGAACCCCTGATAAACCCATCAGATCTCGTGAGGCTTATTCACTATCAGAAAAACAGTATAGGGGAACCGCCCCTATGATTCAAAGTGCCTCCCACTGGGTTCCTCCCACAACAGGTGTGAATTATGGGAGCAGAATCAAGATGAGATTTGGGTGGGGACACTGAGCCAAACCATATCACAGGGCCTAGGACAAAAAAAAAAAAAATCGAAGAAATGTGTTTTGTTTTTCTGTATCATGGGATGCTTTCAATCATGATCATACTCTTATGTACATGAAAAAAATATTCACCATGTATTTCTTAGCAAGTAAACATGCTATAAAGCAAAATGGAATCATTGATAAATTTCAAATATTAAAAAATGTTGGTGACTGAATATTCTCAGTTGTGGTTTCCACGTGTCTTCCAGTGTTGTTCCTTGGTGTTACAGTGATAAATAGAAAACTATAATAAAAGTATCAATTAAGTTTTTGGCATATGTTTGAAAAGTACTCCTTTAGTTCATTATATTTATTTTATAAGTCAGTGATTTTAGAAATATGGATCTGTTTATTAGAAACAATCCTAAACTGTAGCATTTAATATGAAATCTTAGATACATTCCTTCAGTTAAGGTTTGTTTAGTACAGGATACTAGTGTAGGTAACATGAGGAAAACACAGATGACTAACATTCCGCTTGCTAATCCTTAACATGGGGACATTAAATCTAGGAAAAAAATGGTCAATGAGTATGATTAAAAATGTAAATTAATATCCTTAGGTAAAAAGAAAGTATACAAACACACACACACACACACACACACTCCTTGGAATTTCAGAACATCAGCCTAATGGTCATATTAAGTGTTCCTAAAGAAACTTTGTCTTTCTATTTTCCTCCGAGTTTTATCACTACCTGGAATTATCTCCCTATTCATTTGTTTGCATCCCCAATCAGGAATGTAAGCTCCATAGCACAGTTGTCCTTTTGACTGGTTCATTACAATGTCTATATTGCATCTCAGCTTCAGGTCAGTTTATAGGACATAATAAGTGTCCAATAAATATTTGTTGAATTAATAAATAAGTTGCTTCAAGTATTAAAAAGATAATTCATGTTAAGCTTTTAGCACAGTGTTGTATACACACTAATCATTTCTAATTATGAACCATGTATTGTTATTGGCATGATTTCATTTTGAAATAATTCAAAATAATATAATCAGGGTAAGTTTCAATGCAAAAGAGGTGCCTGAGCTGTTTCTTAAAGGTCAATATTTCAGTACATAGTGTGAGGGACTTCAAGGAAAAAGAAATGCCAGAATGAATTTGGAGGCACAGTGTCGGGCAGACTTTCTGGAATGCAGATGATCAGTGTAATTCCTCATGTTGGTGCCAAAATTTAAGTAATGGGGCCTTGAATGAATATAAGTGAAGCAATTGGGATGTGTGTTTAGAAAAGCATCAGGCTACTAACTAGCACATTCTTTGAAGGAAGTAACTTCTCACTCTTACTATCAAACACCAGGACTTTGTTGTGCATCACAAATGGCAGGCTAAACAAATGATTAAACTAATGAACACATTACTGAAAAGCACTATCCAGAGTAGTGATATAATATCAAAATTGTATCAAGAATATCAATCTGGTGGTAATGTTCAAGACTCAGTTGATGGGAAGAGGTCAAAGTCTTGAAATTACATTAGAAGGTATTTTAAACAATTTAGGCATGACATAAAAAGACCCAACCTCAAGAATTGGCATCTGATTGAAATGAAAGAATATGAAAAATACTGTGAAGAAAGTATGATCTTATAAGTACAAATTCATGTGGTTTCAATATGTAATGTCAGAGCCTTCATCACACTATCTCTAGTGCTTTATCAGTCTTCAATTACTTTCTAGTCATTTATTCTTATGGCTAAGCACACTGTGGTGGTTTTCGTTATTGTTTTGTTATTTTTAGATATGTAAAAAGTGCATCCCTTTATAAATTCATGGATGTGTATATATACACACACACCCATACATGTGTGTGGATGTGTTTTCTCTTCTTGATGCTACATTTCAGTACAGTGAATACAACTCAAAGCCTGAAAATATGTGACCCATATATATGTATATGGAATTATCTGAAATTATTGAATCATATTCACTTTATTGAAATGTAGCATCAAGAAGAGGGAATCCTGATCAGAGAATTCAAAATAATTTTTTAAGGCAATAAAAATAATGGTGATCTTCAGAATCATGTTTATTTATGTGTACAAAACCGAGGACCTAAGAAAGTTAAAAAGTCATTAGAGATCTATCCAAAAATTGACTGCATATGTCTAAAGAACAATACACTGTCTATAATTAAGGAGCAACCTCCCAGCTCCAAGAGTTTCCCAGTCATCATTGAGTATAATGTGAGATGAGCTGACTTGGTCTGAACAGGAGGTCACCCATGGAAAGACAAGGGAAATTATACAGTCAAGGCCTCTTGCTATTAGAAAAGCTATCATTATAATAAAGTAGAATAGCACATTCTTAAAATACACAAAGGCCTTTCTCATACCAAGGGTTAGCAAATGCCCTCATTATTCTCCATATCAAAAATGCCTTCAAAATGTAATATGAGGAACTGAGACTAAGGACAGGGGCTGGAATAAATTATGAAGTCTGTGGTAGAGTTTTTTAACTCTTCAAAATTTTATTTTCTTTCTCTGTCTCTCCTTTTATTCTTTATTTCCCTCCACTAACTTGATTTGAATGTCTGTGTCTATAAAAACAGAAGAGAAATTTTAAAACTATTGGAAGTCTAAGGTAATCAAATCACACTGCCTGGGCCCATCACACATTCATTCTCTTCCATCTGCAGCTTTCTACTTACCTTTACACATTTTATTTCACCTCCTACCCACAGTACATGTTTCCCAAAATCCTTGGGCCTTCAACTTCATCCCACTCCATTACTTTTTAGAGGCATCACATTTCTCATGTTCACATTGCCTTTCTTAGTGCCTGGAGCAGAGGACATATTTGTTTGTTGAATAAACCAGTCTTGCCGGCATTTAAAAATATTTCAATGTAAATTCCATTAATTATTTTTCTTTCTGCTTTAAAGTTTCTATCACTTCTCAGTTTCTCTGCAAAATTCACCATCTAGTCATACTCTTGATGTTATCATCTCTTGTTTCTTTAAAGATCAACTCCATGTCTGTTATCATTCTTTCTTCTTATTCCTTTATCAGCACCACTACATTTGTCCTGCAACTTTGAACCTGGCATAATTCTAAGAACTTTTACATATATCATTTTCCTTTAGTCTTCAACATAAACTTTTGAAATTGGTACTATTATAATTAATCTACATGTTGAAAAAGGAGGCAAACAGAAGTTAGCTTCTTATTCTTAAATGTCACTTTAGAATAAGTGAAATTTGGTTGGTGCTGGTGCTGAAATTCTGACCAAAGTCTGATTCTAGAGACTGACCCATGGATCAATATTAACATTCAGTTGCATACCGCGTCTGCTATTTAATGCCTTTTAATCGGTTTTTAAATGAACACTCTAGAAAAAAAGTTTCAAAAGTTACTAGTAAATGCCCCAAAGATAAATTCAATGGCATTATTCCATTGTTCCCGTTTTCTTGATCAAGTTTTTCTTCTTAGTATTATGTGTCTGGGATGATTCTTTTAATACTAAATATACTAATACTAAGTTTTCCATATAATAAGTATTTTCTTTCCTCTCAGATTTCTCTTTTTTTTTACACTCTTCTCTTTTTCAGATAACACTTAAATATGACTCCTATCTTTCTCTACATTTTCTAGTTGGTGATTTCATTGCATTTATCATTTCAAAACTGCCTGTATGATGATAATTCTCAAATCTATTTCTTCAACCCTTCTATATTTTCTGAGCCCTAATTTATTAATGAGCATTGTCCAACATCTGCACCACAAAGGAGAGGAGGTCTGAGAGTTCATTAAATGTACAAGCTCATTCTTGCCTATGCGCTTTTTCTTTTGTCTCAGTCATAGTTCCCTTCAATCATTATTTTTTTTTTGCCATTTATTTATTTTATTGCATTTTAGGTTTTAGGGTACATGTGAAGAACATACAAGATTGTTGCATAGGTACACAAGTGGCAGTGTGATTTGCTGCCTTCCTCCCCATCACCTACATCTGGCATCTCTCCCCTTGCTATCTCTCCCTAGCTCCCCACCCCCCACCCTCCCTCCCCTATTTCCTCCCAACTGACCCCAGCATGTACTACTCCCCTCCCTGTGTCCATGTGTTCTCGTTGTTCAACACCCGCCTATGAGTGAGAACATGCGGTGTTTGATCTTCTGCTCTTCTGTCAGTTTGCTGAGAATGATGGTTTCCAGGTTCATCCATGTCCCTACAAAGGACACAAACTCATCGTTTTTGATGGCTGCATAATATTCCATGGTGTATATGCGCCACATTTTCCCTGTCCAGTCTATCATCAATGGGCATTTGGGTTGGTTCCAGGTCTTTGCTATTGTAAATAGTGCTGCAATGAACATTCGTGTGCACATGTCCTTATAGTAGAACAATTTATAATCCTTTGGATATATACCCAGTAATGGGATTGCTAAGTTAAATGGAATTTCTATTTCTAGGTCCTTGAGGAATCACCACACTGTCTTCCACAATGGTTGAACTAATTTACACTCCCACCAACAGTGTAAAAGTGTTCCTATTTCTCCACAACCTCTCCAGCATGGTACTGGTACCAAAACAGAGATATAGACCAATGGAACAGAATAGAGGTCTCGGAGGCAACACAGCATATCTACAACCATCTGATCTTTGACAAACCAGACAAAAACAAGCAATGGGAAAAGGATTTCCTGTTTAATAAATGGTGTTGGGAAAACTGGCTAGCCATGTGCAGAAAGCAGAAACTGGACCCCTTCCTGACACCTTACACTAAAATTAACTCCAGATGGATTAAAGACTTAAACATAAGACCTAATATCAATTCTTCCTGACTTGGTTAATTTCATGTTAGTTTCAAAATCCAAGTTTTAAAGAGTCTCTTTCACTTAGGATTCTCTTATACCTATGTCTCTGTATCAAGAGTTCCTGTGCCTGCAGTATCTTCCCTAGATCCTCACTAATAAAAGTCCTGATTTTTCTGTGTGTAAACAGAAGCCTAGAATAAAAAGTGTGTTTCCCAATCTCTTTTCAAGTCGAGGGGGGGTCATCAATGGACATTCAACTCAAATATATGTAAGTCGATGTCTCATATGAGCTCATCAAAGTTTTTTATGTTTTTTCAATTTAATTATCGCCACAAATCTTTGAATTTAGACAGGCTCCCTTACTTCTTTCCTCTTTCTTATTGGCTGGAAGGCAGACATGAAGGCATGAGACTCATTAGCCTTATTGTATAAGGCTGCAGCCAAACATGGCAGAGAAGCAAATGTTTCCCTGTATTGCTTCTATCCTCTTATGTACTTTATCTCTTTAATGTTTGACACTCTCTAACATACTATATCAGTCAGGGTTCTGTATTCCTTTAGTTATTTATCTTACTTTTTCTCTTCAAATTCAAATTAAAACTCCACACACGCAGATAATTTGTTTTGTTTCATTCAGTATTGTACCTCCACTGGAAGAGTGCTGAGCACATAGTAGATGCTTAAGTAATGTTTGTTAAATTTTTTTAAATTATGTATTTATTAATATACTGTCTGGATTTTGTCAATAGTCATAACACCTGTGTACTAGAATTTAGGCAATATAGTTTACAGTTTAAGAGTGTTAAGAAACTAGATGGAGTAATGAAAGTAATTTTAGCACCTTAGATTTAGAGATGTTTTCAGTTTGTATCCTCCCTTTTGGATTATGCATTTTGTAACCAATCCTCGCCTTCAAAACATCTTAAATACTTTTTGACAACCTTAAATCCAGGTGCTCGGATATATCCATTATATACAGCCTTTTAAATTGCCTTATAACCCTCTGGAAACATACCCTAATTGAATGAAAAATGTTTCCTTGTTTTCTTAATTTATACTTTCTACAAAAAATGTTTAGACATTACACTGCTAATGCTTTTTTTCCCAGAATTGGTATTATTATTTATTATTAGACTAGACCCTCAGTAATTTACACTAATAACTGAGAGACTCACTAGAGATTACTGAATTTGGCAGATTAGTTAGTGAACAAATAAATATGAAAACATCAACACTGCTGTACCACAAAATGTGCTTTATTCATTATTTTGATAAGTGTAGTTTAATTATAATCATCTATGGTAATGGTTCACAGTATGCTAATAAACACAGTGCCATATTTTATGATATTAATGCAATCAGTTGAAAGAAAAATTGTTTGCTAAATTTGTCTCAGTTTTTTGAGAAAAATATAAATCAATGATTTAGTATGATTTGCATTACTTTTGTTTGGAAAAATAAGTCCTATATTATATAATGTTATTTTAATAATTTCTATTGTTTATTGTCTATATCTCCTACCAAAAAATCCAGTTCATGGGAACAGATTTGCTTCACTGCAGACATATGGTATGTATTATGCAGAGATATGTATTTAAGTATCCATTGTGTAGGTATGTAATACTTTGTAAATTGAAATATTTTAAATATGAATTTGTAATTCATATTTCATTTAAAAATACATTTTTCTCTGTATCTATGATAGTCTATGCTTTTAGAAGCACTACAGGGGTAAATTATTTATTCCCATATTTAGTAATCACTAAGCAATTTTTAATGAGAAGATAACCTCTCTAAAATCATTGCCAAATTGTGAAAAGACAGATTAAGATAACAAAGAATTTATTGTTTGCTTTGTTTGTTTTTCTATGGTGTAGAGTATTAAACAGGTACTAATAGCTTTCAGTCATACTTGACAGTTTCTAAATTAAAAAGGGATCACTTAATTCTTACTAACCTAAATTTATTGATTTCTCTATGTATTTATTCAAACAATAAATATGTAAGAAAATAGCAATTAAGGTCTTGTTCATTTTGATAAGCAGAAGAGGAAGTAAACAAAAATTTTTGCCTTTATGGATACCTTGTTTTCTAACTGGGGAGATAGAAAGTAAATGACATCTGTAGCTAAAATAAATATAGGCTACAGCATAATATGAGATTAGGAGAAAAATAAAGCAGTGAAGGAGAGACGTTGAGAGAAGGGGGCAATTTCAGAAAAGGATGTCAGTAATATGATTTGGCTCTGTGCCCCACTCAAATTTCATCTCAAATTGTAATTTCTATAATCCCAACATGTCAAGGGCAGGACCAAGTGGAGGTAATTGTATCATGGGGGTAGTTTCCCCATGCTCTTCTCATGATACTGAGTGAGTTCTCATGAGATCTGATGGTTTTATAAGGGCTCTTTCCTCTTCACTCAGCACTTCCTCCTGCCAGCCTGTGAAGAAGATGCCTTGCTTCCCCTTTGCCTTCCAGCATGATTGTAAGTTTCCTGAGGCCTCCCGAGCCATGTGAAACTGTCAGCCAATTAAACCTCTTTCCTTTAAAGATGACCCAGTCTGGGGCAATTCTTTATAGCAGTATGAAAACAGACTAACACAGTTAGTGAAGGTGATATTTGAGAAAATACCTAAAGGGGTTGAGGGAGTAAATGTGCTTCAATCTAACAGAAGAGCTTTCGAGCCAAAATTGAGCAAGGGCAGAGATCCTGAGGCAGAAGCTGTTGGTGTGTTTGAGGAAACAGTGGCCAGCGTTAGACTGGATGCATACAAAACAGAAAATGACAGTACATTTATGTGAATCACTAAGCACTTACATTCAAAGCAGCATTAATTTTTTTAAAAAAACATATGTAAGTAAAAAGGAGGAATATAGGTGTGAGATATAGAGCTAGAAAATAATTTTTAAAAATATTATTAAAAAAAAAAGACTTGTGCATCCCTAGTCTACCTAAAAAGACAATTAACTTATGAAGTGACAGACAAACTAGCAATACATATTAAGAAATTTGTCTGAGTCAGAGGTCTCATTGTAATGTTTTGCTTTTGCATGTACATACATCTGGGCAAAGGCATGAGATTTGCTGTTTAATAAAATTTTAATATATTAAAGAAAATCACCTTAATATAATGAGCAAATATATTAACTTGTGTGCATAACAATATAATCATAATTTTATAAGCAAGATTTAATGAAAATATTTCAAAATTGATAAATGCAAGCTACCAGAATCATAGCAAATACAACCTTTCTGTGATTTAAAATCAGGTCATACCAAGAACAGTTAAAAAGCCCTCCTATTGTGACTACTCTTTACAATATTACTAGTAATCATATTTAATGCAAATGAAAAAAAACAAATAAAAGAAATATTATCATTAATTACAGATGCTTCCTTTTTTAGTGGATACCTAGGGCATTCAATTAATAACTCATCTCACTGCCAGAGTTCTAAAAACACTGAGAAACAGACAGAAGCATACTACATGAGGAAGAAATATATTACCTTCCAGTTCTGAAAAACGGTAGTTATAAATGCAGCAAATGTTCTCCTTATTATAGAAACTCAAAATGACACACTTTGTCAAAAGTCATGCTAGATGCCACCACAAGGCTTCTTCATGGACTGGGTCTACATTCCATTTAACAAATAGCAAAATTCAATTAAGAAGAGATTCTCATTGTATTTTTTTTCCCTCCCAAGAGAACAAGGCTTATTTGCGATTCACATTTTCTTTCCCCCGTAAATAAGTGAATATGAGGCCAGAGGAAATCCAGGAGTGTTATTCTTGAACAGCTACTTCTAAAGCTAAAGACATACTGTTAGTGAAAAAAAAAAAAAAGACACCTTCCCTAATAATAGTCTTTCTATTAAAAATATCCAAAATATGCAACTGGAATTAAGTTGGAAAAGTTGAAAATATGGGTGAATACAAGTTAAAGATATAGAAAAATATGAATCTTAATTTCATACCAACTATCAGTTAAACAAGTAATAGAAATTGAGGAGGCTCTTTCTAGAAGCACAAATGCTGTGTCTATTAATTAACAAGTCTGGGGTGGACATACATGAAATTTTATTAAGAAACTATAAAGTAAATCAAATGGTATCATCCCATTTTCTGTTGCAGGAAAATTCCGTATTGTAAAGATGTACCTTTTCATCCAGTCTAAATTGGTATTGAATATAATACCATTCTTGTAGGTGTAATAGACAAATAACCTAGTGGGAGGTTAGAATGAAGAACACATGAAGTTTTGGCCAGGTGTGGTGGCGCATGCCTGTAATCCCAGTACTGTGGGAGGCTGAGGTGAGCTGATCATGAGGTCAAGAGATCGAGACCATCCTGGCCAACATGTTGAAACCCTATCTCTACTAAAAATACAAAAATTAGCTGGGCATGGTGGCGTGCTCCTGTAGTCCCAGCTACTCAGGAGGCTGAGGCAGGAGAATCGCTTGAACCCAAGAGGTGGAGGTTGCAGGCAAGATCGCCTCATGGCACTCCAGCCTCGAGACAGAGCAAGACTCCGTCTCAAAAAAAAAGAATATACCAGGATTCAATATATGACTAAGGAACCATTTTTAAAAAGTGGGTAAGAGATCCACTTATTCATGATTCAACAAATCATGTTGGAATAATTCAATGTATATAAAATCATATATATATATATATATATACACACACACACACACACAAACATTATTGATTAAATAAACTTTACATACATTGATTAAGTAGACTACTTATAAAATTAAAGCTATAAAGTCCAAAAGGAAAATGGATTTTAAGTAAAAATTTGCAATGTATGTGGGCAACTGTATCACATAATCGTAATTTTCCCTTTTCTGCCTGCCCTTGTCCTGGTTTTAGCATTGAGAGGATGCAGCTCCGCCTCCCATTCCATTTGGGCTGGAACACTTGGCTCCATTTGCCCTATGAGAAATGAGTAGGTAAAAATGTGTGTAGGAACTTTTACATGCAGTTGTACAATTTTGGCTTGCTTTTATGCTTCTGCCATCTACCATGGCAAGGACTTCTCTGGAGTACCATTGACATCAGAATAAAAAAAGATCCAGAACATTTTTGAACCTAGTCTACAACCTGGAATGAAACCAATGAATCACAGCTTAGTCTAGCAGAACACCAGCTGATTTGCAGCCCTATAAGCAGGAAAAATGAATGTATGTTTAATATGCCTGAGATCTGGACATTGTTTGCAACAGAACTCTGTTATTGTGATAGTAATTTAATATATTGTACAAAATACTAGAGAAATGTGTGAGTGTTTTATTTACATAGTGAAAAATGCTTTTCTTGTCCAAAAAAAAAATAGAAAAACACCAAAAATTACCTTTATGACTATATAAAGTATTAATGAAGTAAAATAAATAGAAAATAAAAATAAGGAGATAGTCTATGAAAAACTATGCAGCATGAAAGAATTGATATTATAAAATTCAGAAACTACTGCATTATTGAAAAAAAACAGGAAAATACTAAAAATAAATACATAGAAATGTCAGCAGAAAAATACATTGAAGATGATCACGTCTTAGTAATATTTGTATTATAAGAAATAAAATGGTTATTTTGTTCTTTAAAGGGTAAAAATAAAACAAGGAAAATAAGTGGTTTCAAGGATAAGGATAGATGGGAATATTTATCTGTTTGGGTAATATTAACTGTAGAGTAGAGTAATTTGAATTATTATCTATATTTTAAATGTACATAACTTTCATCTACCAATTTTACATATAATAAATAATTCTATCAAAATTTTAATATTTATGCTTAGAAATGCTTATACAAAGGTTTTTATGTCTACATTGCATATTAGAACAAAAAAACAATCTAAATGTGCATCATTTAACAAATTTTTATTTGTACTGTACACAACCTCACAATGTCTGGCACAGAGTGTATGTTAAATAAGAATCAGTAATACTTACCAATCAATAAACCATGTTCCAATTAAGTCAACTGCAGGGTGTTAAGATATTTAGTTTACTCTTCAGAAACATACGTTTAGGTAAAAGTTAAAATCATATTTTTGCTCTTAAAAATTCCTAGATTGATTTATATGTTAAATGCAATCACAAACAAAATTCTACACTGTGTTTTGTAAAAATTAACAAGCCGATTCTAAAATTTGTGTAGAAATGCAACTGACTTTCCAAAAGATGATCAGAGTTGAAGGACTTACATCATCTAATTTTAACACTTATGAAACTACAATACCGGAGCATAATCATAGACAAGGTGAAGAGGAACAGAGAGTCCATAAAGAGACTCATGCATTATTAATCAGTATGATATAAAATTAAACTTATATTAATTTAAAATTCATTAATTATTAAATTAAACAATCAATTTGTCCATTAATTTTTGATGAACAGGTGAAGACAATTGAATGGAGGAAAAAATAATTCTCCAAAAAATGGTGCTAAAATAATTCTATAGTCATATCTGATAAAAAGATCATTAATCCATATCTCGTACCACATGATCATCAAAAGCTAGCTTGTACCACGCAAATATCAAAACCCATGCTATTCTCCAATTAATTTAGGACATTATTATTATCACGGGCCTAAAGTGAAAGCTTTATTTATTAGTTTGTTGTTGTGATGTTGTAATTGGTACAAGAGTAAAATAATATCAGCAAAACACCTCCCAATTTTAGTTCTTTTTTATGAATCCAGAGAGAAGCAGCAAAACTATGTTCATTCCAACACTGGCATGCACAGTAAGTCCCTTCTGCTGTATGAGCCATGCTAAAGATTATTAAGGGGGTCCTTGAATCTGCAAAAATAATTAAGCTTAAATATTAAAAACCATTCTCAGTTAAAACTAAGACACTGTAAGGAACAGAGCTGATTGATTACATGCCACACATAGGGAATTCTTTTTTAGACAACTTGTGAAAGGTGTGGCTGAATTAGAAAAGGCAATCAAATTCCAAAATTTGGGAAAAATACACTTTCTGATAAAAATACTGGTCAGCGGTTTGAACCCAAAATTTACATGAAATGAAACCGCTCTGAATTGGCAAGCTATTTACACAGGCGTAAAGCGTGTGTTATAAGCCTCCAGTTCTACCTTGGTAAACGTATTTCTTTGAGGATTTGTAGTTTTTTTGCAGGGATTGCTTCTCCCTGGAAGAGGCTGCAGGTGCCATCTTAGCTGAATAAAAAGACTTCAGACTGTTATTTCTTTTCTTTTTTTTTTTTTTTTTTTGAGACGGAGTTTCTCTCTTGTTACCCAGGCTGGAGTGCAATGGCGCGATCTCGGCTCACCGCAACCTCCGCCTCCTGGGTTCAGGCAATTCTCCTGCCTCAGCCTCCTGAGTAGCTGGGATTACAGGCACGTGCCACCATGCCCAGCTAATTTTTTGTATTTTTAGTAGAGACGGGGTTTCACCATGTTGACCAGGATGGTCTCGATCTCTTGACTTTGTGATCCACCCGCCTCGGCCTCCCAAATTGCTGGGATTACAGGCGTGAGCCATCGCGCTCGGCCTGTTATTTCTAAAAAAATAAATCTAAGGGAATGTACTACAAAAGTTCCTATCTGCACCACCCAGTCTCTCTAGGTTTTGAAATAGAAAAGTATACACATCATGAAGACATTTTAAAATTAGTCTCTAAAGATATCAAATCTATACCATAAAATTTTATTAGACCTGACATATTGAATTATTTTCTACGGACTGAGTAATATGAGGAACTGCTACTCATGTATCAACAGTTAAAAATCAGGTTTATTTTGTACATTGGTACTCTTTAGACATCAAATAGTCTAGGATAACCTAACATTTATGCCAAAATATCTTAAATACTCAGGAAGTACCTCTTTTTGATTCACATTTTGCCACGGTGCTCATGAACATTTGCTGTAATAGCAACATTTCAGCTTCTTAGTGTTTTCATTCTTAAAATAATATTTACCACAATATATTTACTATGTCTTGGCAAAACAAAATAAAAATATTAATACTACAAATAATAAACAAAAACAATGCAAACTTTAATTTTTTCTAAAGTTTTTTTTATCTCAGACGTAAAATAATGTGTTTCATTGTCAATTTTGTTTAAATATTTTTAAACTTAAAAACAATAAATTTAAAAACTAACAAAAAAAAGGAACACAATAAATATCACTTTGAAATTAAACAACACTTGGCTACATCATTCCCATCATTCTTTGCCATTGTCTTCTATCAACTGACATGTTCAATTTTATTTTTGCCTGAACTTCTTTGATGTCTGCCTTCTGGCTTTCCTTATAATCTCAATTCTTGCCATCATCCTGGACAATATTCAGGATTTTCTTGATTGTTATTTTTTTTAAATCTATTTTACCTCTAAAAATTTAAATTTAAGCATTGATGCTGGCAATGACAATCTTCCATTTTTCTTATTATGTGTTATTCCTATCACAAGTGTCTTTGGCATCAATGGAAATTTCTCTACCTTGACCTCTCTACTTAATTCTTTCTATTACTTCTTCCTGGCTTTATTGTGGGCCTTTCAATCCTGAACACCCATATTACCCTCTTGCTTGTATGATTCATTTCCCAGTATCCTCTCCTGTATCAGGCACTTTGAATAGTCAGCACAAAACAATCACAGAACACTGGATGTTGATGTCAGAAGAAATTCACTTTTTCCTATCTCATCTGAGACCTAAAAGCATTTTAAAAATTATGTTTTCCCACTTTTATTCACAAGAGCATTTCAAACTGTCTCCACTCTTCTCAAACTCTTTATCCCTCTAAACTGTCTCAATCCCAGTAATAGAAGAGCTACAATTTACTGAGTATTTGATTTGCTGAACAATCTACTAAATACACCACCAATATTGCCTCATTTGATTCTCTCAATAACTAATTGAAGTGGTTTTGTTATTCTTGTTCAACTGAGTGATAAACAGAAGGTGAGAGTGATAAAGAATATGTCAAGGTTGTGTAATGGATAAAAGGCGGAGTTCGGATTTGAATTCCCAATCTCATAATCTGAAATGCCATCTTTAGCAGAAAAGAACTTGCTCCCTTCTTTCCTGAGAATCTAAACTCTATTAGATGAGAAGTGCTTTCTTTCCTCTATTTCCATTATAAATGCATTTGCTTTCCTCCGTTTGCCATTTTCTCTTGATATTGTCAAAATTCTACATGAGTACTTACATTGTATGGCTGTGTCCCCACCCAAATCTCATCTTGAATTCCCATGTGTCATGGGAGGAACCCAATGAGAGTAATTGAATCATGGGGGCCATTCTTTCTCATGCTGTTCTCGTGATAGTGAGTAATTCTCAGGAGATCTGATGGTAATTATGGGGGGTATTTTCCTGCACAAGCTCTCTCTTTGCCTGCTACCATCCACATAAGACATGATTTGCTCCTTGTTGCCTTCCACCATGATTGTGAAGCTTCCTGAGCCATGTAGCACTGTAAGTTCAATTAAACCTCTTTCTTGTGTAAATTACCCAGTCTTTAACAGCAGTGTGAAAATGGATTAATACAAGCACCTAATATTATATTATTCTCTTAGGCCTACACAAATCTTTTTCTTTTGCATAATCTACTTTTTCTTTATAGCTTCAATTTTCCCTTCATTGTATCTACTCCAATTATTGTTTTCAAATTATAATAATGGATGAGAGGGTGATCTGGCTATGACATCTGTCACCCCATTGATTGCCAGGATTGATTTGGCTGATCCAGCTGGCTAGGTTGGTGTCCGCTTCCTCTCTCACCCATTCTTGTGCATCCCTCATGAAGCTGCATGCTTGGTTGAAGAGGATGACCATCCCCGATAGAGGAGGATCGGTCTTCGGTCAAGGGTACATGAGTAGCTGTGCTCCCCTGCTAGAACCTCCAAACAAGCTTTCAAATAACAGCAATGATATTAGTAATAATAAAGTACCATCTTTAAAAATAAAAGCAAAAATTATCAGTCTCTAAATATTACTCTAGGTTTCTGATCCTTACATTGTGAAGATGTTAGTGATGGTCTATAATCAATATCCACATTGCTTTTTCTGTTTCATATAGTAAAATATGAGTTCTAACCACCTTTCCACTGAAATTGCTTCCACTGGTATCACCAAAAAGCTTGTTGGTCAATTCACTATAAATTTTAGTTTCATGTCTTTTCAGCGTTTGGAAATATCTCTGTGCTAATTTTATACTGCTGCATAACACATTGCCAAAAACTTAGGAACATACATTTATCATCTTGAAACAACATCAGTTTATTATCTTACAATTCTGAAGGTCATGGCACCTCTAGGTTATTTGCTGAAGATTTCACAGAGCTGAAATCAAAGTGTTGGCTGGGCTGCATTCTTATCTGGAGGTCAGGATCCTTTTCCAAGATCATTCAGGTTGCTGGTAGAATTAAACACATTGTGGTTGGAGGAGAGAGGTTGCTGGTTTTTTGCTTGCTATAGGCCAGAGATCTTTGTCTTCTTCTAGGAGATATATCTTAGCCATAAGGGCTTATTCACAACATAGTAGCTTTCTTCTTCAAAGTCAACAAGACCATCTTCCTTTAGTTTGCTATGGTAAAATATTAAATAATAACAATCGTAAAGAGAGTGACTATACTTTTAAGGTATAGGTGATCATATTACCTTTGCCATTTAATCTAATCAAGGTAGACAACATTTGTCATATTAACAGGTCCTGCCCACACTCAAGGTGGGGGGAAATCAAAGGATATTTACACTATTGATTCAGAATCTTGGAGGCCATATTAGAATTCTTCCTACCAGAGTTTCCTTTTTGGCATGTTCTATTTCTTTGGCTCCTTTGACACCACAATTTTGTAGTTTTCCTCCTTCCCCTTCAAATATGTCTTCAAGACCCTTCTTTTTATGACTTGTCTTTAAAATATTTAATATCAATCATTCTTAAAGCCTACTGTCTAATCTATAACTTGATGCATCTAAAATCTATGTCTCTATTCCTGCATACACTTGTGTTACAAATTTATGAATCTAATTACTTACTCTCCATTGCCATAACCATTTGAATGACCAAAGAAATACCAACATATTAAATAAACTCATCACTTCTTCCTCATATCTAACACACATGCACGTGTGCATGCACTCACACACACACACACGTGAGCATGCACACACACACACAATCTCTTCTTCACTGGTCAGTGTTTTCAGGGAATGAAATAAAAACACCATTCAAATGTTAGCCAATGCCAGAGGGCTGTGCTGCTCCTTGATTGCTCTTCTACCACTTACACAGCATGTCCAATCAATCATGAAACATATTTCCTTTCACCTCTTTAATAACTCTCTGATTTCCCCAATCAGAGCTGCCAACATATTTGAGTTGATTAGACAAAAATCGTCCAAACTAGTTTTGTCTCAGTAGATTGATTCTAGAAGTATATATTTAATCGTTTATACTTTTTATCCTAAAACTCTTCAATATTCTGTCTTTGAGCTCAGGGTAAAATGCAAACTCCTTGGAATGGCGTTTAGAGACCTTCAGCAATAGAGTTTTGATTATATCTCCAATTTCATCCTTAGATACATCTCATCTGAAGTCAGAAACTTTGCTATAAGTCTGCTAAATTACTTGCAGATCCAGTAGCATCTGTTTGTTTGCTTTGTTTTGTTTTTCTCTAGACTACTGGCCATGGCTTTGAAAATACTATTTCTTGTGATGGACTAGAACATCCTTCTCCCCTTTTTACCTGACTGACTTTTGTGCATGCTTGTAGTCACAATTTCATTCTTGGTGAGAGCGTTTTCTTACCATTCTATACTAAACATGGCTTGAAGATTGTCTAATGTACTCCTCCCTGATAAAGCATGTAGATTATTATTTAACTTCAATTTTTTCAGTATTGTCTCTTAGTAGAAATAAACAGGTTTCTGCAGGTTTTTTTTTGTTTGTTTTGAAACATTTTTGCTCTTGTTGCGGAGGCTGGAGTGCAGTGGCACGATCTCAGCTCACTGCAACCTCCACCTCCTGGGTACAAGGTACAAGGGATTTTCCTGCCTCAGCCTCCCGAATAGCTGGGATTACAAGCATGCGCTGCCACGTCCAGCTAATTTTGTATTTTTAGCCGAGACAGGGTTTCTCCAAGTTGGTCAGGCTGGTCTCCAACTCCTGACCTCAAGTGATCTGCCCGTCTCGGCCTCCCAAAGTGCTGGAATTATAGGTGAGAGCCACCATACCCAGACTGCAGTGTTATAAATTAAATCGATAAATCTTAAATAATGTATAAGTTATAATTAAAAGAAAGGAGGATAAAACACAGTATTTATAGAGAAATGGAATAACATTATTTAAGTCACAAATACAGTGTGCTTGCAATATACAAGTAGTTTAGTAATTTGAGAGTCTAAGGTACAAAGGTCAAGGAGTAATTTGGAATGCTGAACTGACTCTACAATGAAAAGGACCATTAATGCCTCAATTTAATCTGGTAGTCAGAGGGAAGCCACTAAAAATTCCTAAATATTGATGTAACGTAGCTCTCCTTTCCTTTTAAATCTATCACAGAAATGACTAGGTAAAAGATAGATTAGTGGTAGCAATCTTCTAAGAAGACAGATTAGGATATTATCAATGCAACTAAAGTGAGGAATAATTAGCTCATGGAAAAATCAAGCTGGAGTTACAAACACAGACATAAAGAATAGAAAGTTAAAGTAAAATGTTAAAAGGTAGTTGTTTAACTTATCCTATTTAAACAAGTATATGTGTATATATGTATATATACATACACACACATATATCTATATATATTCCAATATCTCTGCTATTTCTTGAAAGCGTATTCTATTCTTTGAACAAATATATATATATTTCAAAGAACAATATAAATGTATTGTTATGTATTACAATATTATATATTTAACATATGTATTATATGTATATTATATACATATATATATAGTGGGAGAGAGAGAGAGACAGATACAAAGAATAGAATACGCATACTCAAAAAATAGTACAGAGACAGTCTGCACATTTCCCCAATATGTCCCCAATAAGGTTGAAACTACTTGATGAAGACAACCATTACTTTTAAAAGTTTTATCATATTTACCGTGAACCTTGAATTTTCACAACACATATTCACCCAAACACCCCAAGACACAAAGGTCTACTGAATAATTGTGCTTCAAATAGTACAATAAATGTTTTTAATTACTTTATTAAATGAATACATACTCTTTTATGTGTTGTACATATTGCAACTTCAGTCTTTGAAAACTATACCCAGAGAATGCATTTGAGGTTCCTGACATGAACCATACTTTATGTACTATCAGGATTCCTCTTTGAGGTAATCTGCTTGTCTTAGTGTTCCTATTGTCTAAGCCAGCACAACTTGATAGAACTTTCTGTAATGATGGGTATGTTTTATATCTATGCTATTTAAATATAGTATCCATTAACTACCTGTAGCTATTGAGACCTTGAAATTTGGTTAGTGTGACTGAAGAATTGAATTTTTAATTTTATTTGATTTTAATTAACAAGATTAAACAGCCACTCATCACTAGTGCCTATATAGTGGACAGCACACATCTCCATTTTTAAGCACCAGAGTTCTGACAGTTGGAAATTACTGGAATTTGACTTGCTGTGATTTGATTCAACTAAATTCAAATTAAGAATACATTTATCAAACCTCTTTTGCATGCTTAAACTTATGCTTACAGCGGTAGAACAAAGGTGCAAAGTATTGAAAAGCCCATATTCTACCTCTGAAGAACTCCATAGTCTTATGGACAAAAGCTTGTGGGCCAAATACAATCTGCCACCTGATTGTGGAAATACAGTCATTTTGGAACATAGCCAGATTCTTACTTCTGTATTGTCTCTGGCTGCTTTTGTGTAACAGAACAGATGTGAGTGGTTACAACTTAGGCTGCCTAGTCCTCACAGCCTAAAATATTTACTCTCTGTCTCTTTTCAGAGAAATTTTGCTAGCCCTGGTCTAGTGGGTCAGAGATGTGAAAACAAATAATTACAATGAATTGCAACAAGTTAAATAAAGAAATGGGGATAAAGTACAGAGGCATTAGGGCAGGGCATGATTGACTCTGGCTGAGTTGTTCAGAAAAGGAATCAAGGGAAAGTGATGTCTGAGTTAATTCTGATTGATGAATAAAGAGCTTGCCAGAACAGAGGGTAAAGGGAGGGTTTGATGAGTTTCTCTATATTTAGTGAATGGAAAATGAAGTAATCTCACTATTTATAAATACACTCACAAATATATATATATATATATATATATATATATATATATATATATATTTGTGTGTATACATATAAAATATATACATATATGTGGCATATGCATATATAACAGTAGTGAGAAAATATTCAAATAAGCTCAACTTAGTGTTAAATTAACAGTAGTGAGAAAAATGAACAATAAATTTAACACTAAGGTGAGCTTATTTGAAAGCTTATATTGAAAAGGTCTTAAATCTTTATGACTTGTTTACCTATAGTTACTAATATTAAATGAAATAACATGATTTATATTAACACATATATTTTCTGGAGTTACATGAGTAATAATTTTTAAATCCATTAACCCTTAAAAAGAAGACTTCCTAACAGCATGCTTTCTTTTACGATGTGTGAAGGAATATAGCAAAATGGGCGTATCATGGACAACGTTTTTAACGTCATTGGCTAAAATGTGAAGATGACCTACAAGGAGTTATTTATTACTGAACAAGAAAAGGGTAATATATAATGTCTAGAACTCAAGCTTCATAGAATTTAGTGGCTCAAAACAGGCATATGAGTTCAAATTTGAAGCGTGAGAAAATCTGAAGTCAATATTGGAATAGAAATTTTAATATCAACATGATTTACACTTCATGTAATTCATTTTTAAAGAAAATGAAAATTCAACTAATCCAATCCATTATTCTTTATTATCATTATTATTTGATCTTTACTAGATATGTGCTTTGCTTCGCTGCAGTTATTTCACACTTCTTCCATTGGGCAGTACCCCTATGGTTTGAGCGGAGTGAAGGGGACAAGTACTTTCCTCTGGCTATTGTTATTGGTTCAGGTAATTTAAATTTAAGCCTATTTGCATGTGACATTAACTAAAAGTAAATATTCTTGAAGGATGGTTCAATCAATAGATATATTAGCACACTTAATGGCTGTGACAGGACAGGGACACTTTATCTTCCTATGGATATGAACAAACTGTGACATTACCTTCATAGTGCTGAGCCATCTGACGATCTTAGGAGAAGTCAGCTTAAGAATGAAGTCAACATGTGGAAGAGGGCAGAGAAGAAAATCAGAGAAGCTAAACAAGAGCTGTAGTGATCATGACCTCAACCCAACTCTATGCTCAGATTTTAAGTGAGTCCATCAGTCCTGTATTGTTAGAGTCAATACGGGATTATATTTACATTACTTAAAGACATTCTGATGCAAAGATGTACAATATATGAGTAGCCTTCAAATAGAGTTGCATAGCAAACAAAACCCTATGTCTAATTTTGAAATTACAATCTAAATAGCTATAGAATCTGTTTTAGTTTTATTTTCGGGAATAGTAGCATTTGCTCATGTACACCAATTTTTCTCCCCTACGGTCTCTTTGGAGATGCATAAACTTTTCCACTTTATAATTATTTTGGATTAAAATTTTGTATACCTTACTAAAGTGAAAATGCTACCTTCATTTTAAGGAAATTATCAAGGAAGGAAAAACAAATGCCAGGTGATTTTAATGAGAAAATTGAATCCAAAAACATTGGAAATAGTGTGTTTCAGAACAGCGTGGGGGGGAGAGATGACCTTAAGCTATAACTCTAAGTAGGTAGGAGGAAATATAAGGCCAACTGGAGAATGTGCATGTGTGTGTATTCACATGTGTGTGTGTTGATGATGTATATTCACATGTATGTGTGTTTCCTTGTATTGACTGTTGATAGAGAAGTGTGATACTAAAGTAAATTACAAGTCCTTAAATGACAAAAGTTGATTAATTCCATGTCTTATATAGGAAAAGATTAATAATTGCAGACAAATGCTGTAATTCTAGGTGCAAATAGGAAATATCTAACAACCGTTTGCAACTGGACTTTCAAGAGTGCCAAATATATATATTGCTGTTTTTTTTTTTTTTCCTTTCTTTCTTTCTTTCTTTTTTTTTTTAGAGGGAGTCCTTGCTCTGTCACTAGGCTGGAATGCAGTGGTGCGATCTTGGCTCACTGCAACCTCTTCCTCCCTGGTTCAAGCAAGTCTCCTGCGGCAGCCTCCTGAGTAACTGGGACTACAGGCACACGCCACCATGCCTAGCTAATTTTTATTAGTAAAGACGAGATTTCACCATATTGGCCAGGATGGTCTCAATCTCCTGAAATCGTGATCTGCCAGCCTCGGCCTCCCAAAGTGCTGGGAGCAACTGCGCCTGGCCCAAGGGTGCCATATTTTTAAGAGGAATGTAGAATTACAGAGCTCACTGCTAAAGTCAAGTATGTTTTCATTTTTCAAACCTGCCAAATTTTTTTCACATATATGCATCAAAATTTGCTTTTGTAATGTTATGCTTTTAAAGTATATCATTATTGGTATCATTATTATCATTTATTTTACACTGCAGAGCATTGTTACTGGATAAATTACGGAATTGCATTCATAGCATAAGGTGAAAATGAAACATAAAGTTATCAAATAGCAGATATATAGCTAAGGAATTGTAATACAACATTGATCTTTGAATTTTTCACTCTATATTTAGAACGTCAGTGTGTCATTATGGCCGGGCACTGTGGCTCACTCCTGCAATCCCAGCACTTTGGGAGGTCAAGGCGGGAGAATCACAAGGTCGGGAGTTTGAGACCAGCCTGACCAACATGGTGAAACGCTATTTCTACTAAAAATACAAAAAATTAGCTGGACATGGTGATGCTCACCTGTAATCCCAGCTACCCAGGAGGCTGAGGCAGGAGAATCCCTTTAACCCGGGAGGCGGAGGTTGCAGTGAGCCAAGATCGTGCCATTGCACTCCAGACTGGGTGACAGAGTGAGACTCCATCTCAAAACAAACAAACAAACAAGCCTCATATATTGACAACATTAGCACTTCATTTTTTTTTGAATAGCAGTTAAATATTTTTAAAAATTCAGCATTTTTGAAAGTTATAAAAAGACATATTTTAGTAACAGCTATCAATATGGAAATTGTGAAAGAAAACCTATTTGTGCACCATGAAGAACTCTTATGTGTACTGTTACTACATTTTGCATTTTTTTTACATAGTTTGATTTAGGTTAATTTCATCTTTATTTACATATAATATTGGTTATAAACATGGGTTTCTAAATGACTTTTGTGGATTGCTGATCATGTAAAGCTCTCTGCACAGAGGTTGGTATTCTAAATCTTTAAAAAAAGACAAATATGTTTTGTTCTTAGTTTTCACCACACACATTGCCATATTAAGGGTTTTTATAAGTTCTGCAGTAAAGAAAATAATTAAACATCATTTAACAAAACATTGCTTAAACTTATTTGTTAAGAAAATATTTTCCCCTAAATAACACTAACATCTATAATTTGGAATGCTCATTTCACCAAATAGATTTTAAATCTTTCATTTTGAATAAAAATATTTTCAATATCCTTGTTTGGTTTTGCTTTTGAGGTACATTGGCTCAGGTAGCTTCACCATAAAGAGTTATTTTTTTCAACTTGTTTTGACCTCAATAGTAGGTCATATTCTTTGCCTTAAGATAAGCACCACTTCTATATGCATTGTATTATATTGGTTTCTTTTTGTTAAGGTAATAGCATGCTCTAAATCCCAAGATAGGTATTAAAAATATCTAATTTTAAAAAATACACAAGAACATTGGATAAATTCTTTTGATTTTTAAAAATATTTGCCTAAGAATGTTTTCCTGTAAAGCTTTTTGTTTGATATAAAAGAAAGGCGCGTGTGTGTGTGTGTGTGTGTGTGTGTGTGTGTGTGTGTGTATTAGCATTAGTATTTCAGGGTTTGTTCAACCAATGTCATCAATAGATATTTCTTACATGGGCCAGGTGCAGTGGTTCACACTTGTAATTCCAGCACTTAGGGAGGCAGAGGCAAGCAGATCACAAGGTCAGGAGTTCGAGACCAGCCTGACCAACATGGTTAAACCCTGTCTCTATTAACAATTCAAAAATTAGCCTGTTGTGGTGGTTCGTGCCTATAATCCCAGCTACTCAGGAGGCTGAGGCAGGAGAATTGCTTGAACCCTGGAGGTGATGGTTGCAATGAGTCAAGATGGCACCATTGCCCACTGCCCTCCATCCTGGGTGACAGAGCGAGACTCCATCTCAAAAAAAAAAAAAAAAAAAAAAAGAAGGAAATGTCTTACATAATGACCACATTATTTTTCTTAACTCAATCCCATTAAGATCAGTCTAATGTAAACGTTAGAAAAGAGAGAAGCAAATCTATCTGAGTCAGACTGAATAGATTAAAAGAAATTGAGGATTTAATGCTGAATGTCAGAGTCAGATTACACAAAAGTCTTGAAATTCCAAAGCAAGGTTTCTTCAGTAAGATAACCTCAAAGTAATGAATATCATATTATGGACTTCATTCAGTAGCTACAGATGACAAAACATTTTCACTCAGAAAATGTCATGCCCATTTAGAAGGAAGATTGATAAAAGACATCATATGGAGTCTTTCTTGGAAGACAAGGCTAAGGAGCTGTCCGGATCCTCATTGCAAAGTCAAATGTCCTCTTCGCTGGGAAGATAAACAAAATAATAACACACTGTCATGCTCTAACTGAAAATACACATGGCTAAATAATCAGATAAATATTATAGTTCTTTTCAATAAAACTAACACGTATTTCTTTCTTCCATTCATATTTATTCATTGTTTATGTGTTCTAGCTCATAGAGTAAATGAATGTGTGCAATGTTAAAGAAACAGGATAGAAGTAAATCATCAAAGAGATTTTTTTTTGGAAAAGAATTAGCAATGTCAGGCATATAATACGCTCAAGGGGTAATTCTAATGAGTTATTTATACTTATGCAGATTATTATACATAAAATGATCAATTAAATTATTCAATTTGAATGGTGCACCAAAGGATCCATAATTGTACTTTTTACAGTACAGTTGTAGTTCAACCTTAGTGTTTGGGAGTCAAAGATATCTGAATTGGAGCTCTTGCTCTATCTCTTATTTAGAATTACTTAAGTGTTCTGTGCTTCAGTATCTGAGTCAAAATAAAGGGAGTAACTTCAGACCTTTTAGATTTTGTGATAATTTTTTTAAAACATTAACACATTAAGATTGCTTCTAATGCTAGCTCATTTTGTTATTTCTCCTTGACTTTTTAGCCGTTGATCCATTTAACTCATCCTAGAGTTTTTTTTTTTTAATTTATTTTTTACAATGCCAACATAAGTTTGTGGAGTATGAGGGCAGTTTTGTCACATGGATACATTGCACAGCAGTGAAGTTTGGGCTGTTATTGTAATCATCACCCGATTAGTGTATGTCCTACTGATTCAGTAGTTACTCGTCCCTCATCACCCTCTCAATTTTCTCCCTTTCTGAGTCTCCAGTGAGTGTTTTTCCACACTCTAACTTGCAATTTCATTTCCACCTATTCCTCTCTTTTTCTTTCCTTAATTACTTTGCTGCAGAGTAAAACACACTGTTTGGTCTAGTAATTTTTTATAATAAAATATAAATTGAGTTTGGGATTTTTTGGGGGGCTTCGTATCAACATGTTGCTAAATATTTTTTGAGGCTTTATGAAATTCATTTTTGTCTAGACTGAAGTTCCAAGGATTGCGTGCTTGAGACATATATATTACATGCCTTACGTCTTGAGTGCATTCTCAATATGTTCTTTTTTTATCCCATTATCTTCATTTAGACTCTGAGCTGACATTTTCTCTTAACCAGGTGGTCTTTTTCACATTTTAGTTGACTTTTTATTTTTATAATTTATAATTATGAAATGTTAGGTTTTAAGAAAAGTACTGGTGGATGCCAGTTACCACCCTAACACATCATAGTGTTTTATTACCATGTTGGTGGAAGAATTTATCTATATAGGGTTGATGTATAATTATTGAAATTCCACAATACATTATTTTCAAAATCTCTTTTACTTAAGCCTAAGAAAAAATATAGAAAACTTCAATTAAGAGGCATCATTCATTATATTACACATGTGTTATGCAATATGTATGCATTACTACTGCAATAGTAGTTATGAATTCATATGAATATTATTATACAATATTAGCAGCAAGTAGGTATCATTTAATTTTTTTAGTTTTTAGTTTTGGGCTGCTTGGAAAGAAGGTCTGAATAACTTGTCTTCCCGGTATTTCTTGACCTTTTTAAATTTCAAGCCTTTTAATGAACAAATGGACATTTACACAATTGTATCCTATAATGATTTATGGTTTTATTCATTCTCTTTACAGAGAGGAGCCTGTTCACCTGATAAATATTTTAGTCTTAATTTTCCATCTACTAAATTACTGAAATGCATTGAACTGATTCTTTTGAAGTATTAACTGATATTTGAAATGTGATTCATTATCTAAAGTAAATTTGACTCAGTCCAGTAAAACATTAGAAATAAAATGCACTTCAATGTATCTAACACGAACTCCTTGTTTTACTAACTAAACAACAAAGAGATTATGGGGTTATCTCCCCCATTTTTTCTCTAATTGCGATTTAACATGTCTTTCCTGTATACTTATTTAGTGCTAATAGTTTATATTTTTGAAGGCTTCAAATTCATTGCCAGTACCTTTTGTCATAATGAATTCATCCTCTAAGAAGACGAAGTTATTTAAAACTCCATGGCCAAGAAGCAATATTGCAATAATCTCTGAATTGCCTTAGAAATGATGACTCATTTAGACAACTTGATTTTTCATATTTATCCTTGATGCTACATTAACATTTTTGAGTGCTGATGGCCATTAATGTAAACAAATAAAGAAAAACTATTTTTAAAATTAGTTCAATTCACTTAAAAATATTTTGCATTTTTTCTTTCTTACATGTTTCCAATATCGAAGGACATTTTATTTTTAATTGTGTGAAAGAAATAACCAGAAACTTTGAGAAATCCCCAACTTATGTGGGAGAACATTTCTAGATATGTGAGGGAATTGTGTAGAATTTATTTTTTCATATCTATTTGAAAAGAATAGAAATAATTCTTTGTCTCTTAAAATCTGTAGGCAAATAATAGGTCTCAGAGTTGAGATTTAGAGTCAAAAACAAAGTGAGAGAAAAATGCAGATAAGAATAACAATCACTTTCTAGTTATTTGACCCGGCTAGTATCCTTGGGCCTAGTTTTATTATTAATAAAATGGAAACAATTATTTCTGCTACATTGATACGAGTTTTAAATGTGATACTCATTATGGAAATGTGTTTTTCACAATCATGCAAATGACCATTTTCAATATTAAGTGATATTAAACTTTGTATAACTCCTGGAGATGGAGATGGTATTATCTAGCATTTCAGCCTGTGAACCACTCTCTTTGTTTTGAATGATTAATTACCAATAACTTTTTTCCAGTGTGGCATAAGTATTTGATCCATGAGGTAATTAAGTTGATATATTTCATTACCTGTCTGTTTGAATATTATCTATATTATCAACCCATGGAGTAAACCATTATTTAGGATTTTAATAAATCTTACATATGTAGCCACAACTTTAATACATATTTCCATCATAGCTCTATTTTAAAAATATCTGTTTTTTTTTTTTTTTCACAAGATTATGGTATCAATGGTTAAAGATTATGCCTTACTTGTCTTTGTATCTCCTAAAACATTCTAGAGCCTGGCACAAAATAAGTACCAAATACATGCTTGTGAAATTAAATAATAACTTCATAAACTATTTATAGAAAAAAAGTATGCTGTCATATACAATGCTAGCAGTAACCAATTTGTTTTTCTTTTAAGGAAGCCTAGTCCAGCATTCTGAGACTTCATTGATCTACATTAAAGGACAATGTTAAAAGATAATATTTATATTATGGAACCAGTTACAAATTCTTTTTACCCTTCAGATCTAAGATGACTCGTGCTATACTGAACTGCAAGCTGCAATGTGTTGTGATATAGAAAGAAACCTGGATTTCATAGTTTTGAGATAATACATTAATACATTTTTAGCCAATTATCTTTAGTGGTCATCTGCTAAATTTCAGAATGTCAAAGCTCGTCAGTGAGCTCATATTTGCTCTCTAGACTGTCATAGCGATGTATTAAAGATAATATGATTTTAAAACCTTTGTATGGTAATTATAATAATAAATGCAAAAGTAATCATTCAAAAATATAGAGAAGAGGAGAATGACCAGTGATAAGCTTAAATTTTCTGAACAGAATATATAGCATACATCCTATTTTTTATGCTTGGATACACTGCTTCTGTTGTGAAATAAAATTTGTAGTTTGCTTAGCAGAGCAGAAAGCAATTCAACATGAATTGATAGAATATTGTAAAAAACATTCTAGCTGGCTAAAACTTCAAGAACAACATATTACCTAAACTGGTATATGACCAAAACACTAGGATTTAATGGCTGTATATCATTTTTGTGTTTGTTTTTGTGAAAATTGCCTACGGTTCTGTAGTTATTCCTATTTCACATTTGAAATATGGCTCCATTCTCCATCAGAAAAAGCAAAATATGCAGAATTATGTAATGAACCATAGCAAATGAAAAACGGACCTATTCTTTGAGATTTAGCAAAAATGCTCTTATCTATATAAATTATTTTCCTAAAAGTGATATTATCACATGAATACCCAGTGAGTCACTCTCGATTTTCTTAAACAAAATGGGACAGTTTTTATAATTTTCTAAGCAAAAAACCATGAGGCTTATTTTAACCTACCTTTCTTTTCCTTCCTTCCTTCCCTCATTCCTTCCTTCCTTCATTCTTATCTTTCTTCCCTCCCTCCCTCCCTCCCTCCTTCCTTTCTTCCTTCTTTCCTTCCCATCTTCCTTCCTTCCTTTAAAAAAATTTCTGTTATTTATGTATTTAGTAAGGAGTAAATGCTACCTGAAAAGATTATACTTGGAATTACTAGATATTTTAGCAGTTTTGCTTCAGTGATGTCAGAATCACCACATAAATCAGGTATTTTTTAAAGTACACACAAACACATATTCCTATACCCACACACACTTAGAGTCTCATGAGAGTCAATACTGCTGAGAAAGATGAGCCTTAGTGTTGCTCGGAGCCAGAGGTCTACAGTTTTCTGGGTTGATTTCCCATTATATTTACATTACATTTGAGAATCAATCATTTTGAATGATATGGTTTGGCTATGTCCCCACCCAAATCTCATTTTGAATTGTAAGTCCCACAGTTCCCACCTGTCTTGGGAGGATCTTGGTGGGAGGTGATTGAATTATGGGGCAGGTCTTTCCTGCACTGTCTCATGCTAGTGAATGAGTCTCATGAGATCTGATGGTTTTAAAAATGTGATTTTCCCTGCACAAGCTCTCTTTTTTGCTGGCTACTATCCATGTAATGCTTGACTTGCTTCTCCTTGCCTTCTACCATAATTATGAGGCCTCCCCAGCTATGTGGAACTGTGAGTCCAATTAAGCCTTTTTCTTTTGTAGATTGCCCAGTCTTGGGTATGTCTTCATCATCAGTGTGAAAGTGAATTAATATAGCTCCCTGTAAAAAATTTCTCTCGAAAATTTTTTGGGAACCTAGGTTGCTTATTAAGCGATTATAACTCCAAGATAAGAATAGTGAGTTAGTGTGAATAAAAGACACAAGATTCAAGATAATCCTGTTTGTTGTAAAGCAGAGTGATGGGTATCACAAATGATTATTGTATCTTTGAGTAAGGAAACACACACACACTGATTGCCTATGATTATATATTTTTCCTCTTTTAAAGATAATTCATTTAAAAAAAAAAACTATGTTTAATGCTTATGCCAAACAAATACAAGCAAAAAAGAGAGAGAGAGAGAAAAAGAAGAGGTCATAGAATGTATACAATGAAGCTGGAGAGGCTATATGTACATGCAGAATTATGTAATGAACCATATACATCCACACACACACACATCCACACACACACACACACACACACACAGACACACACACACATATATATATAAATGAATTCATTTTTATTCAACATGAATTAGCTTGAGAAAACCCAGGTTTATGCAGTGCCAAGGAAGAAAAAGACTGGTGTCTACTTCCAGCACAATGAGGAACATAAGTCACTGGACTAAAAGTAATGCTATAAAAAATTGAATCATAAACTAAAGGCTAAATCTTGCTCATTGCCAGTTCGTTGATTTGTTCAAGATTAGAGGACTCTAACTGGACCTGTAGCCTTTATTTTCCTTTCTTTGTGTAAATAACATTCCTGAAGCATTTTAGCATCCCCATTGGATGCAGGATGACTGACTGGCCCATAAGTCACTTTTCTTCAGTTCATCTTTACTGAACATCTTCAATATCACAATGTGGTTAATGCCTCCTATGGTCTGGGTTAAGATGAATATCATTTGAATATTTACCTTGGATTTATCTATTCATTTTTTGTATTAACTTATCATGGTATTTAACTACTGTAAACCTCTCCTTTTACAGAAAAAAAATGAGTACTTTAATGGGTGTTCTTGATTTGAAGTGATGCTAACTTCCTTAGCAGGTTAGTACAAATTAAGCTGTCAATAAACCGCAAAAACAACTGTTGCTGTTGTTTTTATTTTAATTCCTTCATTTATTTTCCCTAGCTCAAATGGGTTTTTGAAACATTGCTCAGAAGCAAAGGCCTTTCTGAACAGGTCTTTCATGCTGAAATATTATTACTGGGGGATTTAAAATTTACTCTGCAACCTATAGTAACTCTTTTGTAATCACAATATTTTTTCTACATTAGCTTTATCTGAATGTGTAGCCTGGATTCTTGCTGAAGAAGAAACCATCCCGTTCACAATGAAAAGTTGCTGCAAAATAATCAGTTTATCCTGACTTGAAAGGAAAGACATCTACTGAATCTCCACACTGTTTTCTGGATAGCTTCATAGCCTGATTAACTTTGGCCTTCCACACCATTTTGCAGATTAGGATCATAACTAAGGTGAATTAATTGGCAATAAGTCAGTGATAACAAACTTCCTTAAATCCTAGAAGAGTATAGAATAAATTTAAAATCTAAAATATAATCCAGAATATTATTTTATAATAATATCACTGAAGCTATTAAACCTTATGTTAATGTACCCATTAATAGTTTTAATATAAGAACTGTTAACTGACATTTACTTGTCTTTGTAACTCATTTTAAGATAATGTTTTACTTTCTGTTATTTAATATATTGCCTTGACTGCTTGATCCTTTTGTGAATGTAGGTGGTGTGTGTATGTCTCTCTGTGTATGTGTGTGTGTGTCGAAGAGTAGACCTATTATTATCAAAAGGCCAGCAGCACTAAAGGATTGAATCGGTGACCCAAAGGTTAAATTCCACAGCGGTAATCACTAAGCTGTTCTCCATTATAGTTGTAATAAAAAGACTGGGACTGCTGACATCTGGTACCTCCTCATCTAAAAACCTTTTAAATTGTTTGAGGAAAAGAAAAAAAGCTTTTATTCAAGTGAAAAAAAAATCCTCTAGGTGTGTGTTACTTAAAGATCTGGAAATTTCCTGTAAGATACCCTGTCAAAGATGGTCGGACCACATCTGCACTAGAGTAAAATGTGAAACCACACTTTTTCAACTTTACACTCTTTTTCTTGACCTATATAAAGAGCATAATGAGGGCAGATGCAGAACAACCAGTATCACGCTTTTTAATATTCCATCATATTTTGCTGATTGCCAATGTCCTAATTCAAAATGACTGAAAGATGATAAGACCAAGTATATTAATTAAATATTATGAACCATAAGTTATAAGCAATGACTGGTTTTCTTATACATTTAAACAGTTTAAGTAAACTATTTCTTGTATCCTTATGTACTTAATTTCAAAAAATACTAACAGTAAGTTAGCCAAGTGGATTTACATGTGCTAGACATTGTCGGCAAACAATAAAAAATGAAAATTACAATGCATTTCTCACTTGTAGATTTACAAGTATTTATTGAAATAATTTTTAATATTAATATGCTACGATATAAGGATTTGCTACCTTAGAAAATTTTACAAATAATTTAAAGATGTATAATAATACAATTAATAATCAAAAGGTAAAATTTCTCTAGAAAGATACATAATTTTACAGGTTTCAAGGACTACTTTTTCATTATGCCTAGGGAGACTGACAATTTATACACACTCTTACTGGGAGTTTTCAAGTAACAGGACAGGTGCCAAAATAAATAAATAAACACCAACAACAGCAAAACACTAGTTCTTGCCTTTGAAGAATACACTAGAATTCGAGGGGTAAAAAATACACATGCTCAAATTACTTAAGACCGCTAACAGAAGCAAATAATGAACAAACATCAAATAAAGTATAGTCAAATGGAGGAAAGAATTTAACTTTTTGTTCTTTGTGGAATACATACCCAAATGATGTCTGCAATTTGGATACTATTAATTCCTTTAAACATTAACTTTATTATTGCATAAAGATTATATAGATATTTGGACATAACATCAATCTTGCCCTAGAGAGTTTTCAACAAATAATTATAGAAAGTAAAATAATTTACTTAATTTGGTACTAAAACATCAGAGTTTTGCTTTTGCTCAATACTAATTTCGTTATCTAAGCAAATTGAACAATTTCTTTGAGTTAGTATTAATAAAATTAGTGTTAATATAAGAAAATTTTAAAGTGGTGTTAAAAATATAAAAATGACCCTCTCCACGTGGGGTTGCTGTAGATAGAGAATAAGATTTATATGAAAACTTCTTGTAAATGGAGGCAGTCTGTTTACTTAAGGGCTATTATGAGCTTGTGGTTAAATAATTACATTAGAGAGTAAGACATGCTTCAAATGGGTCATAGTAAAAATGCAATGTAGATATAGTCAGGGAGGCAAACACTTTCCCATCAAAGAAGAAAAGTAAATGCTCCATAGAGAAGGAGCGTTTGAACTGTGCCCTGAAGGATTTCTATTTACATTTAGCTTCAGAGAATGATCACCATTAGAAAGATTATTCTAGGAGAAAGTTATTCAAATAGCATTTTGAATGAGATAAAGAATTATAGCTTATTTCATATAGGGAGGACAAAATTAGATTTGAAATAATATCATGTTCAAAGGGTTGAGAGAGAATCTAGCAAGTACTGGGTGGTGAATTGCATACAAATTTGCATGGCTGAATATAAAGAGGCTTATACAGCTTTAGAACTAGATTGAGACTGAAAAAAAAATAAGCATTTAAGAGAGGTTGTTTCTGTTTTTCTCTGTTGAGCAATTTGACAAGCATTTGCAAAATCAAAGGTAATCATAAAGTAAAATATAATATTGATCATTTGTTTTACTAGAGATATTCAAAATTCTCACTATACTTGGGAAGTATGTTGTACAGCTGTAATTAATGACGAAACACATGAATTCTCTGCTCTGTCTATGATAAAGATCAGATCAAAATGCTTGAGAAGGAGTAAAGAAAATAAGGGTAATTTAAATGTAGGTTTTTAAGACTATTTTATCTGGAGTCAATAGATGATCTTGGTGTTACCTGTCCTATTTGGTCAATTCATAACCCTCCTAGCTCATGCTACATTCTCATTAAATTTGCTATAATGTTTGCACTGATAGGCATTAGGTGCTTACTTCCCTAGCTACAATTAGGCAATTGGATGCATTTCAATATTGTTCTTATATAAATACTCCTCTCACTCATAGTCACTTATGTGCTTACAACTGCCACTTCCTCATTAGAAGGTTATAGCCAGTGCTCGACTTACGATCACGATTGGTTCCGACAGACCGATCGTAACATGATTTGGTCATAAGTTGAGTAGGCTATATGCACGCGGAGATGGTAGTGCTGCCGGAAGCTGGTCTGCACTGTCGTACGCCCAGCTGGGCAACGTTTGAGCTGCCAGACGCGGAGCAGTCGTGGCTAGCGATTGTGGTCGTAAAGTCGAATGGTCGTAAGTTGCATAGGTCGTAAGTCGATCAATACCTGTACATTGTAGGCCTTAGTAGATCTGTTTTATCTTCAGTTCCTCTTTGCAGCATTCATTAAGATCAGCAGCCCAATCTCCTTTCAAGAGAGAACTTGTCAATCAGCCATGAGGAGTGTCGTTAGCTGACACTGTCCACTTGCTGGCCTTCAAAAACTAACACAGTATTTGAGCTGAGGCCACTAATGCTTTTTCCAGGCAGCCTATAGTAAATGGCTGATCACAATGGGGGTACCAGAGCCTGGTCGTTTCTGCCCACTATGATCCTCTATGGAAGCTCCTTTTGCTGAAGCTCCTATTTGGGCTTGTTGAGAATGTTCTCAGAGTTGCATCCCAGAATGAAGCTCTTTCTGCCAACCTTTCTTCATTCTTTCTCTCTTTACACAGATGTCAACTGTGCCATGGTCTGCAGATCTTTCCTGTCCTGCCAAATCTTTCTCCCTCTCCTGTCTTCTATAAGTATTTCTCTCAATAAGTCTGTTGCAATTCTAATTCCATGTTGGCATCTGAAGAACAAACTGACAGAATGACGGAATTCCTAATAATCAGAAGTTGCTCAGAACTATCTGTGGAATAAATGAATGGATGCATGGATGCATGGATGAGGAGAGCTGCTAGAAGAGTGAAGTTTTAAATGTAAAAAGTAAAAAGAAAACTTTACTTACTTACTTGCATTTTTATAATAATGCAATCCATTAAAAAATCCAGTCCCTGTCATCATTAATGTTCTACCATCTGTTTTTGAAGGAAGGATGGGAAAATAATTGGTAACATAAAATATTATAAAAAATTGTAATATATATTACATGTATTATATATAATTTCCTAATACTTCTTGCAGCTGATAGCATACATATACATGTGTCACATATCATTAAATAGAATTTAATTTAAACAACAAATCAGGAAGGAAATTAAAACTCAGAATGATTAAGTAACAAAGTGATATAGCTAGCAAGTGGAGATGATGGAATATTTTCTTTGATCCCAAAGATTCAAGGGCTAGTCTCTTAATGGAACATTTTGATGCTTTATGCTTTAAGAATTAACTATAGAGAGAATATTAGGTTACAATTATGTCTCTAGATGTCAACTTTCATTCATCTGACTACATGGGCTTTCATCTAATAAAACAAGTTGTAGTGAAAAGTGATCTTATTTCCCTGTTTTGTAGCTGATAATACTTGAGTCATTTTATTTAGTGCTAGGGTATTTTTGCAAATTTACCTCCTACTTATAATGTTTCTATAATATGATAAGTGCTGATTTTATCACATTTCCACTTCGAATACCCCAATATATATTTTTTTCAAAAAACAGCCCTGCATTTATTTTGGAATACTACATCTCCAACACAAACACTATGGAATTAAAGGACAATGTGACGGATGGTGGTTGTCTCTAAGTAAAAGAGTCTTAGAGTTAACATAATTACACAAATGTTCATTTTATTACATCTTGTATGTACTGAATTTTTGAACAGATGCAATAAACAGTCAATTACTTCAGTGATGGGTAATACCAAGTAGTAACTAGAACAAAACCTGAACTGTATTTCCCAAAGGAGGCTTTTGAAAATATAGGCAGTAGTTTTGTCTAACTACCATTTTTCAATTAATCATATACTAATTGAGTTAGTAAGAAATGTGTTGGTTGTCTAACTCATTTAGAATTAACTTGCCAGAGCTGCCAGTAAAAGCGATCTTCCCCATCACATGAGTGCTTGCTAAATCAGTAAGTCAGTAAATATACGTTTGCTGATGACATAAATGTGTCAATTTTTTCCATGTTGTTTTAGACAATCACTTAAAATACGGAGAGATAAATTGGTTTACAAATGCTAGAGACTGGTGCATTCATTTTCAGAAGCAATTCCTTTGTTCTGCCTCTGATTGTATTTAACTTTAAAAATAGCAAAAGTGAATGGCGTGCCCTGATAATAAGGGGATGTTTGCTGATTACAAATAAGAGATACCAGTTTTGTCTGTTTGGTGGATAGCGCACTATTTATCTTTACACACACCCCTTAACTAGAGAATTTTCTGTTTCAACAAAATAGTCATAGATGGTGGCAGGCAATTACATGATAGTAGGCTTTTCTGAGTAAAGTCTTGGCATGCCAAAGCTTACCACTGATGTGTTGAGTGATTCACCTTGAAGGGCCATTTTGTTTGATGTTCTGTGACCCAGAGAGTTGACATGGCTACATTTCCCAGAGAGTCTCATGGCACCAGGAATCTGTCATTCCATGGCAGCAGTAAGCTGGCTTCTATTACAGTAAGTTGTATTTTCTCTTTTGGGAAAACTATTTTATGAAAGTAGAATCATTATTGCACAAAGAAGAAAGATATTTTCAAGTCTAAGTTTTATCTTGTTAGATCTATATATTTTAAGGGCGTTAAATCAGAGAACATGATTAAAATCAATGTTAAATTAATTTATTGTGAGCAGGCTGATCTGGATAAGTGAATTCATCAATAGTGATCAATGATATCAATATTGACAATATTAATGTGTCATGCTTTAATCTTTCTATATGGAGTGTGCATGCAAACCCATGTTTATTAGAGGTGATTTTGCTTACAACAGATTCATTTTCATAAAAAATTACAGGAAGCTACTGAGTATTTTTAAATGGTGGAATACATGGATTAAACAAAAGAAAAATGGGGATGTTTTATTGCAATATAGTTAAGAAGTCCCCAAAGTAGTTTATGATAGATATATTTTAAAGAAATAAGATCATTTACTTAATTAACTTAATTAAGTACATTATTGCACTTGCCTGCTGAAGGGCTGACAACAACTGGGTAAGTAATGCTTTTGCCCTTTCTTGACCATAAAATCTAGATGCAGAAGCATTATGTATGTGAAATTGCCAAAAAAAAAACCCATAAAGCTAATTTAGTTTATCTGCTAGAGTTCACTCTATTTTGAACAGATCAGACAGGGCTTTAGAGAAAGTATAGGTGAATATATATATATGTGTATATATATATATATACATACACACACATATATATTTCCCGATTTGTAATTTTTCACTCAAAAATTTGAAACACTGTGTAAAGTGTGTGTATATACATACACACCTAACATACATGCACATGCATAAATAAATGGGTGCAGAAGACCAGATATAAGATATAAAGGAACTATGAAAAAAAATTCCAAGTTCCCTGGCTCATTGTTTCCCTATGGTAATGTAGGACTAATGCTACCAAAGGCTGATTTTTTAAAATCAAGCACACACAATTTGCCAGGTGTGGCCTGGAAGCCACTACCATAGTCATCTCTTTAGTTTCTTCTACATTCAGTTAAGAGATAATTGAATAATAATTATTTAAAAATATAACTTGCATGGAAAATTAGCTTCAACATTGGAAAATGTAAGGCCGGTTGCCTCGCCGGGAGGTTGGACACACCCACCTCTGCACCCGGCACCAGGCTCTGCACTAGGCACCTAGCTCTGCCACATGGCTCCCCCCAGAAGGCTCCAGCTGATGTAAGGCTCCTGGCCGGCTCTCCCACCAGAAAACCACTCAACAACCCGCCAACCAATAGCGGCACACCCCATCTCAATCCCACTCCCCCGGAGTCAATCAGAGCACCCAGCTGTTGCTCCTTCCTCCTAGGCATAAAAAGCCCCCGCCCCAGGAAGTTGGTGCGACTTCCCTGGCCCCTTTCCTGGGACCATGGAACCTCAGCCGGGAGCTGAATAAATTGGCATTTAATTTTCTTATGCTGGTCTCAGTTTCCTCATTTTAAACTCAGCAATAACACTTACAGAAAACTCATTTACAAGAAGACATTGAGAATTCAGGCTATAAACCTGTGGACGGAGTTTACATTAATTTGCAATTTGGTTTAGATAAGAAGCAACTTGGACAGTTAGAGCCAGAAGGGGCCTAGCTGCAGATCCCAGCTCTACCTAGGATCCTATATCTTTGACCTTGAAAAATCTATTTCACCTCTCATCCCCTCATATACACAATGAAATTAATAATAGCAGCTATCACTCAGGTTTGTTCTAAGTTTAAATTGATTAATATTAAGATTTAGAATAGTTTCCATATCAAACATGTCAGGCTGCACATGTTTTTATAAAATAAAAATACATCTCAGGACGCTTGATACCAGATAGACACCATGAATCTTCAACAGAAGTTTGGCTGCACAGAATTTCTTAAGCTTGATTGTCCATACGTGATATTTTTTTTTTTTTTTTTTTGGGACGGAGTTTCACTCTTGTTACCCAGGCTGGAGTGCAATGGCATGATCTCGGCTCACCGCAACCTCCGCCTCCTGGGTTCAGGCAATTCTCCTGCCCCAGCCTCCTGAGTCGCTGGGATTACAGGCACGCGCCACCATGCCCAGCTAATTTTTTGTATTTTTAGTAGAGACGGGGTTTCACCATGTTGACCAGGATGGTCTCGATCTCTTGACCTCGTGATCCACCCGTCTCGGCCTCCCAAAGTGCTGGGATTACAGGCTTGAGCCACCGCGCCCGGCCCCCTACGTGATATTTTTGAATTACTAGATCATGAATCACAGGTGTTCTCTGGTACAAATTTGCAAAACGCTAGGAAAGTGGATGAATCAAGTTTCCCTTTCAGTTTTCTTCCAAAGTTAACATACTAGAAACCTGTGACAACAAAAGTCACAAAGACGCCACTGAAGGAATGTGATCCAGTATCCAGCGAGTAGCAACAGATGCTGCCAGGTGCTTATCACTTTTAACACCACCGCTGATTTTCTCTTTCTAATCTGTGTGTGTTTATTTAATTAAAAATTCTTCACACCAAGATTCTTATAGCAGACTTACTTATGAAAGTCCAAAAATGAAAATATCAAATAGAACATTATCTCAGACAAGTGAAAATTTCTACTTATTAGGTCGTCACAGGCAGTCTCTACAATGATCCTTTTTTTTTCCCATGCATACTCAAGCGGCACAAAATATTCTAAAGCATGAATATCCAGTGATTATCTAAGGGATGATTAGTATGTGCTAATGAAACTCACTATATACACATCTGTATATTGTATATCTCGTAATAAAAAAAATCATTACAGAACACAAATAATATAAGCAATGAGGAGCACACAAAAGAAATGTGTCTCATAAGATGAATTTTTTTATATTTTGACAACTTGGTTAAGGTAGCACTATTCTGAGTTTTCGGTTTTGAAGAGCAAGAAAAGTTATAATGAATAATTTAGATTTTCTGAATTTTGAAAAGTATTTTGTGATTTATATAGGCAGAATACTTAGGAGAATCAAGTACATTAGAAAGAATCAATTTACAAAGGTGGAAAAATAATAGGTATGGAGAAAAGTATCAGTAAACAACTTGTCTTGAGAAGGAGTGTTGATATTGCATTGAAGATAAACTTGGTGTTATAAGAAGGATCAGAACACAGGTTCAATATCCATATTAACTTGTTCAGTAAATACTATCCTTTTGTGTGCCTCCTTGTGTTTAAGGTATTATGCTGGGAATTGTGTAAAATGTAACCATCAGTTGTTTGAAATGCAAGAATTATTCCTTTTTTCTCTATGGCCTCTAAAACTCACAATAATTTATGTCAAATTTACCTTGATATGGAAGAATCAGATTCATTATTGTTACTCTATTTTAGATCATTACTCTTTTATGTTCTGATTAGGTTTGATGTATGAATGTGGGTGAGGAACAAAAGTAAAAGCGTAGCTCTAAATGGTCATGTATTTTATTTAGACTAAGTTTGGCCAAGCTTTCAGTGACAGAACATTTGCTCTTCATCAATGTTAGGTTTGTTGTCTTCATGCTGTCTAGTGACAACAGCCATATTTCATCATTGCACTTGCCTTTGGAGCACTGCTCACCAGGTTTTACTCTGCAAGTGAGATTGTCTTACCTTTTGGGATTAGTACTAGTGTCTCAATTTGTTGATGAATCTCTTCAGAGGGTGTCAAAAATCCTAGTGGGAAAGGGCAAAGAGTTCTTTCATGTATTAGCCTTGATTTGTGCTGCTGTTTTTCTTTTTTTTGCAAGTAATTTAGATGATATTAGTAGCATAGCCATATAATTTTTCGTGATTGGATTAAGAATCAACCAAATTATTCATTGTCTGCATTTAAGATCTTGCCAGATTGTCATTTAGAATATATTATTATGTTATTTTCTCATGAGCCACATATAAGTACAGTAAGTTAAGAAGTATATCTCTCCATCCTGTGATAATTCGAAAGAAGTAATTATCAGACCCAATGAAAACATGTAACTCAGAAATACTAGGACGTGGAGATTCTAGGCTGTGAGAAGATAATACTGTGCTATCTTTGACAGGAGTTTGCATAAAACTGTAGAAGGAAACATAAACTATTACTTGTAGATAAGGGATACATGTAAGTTGCTGTTAATAACTTGGCATATGCCAGTTTCTTCTAAACCAAATTTTATAACTGATAACTACCATTACAGATGGCCAAACAAGTGGTTACTTTATTTGATAGTCCATGAATCTGCTGAGTCTTGCTGAGCTGAGGTAGATGATTAACATTAAAAGATCCTTTCACTTGTCTTATTAATGTATATGCTTTTCCAGGAAAGAGAATTATTTTGGTATAACGTTTTCAGCTACTGGCTTTCCTAGGCCAATCTTTTAATTCTACATTTAATGTAGAAACTGGAAAAAATTTTAGGAAAAAAAAGTACACTGAATTAGGTGTCAGGACATTTACTATTAACCTAACTTTCATTAATCAGCTTTGTGACCTTGGACGTGTTCCACAAAATTGAACTTCAGTGTCCTTATGTATAAACAGGAGAAACAATATGTGTCATTTTATTTAATTTTTTTATTTTTATTTATTTATTTTTGGTTCTGTCAGCCGGGGTGGAGTGCAGTGGTGTGATCTTGGCTCAATGCAACTTCTGCCTCCTGGATTCAAGGGATTTTCATGCCTCAGCCTCCTCAGTAGCTACAGATGGGCACCACCATGACTGGATAATTTTTGTATTTTTAGTAGAGTTGGGGTTTTGCCCTATTTTGCCTTGTTGGCCAGGCTGGTCTCAAACTCCTGACCTCAAGTGATCTGCCCTCCTAAGCCTCCCAAAGTGCTGGGAATACAGGCATGAGCGACTGCGCCTGGCCACAATGTATCATTTTAAAATCTAAAAGTATGTAACATGTCTGTTTCAGGCTGGGATGAAATTGACTACCCCAGTCACCTAATGTAATTGTGGCTTAGAGGCACACATTCGCTTTTGAAACCTGTGTATCATCTAGAAATTAATGGGTCATATATACAAATTGGCTCATAGTTAAAGGCAAAGGTTTAGACACAAGTCTCCAGTATAACGTATCCAGGAATCCCCAAGTTCTCAAAAGTGTCCCCAGAGTAGTCATTGCCTGGAATGATGCTCGGAGAATTTATTAAACTAAGAGCAGCGCAGAAACTAGATTATGAAACAAACTATGGAATAGCTAAGAAGATAACTAATTTTCTCAATAAATGTTCACTTTCTGAGGCCCATAAAAATAGAAAATCACACTACAGTTTCAGAAAACTATAAATATGAAACAGTTCAGTGAAAGTTAGGGAGTCACATAGGTTTTTGTTTTTGTTTTTTTTTTTTTTTTAATCCATGTAAAATGAACATTTCTCTTTCAGAGAATGCTTCTGATTGAATCAAGTTTCTATGCTTCTGTTTATACTGCAAGCAAGAAAACCAAACAAAATAAAAGGAAAAAGAAGGAAAAGATGAAGGAAGGAGCAAACTAGAGTAAAGAAGAAAGAAGGGAGGGAAAAAGACACACACAGAGACAAAGAGAAAGAGAGAGAGAGATTGACTTTCATTTGCTCAAAATGAATCTGATTTTAACTTTCTTAAACCTATATCTTAATATGAAGACAGTTGACCTCTTTTATTATCAATTCTAAAATTATATTTAATTTTTTTTCATATACTTCAAGGAGGGAATAAAAAGATATTTTACCTTCTGCTAAATATTTGCTTAAGTAAAATATATCAGTTAAGCAGTGTTTACTGAGCTAGCTGTATTCAGAACACTGTAAAAGGCAGAGTGCTGTAATGTTCAAAGATTATTGTGCTGTGCTGCATTTTGCATTCCCAAGATAGTATTTTTTTCCACAAATGCCCTTTTTAAGCACAGCATATACGTGGAGGGCCCCTGTAAGAATTTAAATGAGAATTCTTCAGAAGGAATAGTGTTTCAGAGTATTAACATTTAAACCCCTACTAATCCCTGAATAGCACCAAATATCATTTCTTTTGAATCAGGATACTGCATTATGCTCAAAGAAAGCAAAACCGAGCAAGTGGCTTGGAAGGCATAAATACAAAGCATTTGGGTAATTATAGATTTCTAGTCATGTCACCACAACGAATGTTAGTGTAGCTGTTAATATTTCTGTTTCAAAATCTGATTTTTCTGTAGCATGTCACCAAAAACTACATTTTTAAAAAATGATGCTAAAAATGATCGTACTCCTTTTGCAAGGTGGAAGGATTAATTCCTAAATGAAGTCTTTGGTCATTTAATAAAAATAAATTACTAAATATTTAATACCTTATATTATATGGCCCTTTCTATAACTCAAAATACTTTTAGTTTAAATAAAATTTAAGGTGAAAAATAAACTGTTAATAGCTCTGATTTTATGAAGTTTACTAGGAAATGCTTATATTAAAAATGTAAAATATATAAATTATTAAATATTTAAAAAATTTTTTCAGAATAGGACCTAATTGCAGATTTTCACCCTACTTAATGTTATCATCCAGAAAAAAAAAAAAAAAAAACTCTCATCAATACTTTACTGCTTTAATGGCAGATATACCTTGAGAGTTGATGAAGTAGCAAGCAACATTACACATATTTGTTTCGTTTGTTTCAGTGTCAACATATTTGATATGCAACTGACAAGGGATAATGTCACTTCGTGAAAATATACAACTTCATGTAATCTTAATGTGATAAGAACAGAAAATGTATGCAGCAATATCTGTGCTATTTTTCCATTGAGCAATGACACCATCATTGAGATAAAATTCAAACTGAATGCTATAACCAGAGTTGAAAGTTTTACAATGCTTCCTGAAATAAATGTCACAAAATTTGATATATGCAACACATACTACTCATATGTAAATTAACATATGGGGAGTGTAGGTGAATCACTGTTTCTGACATTTATTCCATGGTGCTCTACAAAATCTTTCAATACTGCTTATTGTTCTTTTTATTTCCCTCAAATGAACAAACCCTTTTCAATTATAAAAATTCACATTGAAGATACTGACATACTGGATACTTCATTTATTTGAAGTGGTCTTAAAAGAATGTCCTAGCTTTTCTTTAAATACTTCTATGTATCTATTTAAATAACTTTAATTTTAATTAATTATCACTTTTAACTCCCTTTGTTATTTCAACATGTGACATTATATCATTTTTTGAATTTTTAGTTTTACTCACTAATTTCTGTAAATTCTAGTCAATATTCCATTTAAAGAAGAAATATATTAATTCTTCTTTGTTAGTCCTTACAAAAGGAATCATCTGATAATTTCATATTTATTAATAGCTTATATTTTATTGAATTCATTATATCCCGACAATATTTTATGACCAATATCTTAACATGAGATCTTACAATTAAAAAAAAAAAAAAAAAAAAAAAACAGAGAATGTTTAGGTAGAGAGGCAATATATCCCGTTTTCTCAAGAATCTTGAGATCATTTACAGAGAATGAAACAAATATTTAAATAATACAAAACAAAAAATAGTATCTTTGAGTCCCTAAGATTTCTACGGTGAATTGAAAAGTCTGAAATGCAGTTCCTTTGAAATAAAATTTTGAAAACTGAATAGCATTTTAATTTTTATTTCTTTCCACAAAATATAAGAAATATGTCATCATGGCCTAAATTTTTGAAAATCAAAACTATAAATAAGAGAATGAAATAATACATAATAGTTTATACCATGTATATGTATTAAAATTTTAAAACAAACCATGATTTTATTATTTTGTTTACCATTTTAACTTTCAATTATGAATATTTCTAATGAATGAGATTTCAGAGGCAATTAAGTAAAGGTCCATGACCGGCCATGGTCAGGCCTGGGAAAAAACGTCCTAAGTTCTCACTCCAGGTCATGGACTCCACTCCGAACAGCCAGAACTGGCAGCCCAGGCACAGGCTGCAGGCCGTTCCTGGTTTGAAGGTGGGGTTTCACCAGGGACCTGCCCCTTTCTGCCCAGGAACCTGTTTGGCCTCCCGCTATCAGCATGCCATCCATGGTGCCCAGGCTGTTTTAGCTGAAGGGTGCCTGCAGACCCATGCCGAGCTGCCCTCAGCTCCCTGCCCTGCCTCCCGCGCATGCGCATCAGTGCCCAGAGGGGGCTAAGGAGGAGGAAGCTATCATATTAGCGCTGCCCCAAGTGCATGCCCACCCGGCTGGGTTGCAACTGCTGTTGCAACCCAAGGCTCTGCCACAGCTTTGCTTCACCTGGGAGCAGATGCCAGGAGTGAGGAGAGGCCAGGGAGCTGGAGCAGGCACTTCCAAGCCTGCGGAGGCAGGAGGGCTTCCCGAGCCCCTGAGAGCTCAGGGATATCCGGGTCTGAGCCAAGACTGGGATAACTGCAGCTGCGCCCAAGAGTAGAGGGCTCCCTCCCAGATAACTCAGTGGGGGGCAGGGCTCCTGCCTCTTCCTGGCTCTCTTAGGCTCTGAGGATCACACAACCCCCGCCGCGCTTCTCCAGCTGCAGCTGGTGTCCCTGCAGTGGCTGCTCCAGATGTGCCATTGCTACCATCAAAATGCTTAAAAAATTGTGTACCTGGCACGTAGAAAATGAAACATGATTTTTTCCCCTTCATTTTTAGGAGTTTTTTTCTTGTTGTTTTAATGGTTATAAACATAAAGATGATGGTCATTTTAGAGGTAGAATACATGGAGTCATACATTGTCCTGAAATTTAGAATCCTGAAAAAAAAAAATTGGTTTCTTAGGTGTGTCAGTGATTAAAAGAATGTGCGATTAACAAACTATAAAGATTGAATTTGACCTTGTGGCAAAATTTAAACTTGTTTTAAAGAGAGAGTTGAAAAATCAATTGTTTGGTATGGTAAGTCTGAGAAAACATAATTATGTAAAACAGGGCTTTTTATGGAGAAGTAGATGCCTTAATCCAGTAGACACGCTGAATGTCTACAAAGATTTAAAGCTTCTCCAAGGAGGAAGATCACATATTCCCACCATGTTGAACACAGACATGACTTCCTTTCATCTGTGAACTTTGCAGAAGTACCACATGGCAGTCTTGAATGGAAGCTTTACAAACTGGCATGTTTGTGCTTCTTTAAATTTCAAATTTCCTTTCTCCTCCCTCCCTCTCTCCCTCCATCCCTTCCTTCCTCCTCCTCCTCTTCCCCTCCTCCTCCTCCTTCTTCTCTTTCTTCTTCTTCCCTTCCCTCCCTCCCTCCCTCCCTCCCTCCCTTCCTTCCTTCCTTCCTTCCTTCCTTCCTTCCTTCCTTCCTTCCTTCCTTCCTTTCCTTCCTTCTCAGGGTCTCATTCTGTTGCCCAGTGCAGTAGTGCAATCATTGTTCACTGTCACTTCGCACTCCTGGGCCCAAGGGATCCTCCTGCCACAGCCTTGTGAACAGCTGGGACTACAGATGCACACTAACTTGCCAGGTTACTTTTTTGTTTGTTTGTTTGTAGAGATGGGGTCTCGTTTTGTTGCCCGGGCTGTCCTTCATATTTCTTATTCTATGTAGAGGAGGCCCCATCACCAGGTTCCTGAGTGAAGGTCACATCAGACAATGCTAAATTTGAATCAGAGAGACATGTAGCAAAAGTAGAAATTAACTTTTGTTGTTGTAAATCAGTCAAACACTAGTTATTCCTGCTGTAGCACAACTCAGCCTATTTTAATGATACATATTGTCAAGAAGAAGTAGATGAAAGATAAGAATTGTAAGAAGGAAATGACCACCATTTTCAACCATTCCCTATTTTAAAAGAATGAGGCCTAAAAAAATTTATACTGTCATCTGGGGAGTGCAATTTTACTAGTAGTGTGAATGACAGGTGACAAGCATTAAAGGATGAAAGCGCTATATTTCCTCTGTTGATTGTTACTACCTATAATGCAGATATCCTTCTGATGCATGACACTAAAAATATTTTGCTTCATTTTGATTTCTTTCATTCTCTGGCTCTTAAAAGAGGTTTTTCTGGTCTACAGTGTTCTAAAATGCATTACTGTGGCTTGCTTTGGATATATTTCTGATTGCAGGTGTTGTAACTTCGGATCTTAATCTCTGAACTTTGTTTTAAATGTTATTTTATTTGATGTTTTGCACTTTTAAATGTGTGCTCTATTTTTAGTTATTTCCTTTCAATTTTACCTGCTATCTTTTCTGTTGAATTATTTTTTAGTTGTTCTATCATAATTTTAATTCCATAAAGTCTGTTTTTTCTCAGAAAGATGCATGTATCTATCTTTTTCATAGATGTCATGTATTTACTTATTTTTCTATGAATCTTAATGAGAGTTGTTATGAAATCATTTCTGTTCTGAATGCCGAGAATGGGAAGAAGGCTGGCTTGAATGTCTGAGTACATTCTCCTGAGCCATGCCTTTTGTCCCTTATTTCAGAAATCTTTTCTTTGATATTATTCAAAGCATAAGTTTCCAGTTATCTCCTTGGATGTGAGTGAAACAGTTTCCTAGCAATGGTTAACCAGGGAGGAGAGGTGAGTATCCAACTATCTTTTAAACTTTAAAACATTACTTTGTAAGATAAATTTCTATGACATTTTAGGGTAACCCAATTCCTTCAATTCCTGAAGATTCTGTGGGTAAATCACTTTACTTTTTGATTTTCCTTACTGCCAGCTCATATTCAACATCCTTAGCTCCAGTGAATAATTTTGTGTTTTACAACTCCTTCCTAGATTCTGATAATTTCTTACTAAAATTCTCACAATTTCTTTGTCATTAGGGTTTATAGAAAACAAACATTCGACCACTTATGGATGTTTATGTTTTGTGAGATTTCAAGAAGAAGTGGAAACCCAGCAGTTACCGTTTTCTTTATTTAAAAAAAAAAAAAAAACTTTCTTGAGGCTGGGCATGATGGATCTGACCTAGAATCCTAGCACTTTGGGAGTCTGAGGCGGGCGGATCACCTAAGGTCAGGAGTTTGAGACCAGCCTGGTCAACATGGTGAAACCCCATGTCTACTAAAATACAAAAAATTAGCCAGGCATGGTGGTACAGGCAGCTAATCCCAACTACTCAGGAGGCTGAGGCAGGAGAATCTCTTGAACCCAGGAGGTAGAGGTTCCAATAAGCCAAGATAGTGCCATGCACTCCAGATTAGGCAACAGAGCAAGATTCTGTCTCAAAAAACCAACAATCAAAATTTTGTTGAAATAAAATTCACATACTACACAAATTATTTACTGAACCAAATTAATGTATTTTAGCACACTAATGGAATTGTGTAAACATCACCACTGTCTAAATTTAAATATTTGTGTTAGCTATTTTCATTTTAGAGAATGTTTGTATGTAAGTATAATCACACACATAAACACACTTAGGTTTATAAATTTGTGTGTATATGCACATATGTGTATATGTACACATGTACACGTGTTCATAATATATAGGTAATTATGTGTGTCCATATACATTCATGCATTGCAACAAGTCAACAATGCCTTCTGTTCTTAGCAGCTTTTATTAAACAGTTGATTATTTTAGAAATGAGGATGACTCATAGTTTGATAATATTCATTGACTATCAGGTGTGTAGCTCAGATTTAAATCTTTCTGATAATGTTATTACCTTGATGTTCTAACTTGTATTTCCCTGTGTGTGTGTCTGTGTGTGTGTGTGTGTGTGCATGCATGCGTGCCTGCATGCACACTCACATGCACTTAATTTTACTTTTCTCCTCTGACAGGTTTATGTTGACATATTTGTCATTAATGCTAAAATATTTTTCCCTAAATTGTCGTTTTGGTTTCATTTTTAAGACAGTTTTCTGGAAATAGATTAATTTACTGGGTGGGCACCCCATTTTTAAAATCTTTTTCAGAAGTGTTCAGAAAGGCCATCATAATATTGCTTTCAAATTATTTTTTTATCAGTTTTACACTTGCAACTTTGTGAAATTACCACTTATGTTGGTTTATAATTTTAAAAATTTTCATTGAAGTCTCAAATATTTAGCAAAGTTAACTTCTCTAATTTTTCCATGATTAAAAATTAGTGTTATTTAGAATATAGAGTAAAATCTTCTATTATTTAAACAATCTGGATATGCGTTATCATTAAGGTTCCCTGTTTACATGTAAGTATATATACCTGTTTATATGAAATAACTAACAGAGTCAATGGCCTTTATAACTTGGTGTATTTCATTGGCTATTTCTTGGAGCATGGATGGCATCCCATACTTTTCGTGTCACTAGCTGGCTTTCAGATAGATAACTTAGGTCTTCATCTGGCTGACAATATTCTTTGTTTAGTATCTTGGCTTACTTACCTGCTTCTGCGTAACTCCTCCCCCCTCAACTACATACACTTTCACATTCCACTTGGAAACTTAAACTAGGAAAACAAATTGAAGTCAGCTTTTTTATCTTCTTTATAATATGAAGAGGAGACACACACACACACACACACACACACGCACACACACACGTTGTTGAAAAGACAATAAAATTTTGTTCATCTCACATGCCCTAGACCCTTGGATTGTGGCAATAATCAAAGCCACATATAAAAGAATGTGAGGTGATAAGGTTTTTTTGTAGTCTTTTGGAGAATAAACCCTGAGACCAGAAAAAGCAGTGTATTTGTTTGGCAAAGTAATTTCTTTGTTGCAGAAATAGAGCAGTATGTGGATTAGAAGAGACTCTTCAGGGCCCTACAGTAGGTTATATCTTTATATAACTAGAACTATAAATACAAGGATATACAATGACTGCACTAAAGAAATGTTGCCACCATGATGTACACAGTGTTGTATGTCTTATCACAACATTTAAGGGGCAAGTATATATTAACTCCTGGTATTTGTCTTTCTCTTGAAACAATTTTTTAAGATACCCCTAATCTAAATTTATTGGTGTTTTTAAAATTTTGAACTGAAAGAGAAAATAGCTATTTTGAAAATTCTGCCTGAAAAGTAACTTAAGATTTAACATAAACCATACAAAATACAATATTTATGATCGCCTACTAATTGTAAGGCACAGTGTGGGGACCATATTAATTTATTTTCAATAAAAATGTGTGTACAAATATAAATGAGTCTTGGACAGGCTATAGACATGTATCACTTACAGTCAAAATGTAGACTAATTTCATTTGAAAAGATATTTATCCTGGTTTCCAAGAGATGATCAAGCGTGGTCTGAGCACATTAGAGGGAATAAATAGTCTACAAAGTTTATGATTCTTAAACATCATCCCCAAATCTTTATGTGCTAATTTTTTGAGTACTAGCTGCATTTCTGAAGTGCAGCTTCTGGAAATTCCATTAAAAGCCACATGTGTGTAGTCATAATATATGTTCATTGAAGAAAGTGATTTTTAGGAGATTCATGAAGCTTTAGGAATTTAGCACAAAAGTGCCCCTGCTGGTAGAACTGCACTCTTCATAAATGAATATTATGAGAGGATGAGGCAGTACATCACAACAGATCGATAATCAGCATGATGTACTGTCTCATGGCAAACTTTCTCTTTCCCATACAACATATAATAGATCAATAGGAAAATAATTCCAAGCCTAAAGTTACTGGCAAATAATTATGTTTGAATTATTTTTCCTCTGGTATTTCAGTTCAGTTTAAACACACAGGAAAAGGCAAAGTAATAAAATTTAATCAAGTAAGGAAAAATTTGGAATGTAGTTGACCTAATTCCCATAAAAATATGAACTTGTCCATTATTTTGCTTAGGCGATTCTTCTGAATCCCTGACCCCAATCTTGATAATTGTATATTTTTTTCTTCATCAGTGACAAATATAGATCCAGGATAATCCAACAGGATATGTTTCCCTTTCAAATTCTGACTTATGCAATAAGCATTTTTTATAGGGTTCCTCTTTGTATTTCAGACTCAGTTTGTGGTGCTGAGGATACAATTATAAAGGAGGTGGATATCAGTGTTTTCCAGTTGTGGACTCTTCAGGGGAAGACACACCATAATAAAAACACTTTTAAGACTATATAGTAAGTGCTAAACACAAGTTACATGCTAGATGTGCTGTGAGCGGAGAGCTAGGTGCAGCTGGTCTGCTTCTAGGTATCATGAAAGGCCTTGCAAATAATACAAAGTCTCACATGTTAGAAGGAATGAGAAGTTAGACATAATCCAGGAACAACGGCAGGAAAAGGGAAAAGTCAGGGAAAATGCACAGAGGTGGCAGATAAGTAGCTATGTTACAGAAAGTCCTGTATATGTTAAAGGCTCACCAAAACTAAGAAACTACATTGGTGCAAAAGTCATTGCAGTTTTTGCCATCACTTTCAACAGTAAAACCCGCAATTACTCTTGCACCAAAGTAAAATCTTCTTAATGAAGCTCAGAGAGAAGTATATGAGGTCTTATGATTTCCATAGCGAGAAAATGGTAGAGCTGCCACACCTCAGTCCTTGGAAATGAATCAGAACCTTCAAATTTAGTCATAAGTAGAAAGTTAACTTTTTTTTTTTTTCCATGGCAGAGCCTTGCTCTGTCACCCAGTCTGGAGTGCAGTGGTGTGATCTCCATTCACTGCACCCTCTGCCTCCCAGGTCCAAGCAATTCTCCTGCCTCAGCCTCCTGAGGAGCTGGGATTACAGGCGATTACTGTAATCTGTACAGCTGGGACTACCTCCTCCCCAGTAGCTGGGGTTATGCTTAGAGAACACGGTATCTAAAGAGGAATCATTGGGGATGAGGCTGACAAAAGAGGTAGGCAAGGATTAGGTCATAAAAAACAGTTTAGGTTAGGCTATTAGACTTGGATTTAATCCTGTAGACAAATCCTTCACAAAACATATTTGTCTCCAAATCATCTAGAACTGTAAAAACAGAAAACTCAGAATAGTACAGATTATTTGGTCTCAACTTCAGTGTTTAAGATTTAAGTAAGTTAAGGATGGATTTTAAAAAAGGAGTTAAAATTAAGCACCTTAGGTAATTTGAAATAAGTAATATAGTAACACATTTTGGGAACTATACTTAGGTACTCTGACAATTTATTCATTCATTTAGTCAGTCACTTAACACATTAAAAATCTCAGTACGGGTTTCTAGACTTTGAGAATACAGAAATTAATGCTTGAGACAGACATCAGCCCTCATGCTGTTTACATTCTAGCATTTCGTATGTAGTGGTGGTAGAGAGGAGGAGGAAACCAATAAACAAATAAAAAGTAAAATGGATATAATGCATAGAAAATTAAAGCAGGCCAGGCATGGTAGCCCACGCCTGTAATCCCAGCACTTTGGGAGGCAGAGGCAGGTGCATCGCCTGAGGTCAGGAGTTCAAGACTAGCCTTACCAACACAGTGAGACCCCGTCTCTACTAAAAATACAAAAAATTAGCCAGGCGTGGTAGCGGGCACCTGTAATCCCAGCTACTCGGGAGGCTGAGGCAGGAGAATCACTTGAACCCGGGAGGCTGATGTTGCAATGAGCCGAGATTGTGCCATTGCACTCCAGCCTGGGCAATAAGAGCAAGACTCCATCTCAAAAAAAAATAAAAAAAGAAAAGAAAGAAAGAAAATTAAAGCAAAGTAAGAATGAGCCAGTGTGTTTCGAATTCATGTTTTATGGTTAATCAGAATGGAGCTTCTTTGAAGGAGATATCTATGCAAAGATATACAATGTACCAAGGAGGAGGCCATAAAATACCCTAAAGAACAGCAAATACAAATGCCAGAATTTGGAATGTGTTTGATGAATCTGAAGAATGGTGAAGAAACCAACATGCCTGATGCAGTGGACAAGTGAGAACTGCTGGCCATGGCCCAGACCTTCTCAGTGCCCCTTAAGAATATTGGAAGTACTTTGCTTTCATTTTTATTGAGATGGGAAGTTATTGGAAGATGTTTATCAGAGGGCAGACTTGATCAGACTATTATGCAATGAGATCAGATAGTCACCATTTACACTACATTGTGCTCAGGTGAAAGATTTGGTTTAAGGAGGTGAGATACATTACTCCATCCTATGAAAGAGAAGGAGAAATATAGATATTCAGATGAAAGTAGGCTAGCATGGTTGATGGTAGCATGTGGACATTTTATTCTGAATTTTCCCCTTTCCTCGGTAAAATAAAATAAAATAAAATAAATAAAATAAAAAACTCAGCATTACTATTGAGTGTGGGGTTACCACCTGAGACTGTGTTTCAGGGTTGAAGAAAGAGGAAAGGAATAAAATTCTCATTGAGAGGAATGGACTAGCTCCCTGCAGGGGATTTGTTAGGCCGCACCAAGGGAGAGCTTATAAACTGAAATTATGAATGTCAAATAGGACCAGCTCGTATGTTTCTTATTTTCCTCCAGCAACCTTCAAGCTCAGCTTCTGCAGGAAAAGAGTGATCAAAGACCTAAATTTAACCAGAACATTTTTACCCCCTGGGTGAGATGATGTGAAAAAGATATGGGGAGTTTGAATATGAATAAAAATTTCATATTTTAATGAATAACCATGGAATCTTTTAAGGGAGGTAAATAAGGACGTGAGGGCATGATGAAACTGAGTGACAGAGATGATGAAATAAAACATATACATTGTAGGTGCTGATGGGTAAAAGAGTTGTATGATTTGGGATTCTGGAAAGATTAAACAGGAAATATTTGAGGTGGCAGCCTGAGTCTGATGCTTATGTATTACATTTTGAGGAGTTTCCTGTTTTTTCAAAGACTGAGGTATGACCATGGAAATTGATGGCTAGTGTGGAGTAGAAGATGAAATCATAACGGGAGAAGACTTCAAAGTAATGAGGAGCCAAGGTAGTTGAAAAAATAATCTATGTGGTTGATGAAATCACAAGAATTATGACAGGATTAATATTAGAGAATGAGACATTGAACCAGAAGTTAAAAAGGATCAGGCATAGTTACAAGCATCACTAGAAAACAGCACTATGGAGAGAGACTCATTGCAAATAGAACAGTATATGCTAAATTCTCATGAGCTTACATAATTTCAATAATTATTTAAGTTAATTTGAATTATGACATATTACTGCATTTGAAAATATCTGAATGCCATCTTTAAATCTTCACAGCTAATGAGTAGCAAACTCAGAAAATATTTTTATTTGTGGGGTGGGTTGTGTCAGGGGAAGGATAAGATTTAGATATTTAAAAGACTTTTAGAGCTTGATGGATATAGTTTATTAATTTCCACACCTATAGTTTTGTTTTTCCTTGAAGGAATTTATCACTAGTATTTCTCTGATGATTAAAAGTTTCAACAGAGATCACTATTCATTTGGAAAATTAATAGAGAGAAAGGAGAAAAGATTTGTGAAGTTAGCCCACTTTTAAAAAATATTCTTTTTAATAGACTGGCATTACAAAGGAAAATTAAAGCAAAAACCCAATGAACAAATGTTCAGGAGCTGGTAAAACTAAAAATACTCAAACAAGAACAAGTCCCACTTCGTAGACCTCTCAAGCCTCCACCATTACCTTGAGAGGCATTTACCATGGAGAGGAGCAGAGGAAGCTGTGAGCCTTAGGGGCCCAATCTCCCCGACTCAGCATCCAGGGAGAGAGAAACACAAGAGATAAAAGTGTGATACTATTGTTTGGATATTTGACCCTTCACACCTCATTAGAAATTTGGTCCCCAATGTTGGAATTGGAGCCTGGTGGAGGTATTTGGGTCATAGGGGTGAATTCCTTATGAATAGATTAATGCCCTCCCAATGGGGGTTGGGTGTGGGAGTGGGAGTGGATTCCTACTCTGTTAGTTTCCTCAAAAACTGGTTGTTTAAGAGAATCTGGCCTCTCCCCCTACTCTCCTGCTTCCCCTCTTGCCACACGATCTCTGCGCACACCAGCTCCCCTTCACCTTCTTGTATGAATGGAAGTAGCCTGAGGATTTCACCAGATGCCCCAACTTCGAGCCAGACAAATAAAGCTTTTTTTTTTTTTTTTTTTTTTTTTTTT
>NW_022436945.1:21289246-21313835 GCF_009761245.1 Sapajus apella
TTTTTTTTTTTTTTTTTTTTTTTTTTGAGACGGAGTTTCACTCATGTTACCCAGGCTGGAGTGCAATGGCGCGATCTCGGCTCACCGCAACCTCCGCCTCCTGGGTTCAGGCCATTCTCCTGCCTCAGCCTCCTGAGTCGCTGGGATTACAGGCACGCGCCACCATGCCCAGCTGATTTTTTGTATTTTTAGTAGAGACGGGTTTCACCATGTTGACCAGGATGGTCTCGATCTCTTGACCTCGTGATCCACCCGTCTCAGCCTCCCAAAGTGCTGGGATTACAGGCTTGAGCCACCGCGCCTGGCCAAGCTTTTTTCTTTATCAGTTACCCAGCCTCTGGTATTTTTTTACAGCAGTGCTAAATGGACTAAGACAGGTGATTAAAAAAACAAAACGATTGGCAGGTAAGAGAAAAGAAATGAAGCTGTGAAGGAAGAGGAGGAGGAAAAGGATGAGAAAAAAGAGTGGGCAAAGCATAGGCACTGAAATCCAGGAGAGTATGAATGAAGCGGAAGCAACATTTTCATAGGTAACTAGGCAAGGATTGAAAGCAACAAAGAGAAGAGAGCAGGGGTTAATTAGTATGCAGTTCTTATGAGGAAAGATTTTTTTTTGAGGCAGAATACTCTGAGATGTGAGCAATAAGAAGCAGAAGAAAATTAGTGAACAGCATGTGTGTGATGCCCAGGACAGGCACAACGTGGGGAGGAATCATTCGAGCTGACAGCCTCCCACACGTGGCATCACACTGCAGAACCAGCCTAAGACAGCTTAATTGCCTTTGTATGCTGGGGTGTGGCAGAATGACACTGGGCCAGGCTAGAGAGGGAGAGTCCATTTAGATTTGACTGTGCAGGATTTCCACAAATCAAATCTCTGTAACTTTATGGAGTAGTTCACAGGGTTGAAAGTTTAATGTTCCTTTTCATCAGCATCAATAAAGTTGAAAATGAAACAAAATTAAAAGATGTGACAAAATTTACTATGTGACAAAATTACTCTAAATCAGTGTAGTCTTTAACTTATCTTCAGATTTCTTATATAACCACAATCTGGCACTGAAAATACAGTGTGATTCTTTTTGACATAAGCAATGATACATGACAGAAAATTTACAAGACAATGCCATATTTATCCATGATTTTTGTATTTAAAGGAGTTTTAAATTCCATCTGACATCTTCAATGTATCTTGAGTTTTTAGGCACCCTTGCATTGCTATAAAGATATACCTGAGACTGGTAATTTTTAAAGAAAAGAGGATTAATTGGCTCATGGTTCTGCAGCCTGTACAGGAAGTATGATACTGACATCTACTTGGGTTCTGGGAAGGCCTCAGAAAACTTAGAATCACGGCTGAAGGCGAAGGTGGGACAGGCGTCCCACATGGTCAGAGTGGGAGCAAGGGGACAGGGAGGTGCCATACGTTTTAAAACAACCAGATCTCAGAAGAACCACTCACTATCACAGCAACATCTCAAATCATGAGGGATTCACCGTAAACCAAGCACCTCCCACCAGGTCCCACCTCCAACACTGGAGGTGACATTTCAACCTGAGATTTGGCGATGACAAATATCCAAACTCTATCATTGGACTTCTATAAGTGAGTCAAAAAATATTAGGGCACCACACTGAAGTGTAATTCTCACTATACAGAAATATAATAATTCTCATTATACTTAATTTTTAGTTAAATGAAGCTAAAATGATTAAGACTAAAACAATTTTGATAAAGAACAGACCGGACTGTGGGAGAATCCCACAGGAAGCACTTACCAGCTAGTCTTGTCGGCCAGCTCTGAAAATCTGACATAGTTACCTAAAGAAAAAGAGATGATTGGAACAGTGCAGAAGGATGGAGAGCTGGAGAACCAGGTTGGTAAAGAAGAGCAGGTTGGATGCTTTGGGTGTACTGCGCTCCCTCCGCTGGGCAACCCTGTGATTTCTGTCACAGTTGTGCATGCTAACAGTGTCCTGCCTCTGGCTAGCACTCAAGTATCTCCACCTTTATGGCTCTGGGTTTTCTCTGAAGCCTGGGGGAGTCTGCTCCACCTACAGGTGTACCTAAGTGTGTAGGGAAGTCAAAGACCCCCAGGGCATCCCTCAACCAATAGGGAATAATTTCTCTGAATAAATGTCCCAGCCTTCAGGCAGACCAGTGTGTAAGGTGTTCTGTTCATCTCCCCAGGACCCACTCCTGTGCCTAATGCAGGGACTTTAGATTAAACATCTGGGGTCTGTTTTCTGACATTTTTTTCTGTTTCAATCTCTGTTCCTTCAACTCTGCAGCATGCAGACAAAGTCACATTTCAAAATCGGATTTTAAGGAAACCCAGCTTAAGATAACAGGCAATAAAAAAGTGCTGGTAATGTTTATTAATGTAACGTGTTTTCCTCAAAGCAGCACCACAGATGGAAATAGTGTTAGTCATGAGCCATCATCTCAATTGTCGGAGGAACCAGTGTCTTTTGCTCCAGCTTGGCTCGTGGGTTCGCTGAATGACCTTGAGGGCTGTTTATCTTCTTATTGCTGCTGCAAGAAATTAGCAAAACAGTAGTGGCTTAAAACAACACAAATGTATTATCCTATAGTCTTGCAGGTCAAAGTTCAAAATAAGTCCTACAGGATTCAAATCAAGGTATCAGCAGGGCTGCAGTCTTGCTGTAGCCTCCAGGGGACAATCAGTTTCCTTGCCTTTTCTGAATTTTAGAGATCACCTGTATTCTTTGGCTCATGATCCCTCGGCCATCTTCAAAGAATGTGTCACTAACCTCTTCCTCTGTCATAATGTCTTCTTTTTTGACTCTGATCCTTCTGCCTCTGATTGCTTTGTGTGTGTGTGTGTGTGTGTGAGAGAGAGAGAGAGAGAGAGAGAGAGAGAGAGAGAGAGAGAGATGGAGTCTCACTCTGTAGCCCGGGCTGGAGTGCAGTGGCACAATCTCTGCTCACGGCAATCTCCACTTCCCGGGTTCAAGCCATTCTCCTGCCTCAGAACATTCAAGCCATTCTCCTGCCTCAGCCTCCTGTAGCTGGGACTACAGGCCTATGCAACCACGCCTGGCTAATTTTTTGTTAGAGACAGGGTTTCACCATGTTGGCCAAGCTGGTCTCAAACTCCTGACCTGGTGATCTACCTGCCTCAGTCTCCCAAAGTGCTGGGATTGCAGGCCCAAACCACCGCGCCCAGCCCTGCCTCCTTCTTATAAATCCTGTGGAATTGCATTGGCCCACTAAGATAATCCAGAGTAGTTCTTGCATTCGCAGAATGTTAATCAGATTTACAAAGGACCTGTGCCATGGAAGGTGGCATATTCACAAGTTCCAGAGATTTGGAAAGGGTCACCTTTGGGAGAATGGGAGGCACATTATTTTGCCTATAAGAGGATAGCACTTTGAATTAGAGTGACAGCAAATTTTATGCAATATGGTGAAGATATCCCTTCCAGAATAAATGTGGAATGCTTGTGACTGAGGTTGGACTCAGTGGTACCAAAAGTCACAAGCAGCAAATGTCACACACAAAAATTTCAGTCGGGGAAACATGGTGAAACCCTGTCTCTACAAAAAATACAAAAATTAGCTGGGTGTGGTGGAGCATGCCTGTGGTCTCAACTACCCTGGAGGCTGATGTGGGAGGATTGCTTGATTCCAGGAGGTTGAGGCTGCAGTAAGGTGAGATCTCACCACTGCACTCCGATCTAGGAGACAGATCGAGACCCTGTCTCAAAAACAAACAACAAAAACCCATAACTTTCCACTTACATATGCTTCATTTTTCTCCCAGTCATTCTTTTGAGAACACTAACTAACTGCTAGTATATCAATTACTAGCCAGACACCAGAGGAACCTATGTTACTCCTACCCTCTAAATATCTCTGTATACTTCTATATACGCTTACCCTCTAAATACCTCTAAATACCTCTAAATACCTATACTCAGGAAACTTGGGCGTGGGTCAAGTTTTTTAAAAACTGCATCTTCTTTTTCAATAGTAAATTAAGGTTTGGATTAGATAATTTAAGTAGAAATCTCAGAAAGCAAACACAACTTCCTTTATGTAAACCCACGCTTCTCAAATTTAGTAAGTCGTTAACATAGTGCAACACCTGACCTCTACAAACACCACCCGGGTACATGCACACAGTCACACATACACACACATTCTTATACTTGAATATTTAGACTATTTAGGAATAGTTCAGTTTGGGCATTGTCTGAGAATTGTTGGAAATTATGCCCTAGAAGAAAAACCTATAGTGAGTGTGCAAGCTGCCTACATTTCTAATACCTCATATTGTTTCTTTTCCTTCCTTGCAAACCTTTGTAGTGTGATGCGTCTATTGTTAACCAAACCTGTAATACAATTCTTTTCTATTCAACCATCCTCCACAGCTTCTCTGTCCCTACCCTCACCCCTTCAGACAGGTCATTTTCAGTCCCTACCTCCTATCTCATTTGCTTCTTAATTTTTTTAAATCTTTGAACACACAACTCCTAAACACCTTCCTCCTGGTTACTTTACCTGTCTCCATACAGAAAATAATGACTCCATCTTTAGCTAACCCTTTTTATATAACTAATAAATTATACATGGAATTAATTGCTTATTGTAAGCCTTATTAAAACATGTACCACTTTTACCAGAGGCCTCTTTGAAATCAAAGTCTAACACTTTGGCTGGCAAGCTAAATAGTTGCAATAATGATTTTAATAACTTGGATTGAATTGAATTGAAACTAATTGAAGCAACAGATAGAATGTGGCCAGATTACAGAATGTTAAAGAATTCAGCTATTTTTCTAACCAGCAAATAGTGAGCAGAGTTACAATTGCAAAAATATTAATCTACATGTGCTGTAAATGAAGAAAGGAAAATAAAAAGTAGGAGTTTAATATTTTTCAGTTAAGAGAAAGTAAGGGATGGAATTAGCACTAAGGCTGTGAGAATAAGACATTGCTAACTTTGAAAACATCTTTCCATTTAAACACCTTACAACATATAGTTATTTTAAAAAATATTTGCTTCGGTCAAGTTGTTTAGGAAAAGTTTCATTCCAACATACGGAGAAAAAGAAAAATGTTCTGCAGATGTTAATCTGCACTGCAGGAACAAAAGATTCTATCTGCTGTTACTAGGCTTAATTCCTCTTCCTAGGACTCCAATTACATTTTCAAATTGTTTAATTTAGTCTAATTTTATGAATTTGCTTTAAAGTTCTTTCTGGGAGTTCTCTAGGCAATCTCCTGTGGTCTTTTGTAGCTAACGAGCAATAAAAAAATCATTTGTTGTTATAGGTGACAGGAGGGTTTTTCAACATACTGTTAGTCCAGTGATGTTATCACACTTTCATTATTTAATATCACTTGGTCTTTATAATTGTTACCTTATGACTGATAGAAAAAAATGTTTTGATTGGCTAGGAAAATAGGCGAGAGAACAGCTTCTTTCCAATTTTGTTCTTTAGTTTAAAAGTAATGAAAACGGTTCTTAGCACTCATGTCTTATCTCATTTTTAATACACTCCACAAAACAGTGAATGAACTCATATACCATTTCTGGAAAGTAGGTGTTTCCTGGATCTTCAGAATCATGTTTGTTTTCTTCTTCTTCTTCTTCTTCTTTTTTAACTGCTTTGTCAAATGCTAACTAAAATAGTGCAAAGATATAAAGGTATGCCTTAAATAAATTTTAAAATGGGAAGCCCTTTTCCTTCTAAAATATTGATTAATTATGTTTTGAAATGTAAGTAAAGTACAACAGAGTGCTATGGTAAAGTTCTCTAATGAATATGTATTTTTTTCAATGATACCAAGATTAAGATTACTCCTCAGCTCCAATACTGAATTAAAAATTATCTCACATGAAATATCAACCCATAAAGCTGGAAGGAACAATAGAACTGAAAAAATTATCAGTTCACAAAAAAAAAAAAAGATAGTAAAAAGGGATGCAGGAAGTAATTCTGAATTGATGCTAAACTTTGGTCAGAGTATTGTTGAAAAACAGGGATATAGTTTCAAACAATCACATCACAGATTAGTCATTCATTACCAAAGGAAGTTGTTTACTTTTACCATATAACAATCAGGCAGACGCCATTTTAATTAAATGGTGGAACTTAATATTATCAATAATGAATTGACATTGCCTGCCTTAAAATGTGATATCTTGAGAACAACACAATACAACCTACGTGATATTCCTATAAAAACAAAGAAGAATAAGAAAAACAGCCACAGTCGCATCATGAGGAAACAATTAGGCAAGATGAAATTGAAGGATTTTATGCAAAACAGATGACTTGGAATTTTCAAAATATACTAAAGCTATTAAAATATTTTTAAAAACTCCATGTGGTAAACTCTTCTAGTTTAAACAAACTAAAATACATAGCATTGGTTGATTCTTATTTAATAAGAGAAGAGTTCAAAACACTTTATTAGGTTAATTGGAAACTTCAAATATGGACCCTACATGGAATAGTTGCATTGTTTTAGTATTAAGCTGATGAAGTGCAACCTGCCTGGTCACAAATGAGTATTGAGTATGTTGCCTAAATACAAAGAGATCTTCCCTTGTCCTGGCATTTACTTCTAGTTATTTAATTGTTTCTCAGCGCCCCCTTCATTCAACATTTTTGCAAAAGATTGTATACATATAAGAGTTATACATGTCACCCTTCTTTCACTTTGCCACCCATTGAAGTTTAGTTTCCAATTTACAAATGGCTCTTGCAGCTCATTATAAATACAATGAATAGATTTCAGTCTTTATCTTAATTTGTTTCTTTCTTCCACATTTAATACCTTCCTTAAACAACTTCTGTTCGTAATTTCTGGGATACTATTATCTATTTCTTTTTCTACCTCTCAGTTTTTGCTCTTCATTTTCCTAGGTTTTTTTGGACATTTCGTGAAAGTGAATATTTCCAAAGCTTTTTGTCCTTAGCCCTGGTTTTTTCTCACTTTAACATTATTCATGGCTTATTTTACTCAGGCCCTAACAATTCTAATATCACTTTTGTAAAAATGGCATTTATTGTTGGGATTCACTCAGGGTAGTTGGCAAAATATCAAGGGAAATATTAGGGAAAGTTATAAGATACAGTCTCAAACCTTTTGGAAGTCTTTCATAACTCGTAATAATGGAACAGACTGAAGGCAGCCAGTTCTTACCTTAGAGTGTTATGACATAAGGTAAAGATTAGGGATAATAGAAGCTTCCCCAGTTACGTCTGTTTACCCCATATTCCTTTGTCTTACTCTAACTAGCTTGTTTACTCATGTATACATTGTGCCAGATGGCCATCTTGCACGGAGATTGACCAGGGAAATTACTCATTAATGGTGTTTTCTCCAGGCTGCAGAACCAAACCTTCTATTATTAGTACAACCACTCTTTTAACCATGTTGATTATCAACAAGTGTGTTGACCTAGAACCTCTGTTATTAAATCTATACTGAATAACGTGAGAAGGAGCAGCTAATAAGGGGTTGGGTAGCTGCAACTCCCCTCGGAGAGCAGCTGATGACCTCCCCAGCCCACTCGTTCACTATACTCTGTGTTTGAGTGTATTTATTCATCCATCTCAGAGTCAGGGTTTGCAGGACTGACCTGCATGTGGTGATCAATGTCTCAAATCGTGCCTACATGGACACATCAAACTTATCTTCAGATCTATATATCCAAATACCTTCCAGCAGTCTCTGGATATTTTAAGAGCCCATTTAGTATAATAGATCCAACATTGATCTTAGTGTTATTTTATACCCTAATTCACTCACCTTCCTTTATTTAGCTTTATATAAACAGCTTCCCACTACTCAAAGTCTGCGGATTCATCATCCTTCTTGTAAGTCTGTCAAAATTTATTAAACAATGAAGTCTTACCTTATTTTCCCAACCTTCTTTCCACTGAATTTGAATTAATATTTAAATCCTGCAATTATAGATTTAGAAGATCACACATGCAAAAATAACTTCCCTCTCTTCCTCATCATCTTTGACATTAGTTTAGTCCCAATAATTTATCATCTTCTTTGGAGACCAGTAATAATGTCCTTTGTTTTGTCCCAACAGCTCCTTTATAGGCTACAGTACGCTGCCATAGTCATCTTCCTGACATATATGTCTTCTTTTTCACTGCCTTGATCAGTAGTCTTCATTTGCTCCCCAAGTCTTAAGAATACTTTTTAAACTTTTATGCATGAGATACAATATTATTCTTCATCTGCTTTGTGAATACACCTCCAGACTCATCTCTGCTTGCCCCATCACTCTGTATACATCAATAATAATTGTATGTCTTTGAACAAGCTACGGGTATTAGGATTCTCTAGAGGGACAAAACTAATAGCATAGATGTATATATAAAGGAGAGTTTATTATGAGAATTGACTCACATGATCACCGGGTGAAGTCCCACAATAGGCCATTGGCAAGTTGAGGAGCAAGGAAGCCCATTTGAATCCCAGAACCTCAAAAGTAGGGAAGCTGACAGCATAGCCTTCAAATCTGTGGCTAAAGGCACCAGAGCCCCTGGCAAACCACTAATATAAGTCCAGGAGTCCAAAAGCTGAAGAACTTGGAGTCACATGTTCGAGGGCAGGAAACACCCAGAAGGGGAGAAAGATGAAGGTCAGAAGATTTGGCAAGTCAGCCTCTCCCACCTTCTTCTGTCTGCTTTATTCTAGCCATGCTGGCAGCTGATTAGATGATGCCCAACCAGATTTAGGGTGCATCTGCCTCTCCCAGCTCACTGACTAAAATGTTAATCTCCTGTGGCAACACCCTCACAGACACACCTAGGAACAATACTTTGCATCCTTTAATCCAGTCAAGTTGACACTCACTATTAACCATCACACTATGCTTTCTTATTTCCCAAGCCTTTGCATGTGTAGTTTTTTCTGGCTGAGGGTTCTTCCTGTGAGTGTTCATCTGGTTGACTCTCTCTCAGATATTAGTTCACATGCTGCCATAGACTTTCCTAGGCCAGTATTAGTTTTACTTCAGACACTGCTCTCTTATGCTTTGCTTTTTCCTGGATTTTAGAAAATACGTGATTGCATTGCAATAGTTATTTTACATAACCATCTCCTCAGCAGAGTACAATTATACATGGAAACAAGCAACAATCTCTTTTTTGTTCTTTGCCTGTATTTCCAGACTTATTGTATCTGGAACATTTTGGCAATTCAAGGGAAATTATTAAGAAATTAATACATTAAGATGAAGTACTCAACCTCCTCTAATTGTGTCACTAGAAGTCAAACAGTATAAACCAGTTCGTTAGTGATTTAGGCACTCATAACAACAATAGTTACTGACTAGTATAAACTGAGTGGCATCTCCTGGAGACATGTAAGGAATTTACACTGAGAGAAAACATTATGCAATTATAGTATTCATTGATAGTGTTGTATACATTCATAGGATCACAAAGGAATTCATTAGATGCTATTTAATCTCTAGTTTCTTCATTTCTTTGACAAGATATTATAAACTGTGTTTAAGACATAACATCAAAGGAACAAAATAACTTTTGCAAAGTCACTAGTTACCTTTAATCATTTAGAGTCATGAAACAAGTCAGTACAGCTATGAAAATAAAGTATCCTATTCTAAGCTTAGTAAGTTTCTCAGTCTTACTGGTCTATCTCATCTGTTAGGAACAACTTACAAAAATAGATTTTTCCATCATTTTGGCAGTCCAGTTAATTTTTAAATTGCATGAATGATGTTATTAAAATAAGATGACGATGACAATAATTCATGTCCATCATAAAACTTTTGCTAAAATATTTTACCTAAAAATATCAGATGAAGATAATTCTTAACATTTTAGTATACTTTTCCAGTTTGCTTTCTCTGCCACATAGTGGCAAAGTGTTTGGGCTCTAATCAGAACTGAATTTTAAACTTGAATCCTGTTGCATGATACCAGGTAAATTGTTTAACCACCCCATGACTTTGGGTTTTCCTCTGTAAAATGATGATCATAATAGTAATACTCACATCTTTAGTTTTCTTTGAAAATCAAACAAAATTATCTATATAAGATGTTTAAACCATAGCGCAGAATTGCATAAGCAATCATTAAATCTCGGTAGTTTTTGCATTTTTTTTCATTTTTTGATCATATTTCACATAGACCAACTTATATTGTGAATTTCCCATTTTACATAATACCATAGTTTTTTCCTGTATTAGCATTTTTCAGTTTGCAGTACTTTAAAGAAATATATCTTATCAAAAATAAAACTAAAACTACTTTTATTTCTCAAATACTGTTACATATAGTTACTAAAATTCAAGTTTTGCTCTAAAATATTTTACCTCTGTACAGATACCCCTATAATATATTTTTGAATGTTACAATATATTTTTGGGATAAAAACTGAAAACATTCCAGGTGTTTCAGAACATCCAGATGTTCTACAGAAAAAAACACTTTCATTTTAGCTTAAATATTACATTTTCAGCTAGTTGCTAGGTGAAAAAATTTCTGTATTAGAAACTGGATTCAGTCATACTTGATGGTTTATGTCATTTTTTTCATCACTGCAATATTATCACCTTCGTGCTATTTATTACAGAAAACTGAGATATATTGGTCCCTGATAGAATTTCTGCACTATGAAAACCACACTCTTATAGTTTATGGTTGAAATGTGGTTGTATATGAAAATATCTATAATCTTATTTGACATTACAAAAATTTAATGAAATAGAAGTCTATTTTTTTAACTGCTCCCATTATAATTTATGTAGATAATTGCATCTACTTATTTTCCTGTAAATGGCTGCTTGATTCTTGATCTAGATCTTAGTATTGTTTGCTTTACCAAATAAAGACAGTTCTAGTCTTTATAGTTAACATCACAGATTAATGTAGAGTACTTATATTGGATAATATATCATTAGGCCATGATCCTGCCCTTAAATTTTGTTATTTGATACATGATGGTTTGAAAAGAAGCCTCAGAACAGAAATCTTGGGTCTCTTTTATATGTTACTTGAAATTGCTTATTTTCTGTTCTTTTTTTTTTAACTTCAATCTAAACACACACATGCACACACACTCACAGATACATGTGTACATATGGTATGTTCCAAGTAGCATGCAGCACGGTCAGTAACATAGAGATGAATTTTCTGTCTGCCATCAAAAATATTCAGAATCTGGCAGAATGTTGATATATATCAACATCTATAAGGAATACTGCTTATTATATTCTAAACATTTTGCTAGATTTTTATGTGTATTATCTAATGAAATTGTTTAAATTAAACCTTCTGTAGAATTAGTATTATTATCCCTGCTTTACAAAATAAGAAATTGAATGATAAGGTATCTTGCTCACAGTTGCCCACCTTAGAAACCAGTTACATTTAACACGAAGGGCTATCAAGTAAGCCCCAATGTTTCTCTTTGGTAATTTGAGAGGAGCTCTATAACAGGTCTGAATTGAATGCCAAAGAACTCTGTCTAATAAGTGAGCATCCAATGATAACGGAGAAAATTAGAAAGTCTTCATGTATGTGACAGCACTTAAGGTGAAACAGTGCAAGAGTGACAACTAACCAGGAGTCAGAAAGAAGAAAAGGCATTCCAGAAAAAATCTTGCAATTCGATTATATTTGAACATTGTCATATGCTTTGGTTTTCTAAATAACAATTTAATAAATGGTATGAAGAATCTTCTGATAATCTAAAAACAAATTCATATTTCCCTATATGGAATTTTCACATCTTAGCCAAGAGTTATATGTCAAAAACAGAGGGTCTAGTCAACCACAGTTAAGTATAGGACCAAGGTAATAATTAAGATAAATCAAGGAAAATCGTATCCCTACTCTTTCATTTCACTTGCCTACAATATATGGATAACTGTGCATCTATTTACTTAAATTTGCTTATATAGACATGGCTTGCCCTAAATGAATGGAACTCTTGCTGAAAAGAAAGGATTCAATTTTCAATATTTGGATCTCTCAAAAGAGAAATGAAACATAATAAAATATGTTGCACCTGATATTTAGAGAGGAGATTTGTTTAACATAAACATTTTCTGGACCAGCTTTGTATGTCAAATTAGTGATCACACATGTTTTATTGCCAACTTACTGTAATAAATCTCTCAGATGCCAATACCATCTGGCCATCCATGCCCACTTGCAAATTCCATGTGTCATTTCGTACCTGCCATTGTTCCATGCCCAGGCTGCTCAGCATCTGCCCTGAGTTAAATGCTTCCTTTACAAATCACAATTAATGGGAACATTCTGAGTTGTGAGTAAAGACTTTGTGAAAAAAAAAAGATTGTCACACATCCAAAAATATAGCCTGAGATGTCATTGAACAGATGTTAAACTGAAGTAAGTGTGATACTATAAGGAAACAAAAATACTGTATCGTGCTGATTTGACTTGGCTGATTTTATTTCGATTTCTTATTTTGTTGATAACTGTTTAAAACCTTTTTTTTTTCAGAATGTATGTTAGAAAATAACAGTCATGAAAAGGTATGAAGTTGCAGTGTGAAAGCAGAATGAAACACCAAGTCTATTTTGTTTTCTTAATTATGTAAGGAAAAAAATCAATTGCTGGCTTATGCCATCTTTATTTCTTGTCTTGGAAGCCTACAGAGATATTTTTGTGGGCTATTTGGAATAATGAGAAATCCTCACTGGATCCTAAATGTGGTATTTCCACTTTTAACTGGCTAGTCAGGTAGTCATTCAGCAGTCATTACCATTTAATCAGTATCAACCACTCACAGGTCATTTTCGGAGAATTCAAAAGCTAGGGGTTATCTACGTCTGTCTTCAGGAGCTTACAAAATAATAGGTATACTGGAAAGTTAAAAGAGTCATTAAGTATAAAATATGGTTATGTGATTCCTGAATTTTGATTCTAAAAACATAACCATGAAGTTAGACTAATGCTGGGTGTACATAAAGGCAAATTAATCTGCAAGTCACATATCAAAAAAGTTCAATGGAATCTGGGGGATAAAACTGCTTAAACAATTATAATTTCAGAAAATATAATTAAGACACTAGCTCCACTTAGCTGCCTCTAAGTTTTCTTTTAAAAAGATAAGATGACTTGGTAAGGTGGTGCCCGTCAAGTTTCTTGCGGAGCTGTAACATACGACTCTTGATCCCATACACGGAGGAATACATTTTTGTGCGGTTCTTGCTGAAAACGTGAATTTAATCTTGAGGAAACATCACACAAGACCAAATGGAGGGAATTATATAAAATAACTGGCCAGTACTCTCTAAGAGTGTCGACGTCATGGAAACAAAATGGCTAATGGTGACTAAAGAGACATAACTAAATGTAATATGAGAACTTGAATTGAAGCCTGAAAGACCTAAAGAACACAGAAAGAATACAGAGAGGAGAGGGTAAACATTACACTTAATATCTCTATCTTGAGAAATCATTACATTTCAGGTTGTGCATTTAACTTTCTAACACAAGTGTATCTCCTGTCACGATGCTATTCTTAAAAATGTAATTTCCAATGGTTATACAGTGGTCTTTCATATGAATATGTCCTATTTTACTTACCATGTTTCTGTTAGCAGAATTTACTTCTAAGTTTTCCCTCAAGTTCTTATGGTGAAAAACCCAGATGCAAATAGATAAATGCATTTCCAATTTAGAATGATATTTTTGGTTAGACTTGATGTTGAATTTATAACATTTTGGATTGTGTCATATGATCCCTCATCATACCTTTTCTGGAGCTGAAAATTACATTAAAATATGTTTTATTTGAACCATGAAAGTTGGTATCTTGTTTTATTTTTCTTATCTTACTTACTAGTTAGGATGTTATTTTAAATGGTTATGTGCAATTTGTATTTCTATTCTCCTTTTATATTTTTATATATTCTTTAAATTTGATATGTATTTATTTAATACTTCTGATTATTCTGATGCTTAAATGCAACATTTTACTTTTAAAAAAAATACATATTTATCTGCTTTGCCTAAGTTCAAGATATGATATGCATACATTATTACTTTCTGCTAATTTGAGATATATTCAATTGTTCTAAAACACTCAGGAGAGTGTATGTTTCTGTGTAATTGACTGCCTTTTCATTAAGATGTAATACAGATAACTGATCAATCTTACACATGGCCTTTATTTGAACATAAAATCTTAAAATTGTGATCATATCTTTTTTTAGATATACTCACAATTAAGGTTTTCTCTCAAGAGATCTGAGCAGCAACACATCTGGAGTTATTCAAAAACAGACTTTGTGACTATTATTCGACACCTCCAGATAAGAAAATTGTTTTGTTTTGTTATTATTTTTTCTTAATGTACATTACTTCCTTTTCATTTGTGAAAGTATATCACAACTAGTACTGCAGAATGAGAGAAAAATCCCCTTTATGAACAAGTTCATTGACTTGAATGTTTTATTTTTCTTATGATACTCCTTAAACCATCAGTATAAAAATAATTGTAATTACTTAAGTTACTATATGAAGAAAATAATTTCAGGAACATTATAATGTTTTATTCAAAAATTCTTTAAAATGGTTTTTCCGAACCTGACTAGTGAAGATTTTGTTATAACTCTTTTCATAGTTTCAGTTGTCATTCGTTAATTTAATTATTGAAATTATATTAATAATTTCAGTTGAGAATCTTGTATTTATGTTTACAGAACCTGTGTGGGCTTTCTCTTTGTCTAACCATTTTCGAGATTTCATAACAATAATAAAAGCTTGGATTTATTTAGGCTTACAACACACCTGGCCTTGTTCTAAGAGTTTTACAGAATTTATTTTCCTTTATTTATTACAGTATGTGGTATCGGGTTTATTAATAGGTTCATATTACTGGAAACAGATTTTAAATAACTTGTCCAACTTTGCAGAACAGATCAGACTTTTACACCAGATTAATATGACCCATGCATTTTTCACTCCTCTGTAGGATGGCTATTTCTTTCAAATGTAACTTCATTTTTTTTTCTAAAACTTGTTCATGCATGAGTTTCTCAATTTTTATTCACGTCTTTGCAGAATGGTATGTTTCAAATAATCATTTGTAGAAGGTAAATAGACAAAACATCTCATGAATCCGTTTATATTGCACAATATTTTCTACTGCTTTTCATCAGAAGAGATACTTCATTTTTATTACAAATAATGCTGGTATTGAATCATAATATTAGTGTAATAACAAGCAATTGACCTGTCTGAAAATCAGTTTTTTATCTACAAATGATAAAACTAATGTTCATCCAACTCACTGGATTGTTTTGAAGATTTAATTATATATCCCTCATGAAGAAGACAAATGATCAACTGGAGATTACAATGATTATTTTTCTAATGTATTATTATCATTGTTTTCCAGAAAAGTAACACAGCTGTTGTTGTTGTCATTATTTTCATTAATCTCTTGGTAGAAAATTATTCAATAATCCTTCAAAACCCACAAAAGTTTCTCCATTTGTGTCAGGTAATTTAAGAGAAATCTGAGTCCATCTGGATTTTGCCTCTTCTGAAGACATCGTTTCCTCTCCTCCCCTCTGTTCCCTAGATACTGCCACTAAAATTTGTTTTTCTTCTTATTTGCATTGATGCATGTAGGTATGGCTTGTCTGTAAGTTTTGTATTGAATCCCTTTCTACTACATATTTAGGAATATTATTAAATTTATTGTAAGTTTTCTTCTATTATAACTTTTATTATTGCTTTGTTTAGTCTGATATAGCTGCTTTCCACAAAATAGGCAATATTTTAAACATATTTATATGTCTGACATCTATTCTTATAATGAATATACTCATTCTTTTTCATGGCTTTGAGTACACATATGAATTGTACACAATAAAGAAATCTTAAAATCAATTTGAATTTTTTAAACCAATTATTTCAATGTTGTTTACTTTTCAAGTACTTGAAGTATTCATATGTCTGATTATTTTATTACTTTATATTGATATGCTTGATAACCTATTTATATCTAATGTGCTTTTATTTAATTTTTTACTCTGAAATTTTTTTACATCATTTAATAAGAACCCAATATATTAGAGGCAATGTAATGAATTTTTTACATGTGTTATTTGAGTTAATTCTCATTGTATCCTGGCAATCCAGGTAATATTCTTTCAATTGTAAAGATAAGAAAAAGATAAAGATAAGATAAGAAAAACTACTTAATTCAATTTTGAAAACTTAGCTAAGATTAAGAGAAAGAGCTGAAATTTCAACCAAGTTAATCTAATCCATGTGCTTTAATCATGTCCCATTTCATGTCCTTTTATGAAGGAAGACCACTTCTTAGTTTGATAGAGCTATGATTTCTTTTCATGAAAATATACAAGCTGTTTTTCTAAAACCAGTTCATACAATCTGTGATCCCAATGAAAGTAGAGACTAGGTTTGTTTTGTTCATCATCAGTATTCCTAGAGTTCAGAACATTTTCTGATGTATAGTAATTGTTCAACAAACATATTTATCATTACTAAAAGGAAAACAAATAAAATATGTGTGGTATTACACAGTGACTAGTATGTAATTTTTCTTTTGAATCTCTATGAAAACAGTTTTCAGGAATGCAGTAGAGTTTTTTTTAACTGGATTACTTTTACTTTTGTTCTTTCTTTGGCAATTAAGAAATCACTACTACTTACGAAATGCTTATTTTGATTCCAGGCACTATGCTAAGTGTTTTGTTTCTATTGATCTATTTTATCATCTGAAAAGTAAATGAAGATTTTATGTTTTTCAGTATTCCAGGCATGTAAATTTTTCCTTTAATGTCTACTTTGCTCCTGATAAAGTATATTGCTTTATTAATTTTACCGTCAGAAGATAACTAACCTACCTGCAGTGGTTTGTGTTTTAAACCTTAGTTACTTACTTTACTTACCTGTGGAGGTTTGTGTTTTAAACTTTTTATTTTGTGCAAGTTTCAGATTAAAGGAAAAGTTGTGAAAGGCATACAGAAAATTCTTGTATATTCCTCTTTCCAAGTTCCCCTAAGATTAGCATCTTCTATGAACATAGTAAAATGATCAAGACCAGAAAATTAACATTGGTTCAATACATTTAACTAAAATACAGACCTTAGCAAAGTGTCACCAGTGTTTCCACTAATGACGCTATCTCTGTTCCATGATCTTATGCAGAGGTACACATTGCATTTCTCCTTAGTCTCTTTCTATCTGTAACAGTTCATTAGTCTTCTTTTATTTTTAATGATCTTGTTATTTTTGAAGAAGAATGGTCAGATATTTAGTTGAATGCCCCTGAATTTGTGCTCATCTGATATTTTCACGATATAGATGAAGTTATTCATTTTTTTGGTAAGGATATCACAAAAGTTATGTTGCAGCCTTCTCACTGCATCCTATCAAGAGGTTAATAATGTCGCTACTTTTTATTACTGGTGATGTAAACCTTGCCCTTTTGGATAAGGTGGTGTTTGCTGGCTGAGAATTTATGCTTTAAAGAATATTTTTCTTTCACAGAGTAACTGTCTCACCTCACTTTTGTGAATGCCACGGAGAATGGCAGGAGTAGAAATAGTAAAAGCTTATTCCTCATTAGCCCCGCCGCATAGAGACCTCTGCTCATTCTCCGCACACTTTATGCTGTATTCATTGTGAAACTGAAGTTATATTTTCAGATAATGAAGACAGAGTGGTTCTTGTGCAGGGAGGAAGAGAAGGAACAAATATATGCCAATGGTGCTTAAATCTGGTTGTGAGCAAGAATCCACTCGGGGAGCTTTTTTGAATCCAGAGTCTTAGTACATTGCATGGATATCCAGACTTCTTTCATCTGTTGCCAAACGTGAAAACCACTACTCTGTATAGTATACCATCAGCTCATGAAAAAAAAATGCCAGCAATGTGTGGTGAATGAGGGAATTATAAAAGAAGGTTTCTGGTTTCCAACTAAGTACAAATTCTCAATTGAAATGTAGTGGCAAAAGTTTGCATGTATCTGAATGAGTAAGAATATCTTTCTTTGAGAAACCTATATATTTTATTGTTCTTGGCACTAATCTCTTTCCCTTTTTTATTGATACATATTTACACATATATATGGAATCATGTCATATTTTGTTACAGGTATGGAATACGTAATGATCAAGGCAGAGTGCTTAGTATTGAAAACTTATTGGTAAGCTTCACATGATTTGAATTTTTCAATTGACCAGAAGGGCAGCATGAGAGATGAAGGAACACTGCCAATAAAGACAAAAATTCTGGGACAGAAGCAAAGCTTTAAAGAAGTTCATATAAATCACTTGTTATTGTGGGGGATGGCAAAATGAAATTCCTTAGTGAATGACAAGCTAGTGTATTACAAATTTGGGTTGACTCTAAGTACAATGAGAAATGATCTGAAATTTGACTGTAACAATACAAAGTTCATTCAACTGAAACAAAGTGTGCTTATTCAAGTTGAGGTCTGAATTTCTGTTTGTCTAGATAATAGGCATATTATTAAGACTAACTACTTAAAAAGAATCAGAAAATGGAAGGAAAAGGTAGTTAAAACTAAGGGAAATATGTGTTTATGAGGCAAAGAATGTTTCCAGAGAAAAGCCACATTTCAGTAATGTTATATTTTCAAGAATTAGGATAATGTGGTTTTATTATAATATACACTATGATTTTAGAATAAACTTTATGTATTCTCTTTTTCACAGACAAACACACACACACACACATTTCCATTCCTAGTTTCAAAATATTTTTTTTTCTTAATTCTCAGCAAATTGGAATTGGAGTGGGCAATGAAAGCAAACTAATATTCATAATTTATCTTTTTCATTCTTAAAATAGAATTTCAAAGTATTCAGTGTTCTATAATAATCAATGCCACTGAAATATTTTTATAACTGAGTCAATTATTGATGATGTAAATATCAATACACAAAAGTAATTACAAGACTAAGATTAATTTTCCACATTTTATGCACAGTACTATTATATACAACTCATATTTTTCTTGTACATTTCCCAGCTCTTTTAAAATACATATATTTGTTATATCATTATCAAGGATTTTCCTCTTTTCTGAACTTGGCAATCTTACTCTTTTGTATTTCTTTTAACCACACCTATAATATACAATCAAATTTGGGTTTAATATACTACATAATTATTTTCAATTGAAAGCTGTATTAACATATTGCAGATATGAAATACATCTGTACCCTGTTTTACTGAACTATTCTCTCACCATTCTAACCCTAGTGAAACATCTTCCATAATGCAGAAACTCTATTACCAGCTCAAATGTGTTAAAGAATCATTGGTTCCTAAACAGCTTCATCTTCACTGGACAGTCACTAATAATTGTTTTTTGGCATTTGTTCTATTATGTCTCTTAATTGTTACTAGATTTTAGTGATTAAGTAATCACATCCTCTTCTAAAATGACCAATCCTGGGAGATTTAGTAGAGCATCTCTTGAATACCCTTTAACTTGACATTCTCTGTGTATTTTGAATTCTAACTGTAGATTCCTTTTATTAGAAAGTCAGGAAGGCATAGGAAAAAATTGCCTTGATTCTGACAAAATTTGTTCTGATCCAAACATAACCAAACACTCACAGCTGTTTGATTTTGTGCAAAGGACTTACTTACCTGGCTATTTGTTTTGGGAATTAGTATTTGATAGGATAATTGAGATAGCAAATATAAAGCATATACTAAAACACTTATGCCCGTAATAACTGCTCAATAAGTGCTAATTTAATTTCCAGATATTTTCAGCTTCTAATTATGAGCTAAAAATTAAGTATTGCAAACATGCCAGATACAATGAACTATATAAATGTAGGGCAGAGCAACATACAGAAAGCCCAATAATTATGGCATGCAGGGTAGTTTGCATGATGCCTACTATCAATAAGCAGCTCAAAATTGTGTGCAAGTCATGAAAAACATGCAAACAAGTTCTGGGAATGTGGAGTGATACATGCAAAGCCAAGAAAACCAGCAATCATTGCAAAGGTTTGATGTAGGAAAAATCCTAAGAACACAATATACATAACCCACATTTTTGTATAATAAAATCTCTGGAAGTATAAAAATAGAGAATATAATCTGTAAACTAGATAAATGTACTTCAAGCAACTAAACTAAAAATACTTACTGAACTCCTGCAATATAAAAGACATCATCAAACAAGATACATGGCAAGAGAGCCAACATTAGCAAAATCTTTATAAAATCTACTCTGGATTTATCCCTTGTCAACTCTCCTCCAAGCAATCTGTGTTTGTGTGTGTTGATTTTACTTTGCCTTTAATGTTACTTGCCCTAAGCTTATTTAACTTCTATTGTTTTTGTTTAAGCTGTTCAGTTTGCCCTTCCTGTTGGTACAAATCCTGTCATTCTTTGAATTCCAACTTCAATATTTCTTCCCACAAATATAAATCTCATAGCATTCGGGGTTAAATAAAAATCTCAGTTTATCTCATTCTTCTAGTATTTCTGACATACTTCACCTTGCTATTACAGGTCCTCATGAAGCTCATTATATATTAGTGAGTTTCTTGAGGGCAGTGGACTGCTGAAATTATCTGTATGACCCTAGAAACTCGATGTACTGCCTGAGAAGGGCCTGATCATAGGAGACACAGTATAATAAGCTGGGATAGTGAATTGCTAACTATTCGCATAGTCATTTTCTAGTATGTAATTAATAGTAGAGAGGAACAAAATTTTAGTGCAATGATACATATATGAATGTTTGCCTAAAAACTCTCTTCCTCGCCTCTTTTCCCTTTCCATTCTCTTTTCCTTTATTCATTTCTATTTTCCTTCATATTACTTTCCTTTTCAATATTTTTAAAACTTTTAAATTATCCATGTAAAATTCTGGTGAGCTTTTGTGTAATTACAGGATGATAGAAAGAATAATAACTTACAACCCTTAATGGAGTGGTTTCTTACTGCCGTTGAATAAACAGGATGAATTTTCAAACTAAGATGTTTCTGATATCCTTCTGCATATGAAAAGGTCAACACATGGGTGGGTCAGGGTAAAACAAAGAATGAGGAAGATGAGGACAAATAAAAATGGAGAACTTAGGGGTGTGTGTGTGTGTGTGTGTGTGTGTGTGTGTGTGTGTCAGAGAAAGAGAGGAACATCAAGTCCACATGGTCATAAAAAAATACAGACGTGATTACTTCATACTGAAATAAATACCAAAGAATAGAACATGTGTTAACATATTTTTGCATTAGTCTCTCAATGTGTTAAAAAACCATAATGCTCAGAATTTATACAGCAACAAATTTATATGAACACTTTAAATATGAAGATCAACTAAGTTAATGTTCTCTCAGTATTGGGAATTATCAAATATTCCAAAAGCCAAGGAATATGTTTAATTTTTCTATGAAATTTTAGAAATGTTCATTCAGGCAGCAAATTCCTTATATTTAGTTCATTTTGTTTAGTGAGCAAATGTGTCTTAAAAATAGATTTTGTTTTGATCATATTAGCTTATAATTTTAGAGAGAAAGAACCAGTGAACTGTATAAATTTTTAAATGATATAAATACAAAAAAAGCTTCTAGGTACATCAACAAAAATCTGTGCTATCTTCAGTTTTTAAAGTTTCAGAGGAAAATCTTATAGTTAATCTTTAAGCATTTTTTTCACAGTTATTCACATTTTTGCTATAAGTATACTATAAGTCTATGTGAGTATGTACAAATTTTGAAATTGCTTTTATACAAGAAGATTAACTGATTTCACAATATTTTCTAGAATGTTAGCCAATAACTTAAATTATGATACAACATTTAGGATATCAAGACATGATTTGTGATCATTGACAGATATTCAAACATATTTAAGAAGTGGTATATACTTTCTCTCACCATGCATCGAATAATGTTGAGAATAAGCAGAATAACGCTCAACCTGGATTTGGAAGTGTGACTTAAAGTCAAACAAATATTGAAAATGCTTACATGCAAACAAAACAAACATTCAGCACATATGCTACTCCAGTTGATAACTCAATACATGCCACAAAAGAAGCCCATATAATTCAAATAAATAAGTATATTAAATTCTACTGGAATAAAAAATGCAATTATAGATCAAAGGATGAACCACATTGTCAATGCCTGAATTAAAATTGTCGGTTTTACCATATAATCTTACGTGAATGCAGATAGTGTGAAATTCATCATATAAAATTTGTATTATATGATATTTTATGGTTTTACATGGCTTTTCTTATTTAATTTTCCCTTTACTATAATACACTATATTGTGAATGCTTATTTATTTTATAAAATTACCATATCTTATAAAAACTTGAAGGTATTCAGCAAAACAGAGATATTCCTAGTGTGCCTGATACAATATATGAATTTAACAACATTTAGAGCGATAATAACACTATAGGTTATAGCTAACTACTGGCAGAATTCAGATATAAATTCAAGTCTCCTAAATTATGGCCTCAATCATTTCATATTAGTTATTGCTATTTTTAACTATAAGTTATGGATCATACTGTTAGAAAAACTGCTGAATCATAGATCCTGAATATGAGTATTAATATTAGGACAAAACATATTAGTTAAGGTTTGGATTTACTTCTAGATTAATATTTGGGCAATTTAGTAGCCTAGAGTCATTATATTTATTTTAAAAACCCAGACATTTTGATGGACCTAAAATTTCTAATTCAAAGGTTATCATTCACACTTACAGAATTAAAAGGGCATAATTATATGTAAGTTTCTTTTCTTTGATAAACTCTCTAAAAAAAAAAGATGAGCATCATTTATTTATAGTCTTCACATATGGCCTCACATACTCTCTGAACTTCTAACTTAAAGAAGCTATGATATGTTAGAATAAGGAATTAACTTGTGTATGTTGAACCAGCCTTGCATCCCTGGGATGAAGCCTACTTGATCATGATGGATTAACTTTTTGATGTGCTGTTGCAATCAGTTTGTCCATATATTATTGAAGATTTTTGTATCTATGTTCATCATGGATATTTGCCTGAAGTTTTCTTTTCTTGTTCAGTCTCTGCTGGGTTTTGGTATCAGGATTGATGCTGGTCTCATAAAATGATTTGGGAAGGATTCCCTCTTTATGGATTCTTTGGAATAGTTTCAGAAGCAGTGGCACCAGCTCCTCTTTGCATGTCTGGTAGAATTCAGCTGTGAACCTGTCATCTCACCCTAAAGTCTCCTTAAACTCATAAGCAACTTCAGCAAAGTCTAAGCATACAAAATCAATGTGCAGAAATCACAAGCATTCCTATACACCAATAACAGACTTAAAGAGAGACAAATCAAGAATGAACTGCCATTCACAATTGCTACAAAGAGAATAAAATACCTAGGAATACAACTAACAAAGGATGTAAAGGACCCCTTCAAGGAGAACTACAAACCACTGCTCAAGGAAATAAGAAAGGACACAAACAGATGGAAAAACATTCCATGCTCATGGTTAGGAAGAATCATTATTGTAAAAAATGGCCATGCTACTGAAAGTAATTTATAGATTCAGTGTTATCCCCATCAAGCTACCTATGACCCTCTTCACGGAACTGGAAAAGCCATCTTAAACATCACATGGAACCAAAAGAGAGCCTGCACAGCCAAGTCAATTTTAAGCAAAAAGAGCAAAGTTGGAGGCATCATGCTACCTGACTTCAAACTATACTACAAGGCTACAGTAATCAAAACAGCATGGTACTGGTACCAAAACAGAGATATAGACAAATGGAACAGAACAGAGACCTCAGAGTCAACACCACACATCTATAACCGTCTGATCTTTGACAAACCTGAAGAAAGACAAGCAATGGTGAAAGGATTCCTGGTTTAATAAATAGTGTTGGGAAAACTGGCTTGCCATGTGCAGAAAGCAGAAACTGGACCCCTTCCTGACACCTTACACTAAAATTAACTCCAGATGGATTACAGACTTAAACATAAGACCTAACACTATAAAAACTAGAAGAAAACCTAGGCAAAACCATTCAGGACATAGGCATAGGCAAGATCTTCATGACTCAAACACCAAAAGTATTGGCAACAAAAGCCAAAGTAGACAAATCAGATCTAATTAAACTCCAGAGATTCTGTACAGCAAAGAAAACACTCATTAGAGTGAACTGCCAACCAATCAATTGGAGAAAGATTTTTACAATCTGCTCCTCTGACAAAGGGCTAATATCCAGAATTTACAAAGAGCTAAATTCACAAGAAAACAAACAAACAAGCCTATTCAGAAATGGACAAAGGACATGAACAGACACTTTTCAAAAGAAGACATACATGAGGCCAACAAACATATGAAAAAATGCTCATCACCACTGGTCATTAGAGAAATGCAAATCAAAACCACATTGAGATACCATCTCATGCCATTGAGAATGGCGATCATTAAAAAATCTGGAGACAGCAGATGCTGGAGAGGATGTGGAGAAATAGAAACGCTTTTACACTGTTGGTAGGAGTGTAAATTAGTTCAGCCATTGTGGAAGACAGTGTGGCAATTTCTCAAGGACCTA
>NW_022436945.1:21313935-21350684 GCF_009761245.1 Sapajus apella
GCCATTGAGAATGGCGATCATTAAAAAATCTGGAGACAGCAGATGCTGGAGAGGATGTGGAGAAATAGAAACGCTTTTACACTGTTGGTAGGAGTGTAAATTAGTTCAACCATTGGGGAAGACAGTGTGGCAATTTCTCAAGGACCTAGAAATAGAAATTCCATTTGACCCAGCAATCCCATTACTGTGTGTGTAGCCAAAGGATTATAAATCATTCTATTATAAGGACACATGCACACGAATGTTCATTGCAGCACTGTTTACAATAGCAAAGACCTGGAACCAACCCAAATGCCCATCAATGACAGACTGGACAAAAAAAAAGTGGCACATATACATCATGGAATACTATGCAGCCATAAAAAATGATGAGTTTGTGTCCTTTGTAGGGGCATGGATGAATCTGGAAACCATCATTCTCAGCAAACTGACAAAAGAACAGAAAATCAAACACCACATGTTCTCACTCATAGGCGGGTGTTGAACAATGAGAACACATGGATACAGGGAGGGAAGCATCACACACTGGGGTCTGTTGGGAGACTAGGGGAGGGACAGTGGGGGTTAGGGAGTTGGGGTAGGATAACATGGGGAGAAATGCCAGATATAGGTGATGGGGGATGGAGGCAGCCAATCAGGTTGCCAAGTATGTACCTGTGCAACAATCCTGCATGTTCTGCACATGTACCCCAGAACCTAAAGTGTAATTTTATACATATATATATATGTGTGTGTGTGTGTGTGTGTGTATGTTTGTGTATATATATATGTGTGTGTATATATATACATGTATAAACTGTATTATGTATATATATTATGTATTATGTATTAAATATACACATATATGTATTATATATACATATATATGTATATATATGCACACACACATATATACATATATACACGTGTATATATATACATACGTGTATATATGTATATATATGTGTGTATATGTGTATATGTATATATATACACACATATATATACATGTATATACAAGTGTGTATATATATACACACACACATACATATATACACACACACATATATATATATACACATATGAATAAGTAATGAAAATAAAAGGAGTTTGAGGTATACTGATATGTCATAGTAAAAAAAAAGACATTGACAATATTGGTGATGCTGATTATGTAAGTTAAGTTTATTATTTCTACTCATAACAAAATGGTTTTTCTAAGCCTTTTGTCTCCAATAGCTATCTCTTGTATGTTTCTACCTATATTATGCTAGCATTATTGTTAAACCCATTTTACAAAGTTTTAAACTGTCACTGAGAGGTAACTGGCTTGTCTCAAATCATAAGACTAGTTACTGGTGTGGCTGGGATTTGAACTCAAATGTCTCTGTGTCTAGAATCTCACTTTTTTTCTTGTGACAGTACCATCTCTCACAAGTCATATGGCCTAACCAGGATTGTGAAAGAGAACACAATGTAATATGATGTTTATTTGCCATGATATTTGTTTAAAATAATTGTAACATTGATGTGGCACTGCTGGTCATGTGATGTACAATGAGTAGCACATTATTTGTAGCCAAATCCATTGGAAGGAAAGAAAAATTCTGTAGCACAACTTTTATAGACAACTTTATTAACTTACCTTTTTAAAAGTGTGTTATATTAAGTTATGAAACAATATACTTTTAAAATACCAAAAAATAAAAAATAAAAATTGGTTGGGGTTCAGAACAAATTGAGATTGCAAAAAGATTTATTTGGTATCTACTCTGTACTAAGCAATATGCCAGTTACTCTACTTGTATTTTATTTTCATACATCCATATACTATGGTTAAAATAAGCTCTATTTATCAGATGAGAAAACTGAGACACAGAGAAGTTAAGTAGATCATATCCAAGATTAAATTTCTAGTTAAAAAGGCTTTCTGAAATTATACAGATGCCTATGTAACTGCAAAAACATTTTACTATCATCAGTATCTCTCACTGATGAAATTTTGATTACGTGTAGTTAAATTTCTGGCTCACATACATGTAATCATACTATAAAATGGTACATATGAAGTCAGCATAAGTCTCTTCTTTGTGTTGCAATGGAGAAATACCTAAGGCTACGTAATTTATAAAGGAAAGAGGTTTAATTGGCTCATGATCCTGCAGGCTGTAGAAGTACAGTGCTGGCATCTGCTTGGCTTCTGGGGAGGCCTCAGGGAAGTGTTTACTGATATGAAACCCAAGCAGAATTAGGCACATCACCTGGAGAGAGCAGGAGCAAGAGAAAGCCAGAGGGAAGTTGCCACACACTTTTAAATAACCAGATCTTAAGGGAACTTACTCACTATGGTGAAGACAGCACCAAGGGCATGGTGCTAAATCTTTCATGAGAAATCCACCCCCAGGATCCAATCACCTCCCAACAGGTCCCTCCTCCAACACTGGGGATTACATTTCAACCTGAGATTTGGAGGGAACATCCAAACTATGTGAAACTACATCAACTATATATAGTAGTCATTGAATACACACACAAAAAACAAAGATGGCCTATCCTAAAGGACTTTACAAATCTAGTAAAGTAGATAGAAAATAATAAATATCTATTCACACAAAAAGTTTACAGGGTCAAAGCAACAAATGCTCTAATAATGACATACATTGATCATGATTCATTCACACTAACCCAGATTATTAAAATATAAATGCTCGAAATATTTGAAAAAATGATGCACCACAAGTCATCCTTATATGTGTATTTTTTCTTTCTTCCACTTTTTTCTTAAGTTTTATGTAACCTATGAATTTCTGCTTATAAAATCTAATTTACGAAATTATAATCATGTCTTATCTAGAAGGTAGATAGTGGGAGCAAAAGTGACATATTACTTGTAAGTCATATTTTCAAAAGCCTGAAATGCACAGTTTTCATATAGGTGAGAACTATAGAATGCTCTCTGATGGGAGCACTGTGGATATAGTGAAGACTGGGAGAACAAAACAAGCAATAGCAAGTAAAAATCATTCATTCATATGTAAAGAGAAAGATCTTATCATGGCTTTAGCACCAGGTTAAATGAATTATTTTAGTTTTTAACATACAAAAACGTGTTTATTTAAATAAATTAATAATTAAGTAATTATAATTAAGAAATTTGGTGATTTTATTGTGTCTTGGAAACACTAGGTAGAACTTTGAGGTAACTGAATATGCCAGATAACCATTAGGTTAGTAAGAAGACTAAAAGGAAAAGGAAGAGACAGAGGAAAAGAAAGAGGAGAAAAATGAGGGTAAAGAAAGAAAAGACAAAAATAATAGTAAAATCACCAAATAAAATAATTCATTTGGAACATTTTCATATCTACATAATTAAAAGTGGGTGATGCTTCAGGAAAGAGAAGAGGGAATTTATGGAAGTAATTTTTAATAGTATATAGCCATGTCAATAATTAATATAAATGATTACCAACTGTATCCAAAGAACATCTATGGTAGCTTTGAAAATATAATCAACAATACAATGTCATATTCCTTTTACAATGTCTTTGTCTTAAAGAAGAACATTTTATAGTAAATTATGGATACATGTTTCTTCACATATCTGGAAAAGATGTAAGAAGGAAAGGACAAAGGAAAAGGCTATCCATGAGCATCGATATTTTTATACCCTATTACTCTTATATGTACACACACACACACTCACACACTTTGAGTTGTAATGAATATTTTTCCTTGCAAGTTCAATGGTGATACGGTTTAGCTTTGGTTCCTCAACCCACCTCATCTTGAATTGTAATACCCATGTGTGGAGGGCAAGACCTGGTGGGAAGATATTGGATCATAGGAGTGGTTTTCCCCATGCTGTTCTCATGGTAGTGAGTTCTCTTGAGATCTGATGGTTTTAAACGTATGTGGCAGTTCCCCTCACACTGTTCTCACTCTTGTCACCTTGTGAAGAAGGTGTTTGTTTCTCCTTCTGCCACGATTGTAAGTTTCCTGAGGCCTCCCAGTCATGCAGAATTGTGAGTCAGTTAAACCCCTTTTGTTTATAAAAGGGGTTTATAAACCAATCTTAGGCAGTCTTCACAGCACTGTGAGAACAGACTAATGCCAAAAAATTGGTGTTAGTAATGCGGGGTACTGCTATAAAGATACTTGAAAATGTGAAAGTGACTAGGTAATGGGCAGAGTTTGGAACAGTTTTGAGGGCTCAGGAGAAGATAGGAAGATATGGGAAAGTCTGAAACTTCCTGGAGACTTGTTGAAAGGTTATGACTAAAATTCTTCAATTATTCTATGAAGATATTGAAATTTAGTGATAAAAGTGGGTTTGTGTGTTGGGGATTTTGCTTTTGTTTTTCCATTTTTAATGATGTCAATTTTACAACTGATGTATTTGTAACATTCTATTTTATATCAGAATTTGAGTTTCTCATTATTGCTGACACCAAATGATCAAAATGTGATCAAACTACTGTTGTATTATCGTGTAAGATTATCTGCTGTTATCAATTTTCTTAACTAAGACACTTGTCTTAGTTCTTTTTTATTGTTATAAAGGAATGCAGGAGGCTGGGTTATGTACAAAGAAAAGAGTTTTATTTGGCTTTCAGTTCTGCAGACTATATAAAAAGCATGACACCAGCATCTAGTGAAGTTCTGATGAAGGAATCAAGCTGCTTTTATTCCTAGTGAAAGGCAAAAGGGAGCTGACATGCAGAGATCACATGGCTTGAGCTTAAGCAAGAGAGAGTGGGCAGGAGATGCCAGATTCCTCTTAACAATCAGCTCTCATGGAAACAAACGATGTGCAAAACATCAGAGATGACTCCATTTAAAAATCTACACATACTTGTGTTTTATAGAGTCCAGTAACGGGAAAGTGATAGAAAATGACTCAGGGAAGTGACTCCAGTTACTCTGGACTTTAATTCTAAAGATATTTTAAAAGCTTGATTGCTTGTTGCCTATATCTCAATAAGAGACTGGAATAATTGAAGGATTTTAAGTGGAATAATAAACATGATTAATTTGTCTTTTATCGGTATTACTTTGATATTAATGGGGAGGGCCAAACCAGGAGAGATATGTAGAAGGGAAAACTTGAGATAAGATCAAAAGACTTTGTAATACATCTCATGGAAATCGCTTGGTATACTCATAAGGCTTAACTTCTACCTCTCCCTTTTGTAGGAGTCCTGCTAAACACAGTCTTCTGAAGTTCTGAGTAAGAGCTAACTGTCCTTATTTGTACCATAAGTGCCTCCTGCCACATCTGACTAGATTTGGGGAAACACTGATTGTAGTGAGGGGAGTCAGATTCGTTAGAACAGACAAATTAAAAGGGATAATGAAAATGAGGTGATATGACAGCACATAAGGAAGAGAAAAAGAGAGACAGAGAAGTGCAGTAACTTCAAATCCTGGTGTTTTCCCAGTCCTTCGCTCTGAGTTTTTGAATCCAACATGTATTTATATTCTGTAATACAGTGGGATTGTGTTAACATGTATTGAGCACTTACAATGTGCCAGATATTTCTTGGAACCAATCATATAGGAATTTCTGATTCCACACAGAAAACGAAAAGCTAAGGAAGTACAAACACAGTGACAAATTTCCCAGAGTATATAAATAGGAACCAGGATACAGAAAATTTAACTCTTGTGGCTATAATTAAAATTATTGCAGGAGGCTTTCATTCTGTCTCACAAAAGCAACATTTGTCTCCAATTGAGCTTGCTTGTAGATTCCCTTGAAATCAAATAGTATATTTAAAGCATTAAGAAAAAATGTGAAAAGGATGAGAAAACATGAGAATGCTATCCTGGGTAATCTCGATTTTCAAGCTGTAGATGGCAGAGAGAGCTCCTAAAAAGGAAAGAACTAAAAGGTGTCTAAATATATAAGGCAAGGTAGAAGATAAGGAAAGCTCACTTACTTTCAGTGTAGCCATGAACTATTTATGTGATATATACAGTCATTTTTCCAGAATATATATATAATTTTTAGTTAGAACATTATAGGATATACCACTTTACAAGAAAAGAAGAAGAAATGGAGAAAGAGTGCAAAAGGATGGGGAAGAGGAGGTGGAGGAAGAGGAGGAGGACTCCTTGAGTAATGGCTATTTATAGGGCCACGTCTTCTATAATGAAAGCATATAAAATATGAAAGCATGACAGGCAGACAGAAAGTTATGAACAGGGTTCTTGTCACATCTGCCATTTCAGCAGAATTATAGCCACCACTCTGGTCTTCGTTAGCTATGTATTCACATCTACAGGTCTTTCCTCCTTCTCAATATCTTTGGAATGTCCCTCCTTTTGTGGTTACCAGCTATTCTCTCATTGAATTGTATCAAATGAAACGTTTTCATTCATGTTTCTGGGATTTTTCAGCATAAAACTATCTGAAAGTTTATCATTCTTTACCGTGTTTCCTGACTTTTCCGCTGTCATGCCTAATCAACAATGCTGACTGCTTTGTGAATGACAGCTTCAAATTCTCCAAAGAGAAGACATCTCTCCACTCAATGCATTCCAATGTAGCACATGCTCACAGAGCTAATCTTGCCTATCACAGTGAATTCTTTAGGTTACTAAGCTCATAATTAAAAGTCTTCACTAATGACATGGTAATTGTTTTAATGGATTTCCAATGAAGCGTGAAGTTCCCTGCTGATATGTCAACAAAATATGAAGCATTGTGAGAAAACGATGTAAAGCTTCATAGAACGTAGTGTTAGAGGAGACCTTAAATTTATCAAGGGTAACCTTTCTATATTAGAAAAGAGGAAATAACCTCAGAGAAATGAAGTGTGTTGCTGAAGGTCATTACACTGAGTGGAAACTGTGGGTGTCCTGACTCCTAGTACAGTGATTCATTTCCTTTTCACTGCTTATTAATTTTGACCTGCTTTATATTTATATTGTCCCTGTAGAAAAAAACCTTGATTTTATGTTTTTCACTATATCAATGGAAATATTTATTTATTCTATCAATAAAAAGGTGCATATGAAAACAAGTTTATTACATTAGTTTTATGGGAAGATTGCGAAGGTGACTTTCAGGATAAAAATCTACAGAGCTGAGAATTTCTTGCTTGGTGCTTCCAGAATAAATAAATACTTTGAGAAATCAATGCACCAAGAGAGTTGTGAGGGAATTTTAGTGCAATTTCATAATTGAAAGAATACTAAGTAACAGAAATGGATTCATATTTGTACAATATCAAAATGTCTAAGAGTATTTCTAGTTATTAGTCTTGGAACTGTGAAAGGAAGTACTTGTAGAACAGACATCAGAACTTTAAAAATCAGAAAACAGAGGGAAAAGGTAAGTGATTTACCTGGGAAAACAAAAACATGAGTTTTTTATTGGAAGTTCAAGCCTTGAAAAATGAAATAAGTTGTAGAATGATGTTTTGCAGACAACGTTTAAGACCAGTTTTTCAGTGCATAATTATTAGTGACAGAACAAGAATTTTTTCATCGTGACATCAAATTATATTCCTTAGAAATAGAAACAAAAAGTATGAGAGTTTCCTTTGCGGTAAGTCATCAAAGAATATTTTTCATTATTGATTCAGGAAAGCTCCCCCAATATAAGATCTTAGTAGTTCTTGTAAGTCTTTTGGAATTTTACAACATAAATTCATGTTAAAAATCATGCATTCATCTATTTCCAAAGTAGTTTAAAACATATGTTCTCAAGGAATTTACAGATACTTTTAAATTTCTCCCAATGTTTAATAGGTAATTGGCACTAACTTCAAACCCCAACGAATTAAAATTGATAAACACATTGGATCTATTAACCTAGTCTAGGTTTAATTTTAAGACCAGGATAATTTCCTTATACCTTTCTTCATTTAGGAACTATTCTAGGAATGATAATTATAATTTTTTAAACGTTTTGCAAAGTAAGACATCGTTTAAATGCAAAATACTCTTATTATCACTGTGTCAGTATCCTTGCTTACACAGAGTCAGCAGTGCCTTCCTCACTTATACCTAGCTTTAGATGGTGTCTCATGCTGTTAAGCTAACTGTTAGACTGTTTCATTTTCCTACTTGATGAGGGAAAGTGATGTTAATTTTAATTGGATTGCTGTATTTCATTACTTTGTAAATTCCACTCTTTATACTTCTTTTCCAAGAGATTTCATCAGAAATCAGCTCCAAAATAGAGTTTATAATGGAGCTTCTTCTACAGTTTGCCAAACTGTTATAGGCACTTAGATGCTTGAAGAGTCTGTTGAAGTCCTTGAATGAAGGAAAAGAATTGTGTTATGTTTGATTACATTAAGCAACCTAATAAAGTCAATTTTCTCCAAATGACAAATCAAATGACCTTGTTATCTCCTCTGTGTTCTGTCCTCCTTTGCCATTGATGGCTTCCAAAGGAATAGGAGCAGATACTACATTCTGCCTAGCTAGCCATGCCTGCTTCATAGTATATCATTTTTTATATTCTTTAACTTTATTGGAGTTAGCACATTTAACAAATGACCCTGGTAAACACTGAGAAGGAAATAAACAAAGAACTCATATAACTAGCTAAGTTTTTTAAACACATAGGAAAATAAATACAATTTAAATGTTAAATAATCATGCAACATGGGCATACTGTATCACTATGTAGTAAGACAGAAATTCAGGGGCCTGGATTTTCATCCTCTAAAATATTATAACCCTTCTGAGAGGTGGGAACGTGGCCCTATGAGATTATGGTTTCAAGGGAGATTATTATTACACCTGGTGCACAAAACAGCTGAAATTGGGCTTAGCGATTTGCTTGGTATGGGCACAAGCCAGTTCTGTTGAATAATCCATAGGCATGTGCAGCTAGCGGCCAACAGTAACCCCTCTCTACTCCCCACAGAGAGCTCCTTATATGATATCTGGGGACAATGGTCTGCTCCAAGTTTTGGATTCAGTTGATATTTTGTCAGCCTGGAAGTGCTAACAAAATATGCTGGGCTGTGATGATACACAATCTGTGCTTCTTCCTTTGTGAGCCCCGGAGGTCTCTGTAACCGTGGGAATGGCTTTCGTAAGGTAAAATACTTTTGAAAAAAAATATGGAAGCTAAATCTCCTTAATACTCTATGTTTGTTTTTTGTTATTTTGTTTTGTGTTTTTTTGTTTTTTTCTGAGGCAGAGTCTCACGCTGTTGCTCAGGCTGGAGTGCAGTGGTGTGATCTCGGCTCACTGCAACCCCTGCCTCCTGGATTTAAGCAATTCTCCTGCCTCAGCCTCCCAAGTAGCTGGGATCACACGCATGCACCACAATACCTGGCTAATCTTTGTATTTTTATTAGAGTCAGGGTTTCACCATGTTGGCCAGGCTGATCTCAAGCTCCTAACCTCAGGTGATTCGCCCTCCTTGGCCTGCAAAGTGCTGGGATTACAGGCGTGAGCCACCTCTCCCGGCCATCTATGTTTTTAATCAACTCTCACTAACATTTCCACTGTTTTTATAAACTACTTCAAAAACAATAAAGTACTGAAATTCTTCAATACCTTCTCCTAAAGCTTTTTCTCCAATCTAAACCTCTATCACATACATGAAAGACTAGAAATAGAGGAAGGTGATTGTGGTGTACTGCAAATAATTATCGTAATTCATCCCTGGAGCCAATTTTTCCTTCTCTGGGATCTGATTTGGCCTTGTATTCAGCTTAGGCCAATAGCAATGTGGTGGAATTGCTGTTGTATCTAAACTTCTACTTCGTGTGCTCTTGCTGTTTCACATGGGCTTCTGAGGCAGCCATATGAACAACAGCCTGGCCTGCTGGAGGATGAGAATCCAACCTACAACTGGCACAGGAGCTTAACAGAGCTTCAGGAGTGACCAAGCTGAGATCAGCCAGTCCTGGCCTGATTTGGCCAAATGCCCAGCTGAACCTCTCCCCAATTTCCAAGTCATGGCATAAACTAAATCATAGTTGTTGCTTTAAAGCAATGAATTTTTCATGAGTTGTTATACAGTAAAATTTCATAAATAAAACGAGTCTAGTATTCCTAAAGAGGTCATGGTGTAAATACTTGGGCCTCTTAAAGATGTCTAACATAAGTAAAGCACAAGGTAAAATGCGATCCCTCCTCTATGCCAAAAAAATATAAATAAGCGATGGGTACTTTCTTTTATAAACAATATTTTCAATGTAAATTTGCTTAAATAATGAGATTTAAAAAAATTTTTGATAATAAATTTAGACTATGTTGGCCACAAGATGATACTAATACCTTTTAAGTTTTCTGAGAACTTAATTTAATGTCTTGAAGGCATAATGTTGAACAGTGCTTTAAAACAAACTTTCTCTATTCGATTAAAACTATGTAAGTTAACAGCATATAACACAATGCAAAGCACTGGAACTTTATAGGAGTTCACAAAACACCCGAAAAGAATTCCAGTGAAAGTACAAGAGGATTCTGGGTGGGCAGACCATTATAATAGAAACTGAAAATCAGAAAACAGTTTAACAACTTTGCTTGCATCAACAATATCATGGGATATTTAACAATGACAAGTGTCAGAGGTTAGATTTTATGTTTCCTCTTAACAATGCTCCCTCAAGGAATCTAACTCCTTGAAGGAAATTCCAATAATTGCTTAAGTCTTTTGTAGTACCTGACCATCAACTGGGAAAGCTTTTCTACTAAAATAAGAACAATGAAAAATAATAATTTTAAGCACCAGCATGTGGCAATCCTTAGTTTTCATTCATTTTGATGGAATTGTTCCAAAAAATATGTCCCTAGTTAGTGGCCAACTATACGATTTTATAGATAGTGTAAGAGATAGGAGAAAAGAAATAGTCCAAATGGTTTAACATTATCACTTAGAGAAATGAATGTATATCATACAATCATGTAATAGGCCACCTACCCAGTTCATAATCAACTTTCCTGAAAAAAATTTTGTCAGCAAATGTAATGTCATCAATCAGAATATGATAATTGGATGTGAGCATCTACTATATCTAATGACTGTTTTATTTTTCAAGAAACTGTAGTTATTAAATTAACCTTCAAATATATTTTCATTTAAATTATTATTTATTTCACCATTATCATCTAAGGGGCTTTATAGAGCTCTTAAAATACCAACAATAATAAATTTAAAAAGCACAAACACACATATAATATACAGGCATGTATACACACACATATACCTATATATAGGTAATGTATAGGTAATATATACACATATGTATATGAAAATGTCCTAAACCATGATAGTATATATTATTAATATTGGTATATATCACATATTTTATATTACATTTATGTATAAACAAAGTATATATAAACTTATAATTTTGTTACATATATCAGTAAGCCCTCAAATTAAACACGTGTGCTTAACCACTCAAATTCCCTTCTTAAAATAACCTGCTTAGCTTCTTCTTGCTCTTCTATAATACTTGTTTCAAACCACTTCCAAGCCAGGAAACCATTCTCTGCTGTAAGTCTAATCTTGGTTATTGTAAGAAGGCAGACAATTAAGGACACAAAGGGACAAGGACCAGTCAAAGACTATTCAACTGCCATTCACTTTCTACCAAAATAGTCATTTAAAAGCAAATAAACGGTTCGGTCTCTCCTCTTCCAAGATTTTGTTTTGTTTTGTGTCCTTTCTCCCAAGCTCTGTCATTCTATTCTCTCTCTCTCTTTCTCATTCTTATTTATTCGGTTTTGGACCAGCCCACACCCACCACCCACCAGAAAGTTCTAACACATCAAACTAGACACTTCTGGGGAAAAAAAAACATTGGCAGAGTTTAGAAACTAAGAAAGCAATCTTATTGAATGTAATTGGGTGAACAGATATTTGTTTCTTCCAATAGCAATGTAAATAATTTTTAAAATTTAAAAATCTATAGATATTTTAACAGCATTACCCTCTTTATTAAAATACATAAAACATACTGTTGTATGGCATAATTGACTAGTCTCCTTTTCTTCTTAAAAAAGAGTAAACACGTCCCTCCCTCTCTTGGGAGAGAGGATGTGTGTGTGTGTGTGTGTGTGTGTGTGTATGTGTGTGTATGTATGTGTGTGTGTGTGCGTGTGTATGTGTGTGTATGTGTGTGTATGTATGTGTGTATGTGTGTGTATGTATGCGTGTGTGTGTATGTGTGTGTATGTGTGTGTGTGTGTATGTATGTGCGCGCATGAGTGCCAAGAGGGGCGTATTTTTAAAAAATTCAATTTATTTAAAAAAATGTTTTTAATTTTTGTAGGTGAATAGTAGGTGTATATGTTCATAGGGTATTTGATATATGATACAGATGTACAATTTGTAGTAATCACATCACGGTAAATGGGTTTTCATCACCTCAAGCATTTATTATTCCTTCTTTGATTTACAAGCAATCCAGTTACAAACTTTTCATTATTTTATAGTGTACAATAAATTATTGACTGTTGACTATATTTAATAATAAACTATTAATTTTTTTACTATAATCACCCTGTTATGCTATCAAATGCTAGATCTTATTGAGTCTATGTGACTCCACTTTTATACACATTAGCCAGCCCCACTTTCCTCTTCACCCCACTGCCTTTCCCAGCCTCTGGTAACCATCCTTTTACTCTGTATGTGCATGAGTTCGATTGTTTTAATTTTAGCTCCCACAGTTCAGTGAAAACAGACAAAATTTTTCTTTCTGTCCCTGTATTATTTCACTTAAGTGAAATTGTTATTTCACTGTATGGTTCCATCATGTTGTTGCAAATGAGAGGAATTTATTCTTTCTCGTAGCTGAATAGTACTCCATTGTGTATATGTACTACATTTTCTTTATCTATTTATCTGTTGATCCGCACATATGTTGCTTCCAAATCTTGGCTACTGTGAACACTGCTGCAACAAACATGGGAGTGCAGATATCTTTTTGATATTCTAATTTTCTTTTTGGGGGCATATATTCAGCAGTGATTGCTGGATCATATGGTAGCTCTATTTTTAGTGTTTTTGAAAAATCAAAACTGTTCTCCACAGTGGCTGTACTGATTTACCTTCTCACCAACATTTTACAAGCTTTTCCTTCTGTCCACATCCTCACCAGCATTTGTTATTGCCCATCTTTTATATAAAGACAATTTTAACTGAAGTGAGATAATTTTTCATTGTAGTTTTGATTTGCATTTCTCTGACGATCAATGATGTTAAACATCTTATTCTATATCTGTTTCCCATTGCTATGTCTCCTTTTCATAAATGTCTATTCAAATATTTTGCCCATTTTTACTTGGATTATTAGATTGTTTTTTCCTATAGAGCTGTTTGAGCTCCTTATACATTCAGTTATTAATTTCTTGTCAGATGGATAGCTTTCAAAGAATGTCTCCCATTTTGTGGGTTATCTCTTTACTTTGATGATTGTTTCCCTTTCTGTGTAGAAGCTTTATAACTTGATAAGACACCATTTGTCAATTTTTACTTTGGATGCCTGTGCTTGTGGGGCATTACTCAAGAAATCTTTGCCCCGTCCAATGTCTTGGAGAGTTTCCCCAATGTTTTGTTTTATTAGTTTCATAGTTTTATGTCTTAGATTAAGTCTTTAATCTATTTTGATTTAATTTTTGTATATGGTCAGAGATAGGGGTACAGTTTCAATCTTCTGCATATGGATAATCAGTTTTCCTAGAATTATTTGTTGAGGAGGCTGTCTTGTTCCCAATGTATGTTGTTGGCAGCTTTGTTAAACATTAATTCATTGTAGATGTATGAATTTGTTTCTGCATTTTTCCCTTTTGTTTCCTTGGTCTATGTGTTTGTTGTTATGAAAGTGCCATGCTGCTTTGGTTACTATAGCTCTGTAGTATAATTTGATGTCAGGTCATGTGATTCCTAAAGGTTTTGTTCTTTTTCATTCAGAATAGATTTGAATATTCTGGATCTTTTGTGATATTATACGAGTTTTAGAAATGGTTTCTCCATTTCTGTGAGGAGTGTCATTATTTTATTAATAATAGGCATTGTATTGAATCTGTAGATTATTTTGGATAGTATGATTATTTCAACAATATTCACCATGTCAATCCAGAGACGTTAAATATCTTCTCATTTGTTGTAGCCTCTTCAATTTCTTTCATTGATGTTTTAGTTTTCATTGTAGATATTGTTCACTTCCTTGGTTAGGTTAATTTTTGGATATTTTATTGTATTTGTAGCTATTGGAAATGGGATTAATTTCTTAATTTCTGTTTCAAATTGTTCACTATTGTCATATAGAGATGCAACTGATTTTTGTATGTCAATTTTGTATCCTGAAACTTTATTGAATGTGTTTATTAGGTCAAATAGATTTTTGGGGGAGTCTTTAGATTTTTCCACATATGAGATTGTATCATCTGCAAACAAGGATATTTTGACTTCCTCCTTTCCAACTTGAATGTCCTTTTTTTCTTTGTCTTGTCTGATTGCTCTAGCTAGGAATTCCAGTACCTTGTTAAATAACAGTGGTGAGAGTGGGCTACCTTATCATGGGCTTTTAGTATTTCCCCATTTAGTATGATACTAGCTATGGGTCTATCATATATGGCTTTTATTATGTTGAGATGTGTTCCTTCTATGCCCAGCTTTTTAAAGTTTTTTTTTAATTCATGAAAGGATGCTGACTTTTATCAAATGATTTTTCAGCATCAATTAAAAGGATTACATGGTTTTTGTCCTTCATTCTTTGGATATGAAGAATCACACTAATTGATTTGCATATGTCGAACCATCCTTGCATGCCCAGGCTAAATCCTTGTTTTGCATATGTTGAAGGATCCTAATATCCTCTTTTGGTCATAAAGAAGAATATTTTAATGTGTTGTTGAATTTGGTTTGCTAGTATTTTGTTGAGGATTTTAACATCAATGTTCATCAGAGATATTGGCCTGTATTTTTCTTTTCTTTTTTTTATGTGCTTTTGTCTGGTTTGGATATCAGATTAATACTGAGCTTGTAGAATAAGTTTGGCAGTACTGCCTCCTCCTCTATTTTTTAAAAATAGTATAAGTAGACTTAGTATTAGTTATTTAAATGTTTGGTAAAATTTAGGAGTGAAAAGGCCAATGTGTCCTGGGCTTTACTTTACTCAGAGATATTTTATTACAGAATCAATCTCATTACTTTTTATTCATCTGGTCAGGTTTTGAATTTTGCCATGGTTCAATTTTGCTAGGCTTTATGTGTCTAGAAATGTAACCAATTCTTCTAGATATTTCAATATATTGGCAGATAGTTGTTCATAGTAGCCTCTAATGATCCTTTGAATTTCTGTGGTATCAGTTTTAAAGTCTCATTTTTCATTCTCTTTTTATTTATTTAGGTCTTATTTTTTTTCCTAAGTCTAGCTAAAGGTCAGTCTGTTTTGTTTGTCTTTTCAAAAAGCTAACTTTTTCTTTCATTGATTTTTTTTTTTTTTGTATTTTTTTTTCATTTCAATTTCATTTATTTCTGCTCTTTATTTTTTTTATTTTGAGATGGAGTTTCACTCTTGTTGCCCAGGCTGGAGTGCAATGTCATGATCTCAGCTCACTGCAACCTCTGCCACCCCGGTTCTAGTGATTCTTCTGCCTCAGCCTCCCAAGATGGGGTTTCTCCATGTTGGTCAGGCTGGTCTTGAACCCCCGACCTCAGGTGATCTGTCCACCTCGGCCTCCCAAAGTGCTGGGATTACAGTCATAACCCACTGCACCCAGCCTGCTCTTTATTCTTTCTCTTTTTTTTTTTTTCTATTAATTTTGGTTTAGGTTTTCTCTTGCATTTCTAGTCCTTTAAGATGCATTGTTAGGTTGTTTATTTCTACCTTTTTTAAGGTAGCTACTGATAAATACAATCTTTCCTTTTAGTACTGCTTTTGCTGTATCCCATAGATTGGTTTTAGTGTGTTGTGTTTTCATTATTATTTGTTTCAAATATTTTTTAATTTTCTTTTTAATTTTTTCATTGATCCACTAGTCATTCAGGAGCACATTGTTTAATTTTCACGTATTTGTATTGCTCTAAAACTTATATTGGTATTGATTCCTAGTTTTATTTTGTTTTCACTAGATACCTGATATAATATCAATTTTTGAAAGCTTTTACAACTTTTTAAGGCCATTTTTATAACTTTTTTTTTATCATATGGTCTACACTTGAGAATTATCCATGTGCTGAGAAGAAGAGTGTGTACATTGTAGTCATTGGATTAAATGTTCTGTAAATATCTATTAGGTTCATTTGATCTATGGTGCAATTTAAGTTAAATGCTTCTTTGTTGGATTTTCTGTGTGGATCACCTGCCTAATGCTAAAAGTACATGTTGAAGTCTCAGGCTGTTACTGTATTGTGATCTATCTATCCCTTCAGGTCTGATAAAATTTGCTTTATATATCTTGGTGTGCCAATGTTGAGTTCATCTATATATATATATGTGTGTGTATGTGTATATATATATACACACATATACATATATATGTGGGTGTATATATATATACATATACATATATATTTATATATATACATATATATTTATATATACATATATATATTTAGTATTGATATACCCTCTTCCTGAATTGATCCATTTATTACTATTTAATGACCATACTTGTGTCTTTTTGTATTTCTTATCTTAAAATATATATTTTTTTCTTGATATAAATATAAATAGCCCTGCATTTTTGGTTTCTGTATTCATGAAATATATGTTTACATTCCTTTATTTTCAGTCTACATTTATCTTTATAGTTGAGTGTGCTTCTTGTAGGCAACAGATTGTTGGGTCATTTTTTAAAATCCATTAAGCCACTCTATGTCTTTTTATTGTAGAATTTAATCCATTTACACTCAATGTTATTATTGATAAGTAAGTACTTCCTCCTGCCACTTGATTTTTTCTCTTCTGATTGTTTATTGGTCAACTCTTACTTCTTTCCTTCTGGTCTTCCTTTTAGTGATGGTCGGTTTCTCTGGTGGTACATTTTAATTTCTTGTTTATGCGTGTGTATATAAATTGTATATTTTTTGATTTGGGGGTTACCATGATGCTTGCAAACAATATAATATAGTCTATTATTTTAAAAGGATGACAACATTGAATAAAAAAAACTAATAAACAAGTAAAGAGAAAACTAATGAAAACTCTACACTTTTTAACTCCATCTTCTCACTTTTTAATTTTTTGTTGTTTCTATTTATATCTGCTTGTACTATTCATGTCTTAAAAGTTGTTGTAATTATTATTTTTTAATTGGTTCAGATTTTAATCTTTCTACTTAAGATACAATTTACACATCACAAATACAGTGTCATTATATATTTTCTCTGTATTACTATTATGAGTTAGTTTTATACCTTCAGATGGTCTCCTTTTGATCAATAATGTTCTTTTTTTCAGACTGATGAACTTCCTTTAGTGTTTCCTGTTGAAAAAGTCTTCTGTTGGTGATATCTCTCAGCTTTTGTTTGGGAAAGTCTTTATTTCACCTTCATTTTTGAAGATTATTTTTACTTTTATTCTAGGATAAAAGTTCTTTTTTTTTCCTTCAGTGCTCTACATATGGTATAACACTTTCTCCTGGCCTGTAAGGTTTCCACTAAAAAGTCTGCTGCAAGAGGTACTGAGCTCCACTATATGTTATTTGTTTCTTTTTTCTTGTTGCTTCTATGATCCATTCATTATCCTTGACCTTTCATAGTTTGATAATTAAATGTTTTGAGATAGTCTTATTTGGATTTAATCTGCTTGCTGTTCCAGAATTTCTTGAATCAGAACACTGATATCGTTCTCTAGGTTTGTGAATTTCCGTTATTATCCTTTGAAATAAACTTTCTACCCCTATTTCTCTACCTACTCTTTAAGACCAATAACTCTTAAATTTGCCCTTTTGAGGCTATTTTATAGGTCTCGTAGGCATACATTGTTCTTTTTTATTATTTTTTCTTTTTGTCTTCTCTGACTGTGGATTTTCATATATCCTGTTGTCAAGATCACTGATTCTTTCTTCTGCTTGGGCAATTCTGCTGTTATGAGACTCCAATTCATTTTTCAGTATGTCTACTACATTTTTCAACTCTAGAATTTCTGCTTGCTTCTTTTTATTTCAATCTTTTTATTTTAGTTTATCTGGTAAGATTCTGAATTTCTTCTCTGTGTTATCTTGAACTTCATAGAGTTTCCTCAAAACAGCTATTTTGAAATCACTTTCTGGAAGGTCATATATCTCTTTCACTCCATGATTAGCCATTGGTACTTTATTTCAGTTTGTTTGGTGAGGTCACGTTTTCCTGGATGGTCTTGATGCTTGTGGATGTTCAATGGTGTCTGTGAATTGAGGAGTCGGGGATTGACCATACGTAGTCTTTGCAGTCTGGACTTCTTTTACCTGTCCTTCTTGGGAAATTTTTCCAAGATTTTAAAGGGATTTGGGTGTTGTGATCTAAGTTTTTGGTCACTGTAGCCATATCTGCCTTATGGGGTACCCGAAGCCCAGTAACACTGATTCTTGCAGACCTGTAGAAGTATCACCTTGATGGTCTTAGATAATATCTAGAAGATTTCTCTGAATTACCAGGCAGAGAATCTTGTTCTCTTCCCTTTTATTCACCCAAAAAAGTGGAGGCACTCTCTCTGCACTGAGCTGCCTAAAGCTCTGGGAAAGGTGACAAAAGCACCACTATAGCCACAACCACTGAGACTCTGCTGGGTCAAATCTGAAGCCAACACAGCACTGAGTGTCACCAAGGCCTGCTGTAAACACTGCCTGGCTACTGCCTATGTTTGCTTGCTCAAGGCCCTAGGGCTTTATAATCAGCACATGGTAAGGACGGCAATGCATTTCTCTAATGATCAAGTTTATTGGCCATATAAATATCTTCTTTTGAGAATTCTATGTTCATGTTCTTTGTCCACTTTTTAATGGGTTGTCTGTTTTTTTTTCCTGGTAATTTTTAAAAATTCCTTATAGATTTTGAATATTAGGCCTTTATCAGATGGATAGATTGCAAAATTTTCTCCCATTCTATAGGTTGTCTGTTCGCTCTGATGATAATTTCTTTTTTTGTACAGAAGTTATTTAGTTTAATTAAATCCCATTTGTCAATTTTTTATTTGGTTGAAATTGCTCTTGGTGTTTTCACCATGAAATCTTTGCCCAAGTCTATGTCTTGAATGGTACTATTAGATTTTCCTCTAGGGTTATTACAGTTTTGGGTTTTAGATTTAAGTCTTTAATCCATCTTGAGTTAATTTTTGAAAAAGTGTAAGGAGGGGTCCAGTTTCAATTTTCTGCATATGGCTAGCCAGTTTTCCCAGCACCATTTATTAACCATTTATTAAATAGGGAATCCTTACCCCGTTGCTTGTTTTTTTTTTTTTTTTTTTTTTTTCCATGTTTGTAGAAGATCAGATGGTTGTAGATGTATTGTCATATTTCTGAGTTCTCTAATCTGGTCCACTGGTCTATGTGTCTGTTTTTGTACCAGTACCATGTTGCTTTGATTGCTGTAGCTTTCTAGCATAGTTTAAAGTTGGGTAGAGTGATAACTCCAGCTGTGTTCTTTTTGCTTAGGATTGTCTTAGCTATATGGGCTTTTTTTTTTGGTTCCATGTGAATTTTAAAGTAATTTTCCTAATTCTGGGAAGAATGTCAATAGTAGTTTAATGGGAATAGCATTGAATGTATAAATTACTTTGGGAGGCATGGTCATTTTCATGATATTTATTATTCCTATCCGTGAGCATGGAATATTTTTCTATTTATTTGTGTCCTCTATGATTTCCTTGAGCAGTAGTTTGCAGTTATCCTAGAAAAAGTCCTTCACTTCCCTTGTTAGCTGTATTCCTAGGTATTTTATTATGTTTGTAGCAATGAGATACCATCTCACACCAGTCAGAATGATGATTATCAAAAAGTCAAGAAACAATAGAGGCTGGCAAGGCTATGAAGAAACAGAAATGTTTTTACACGGTTGGTGGAAATGTAAATTAGTTTAACCATGGTGGAAAACAGTGTGGTGATTCCTCAAAGACCTAGAATCAGAAATACCATTAGATCTAGCAATTTCATTACTGGCTATGTACCAAAAGAAATATAAATCATTCTGTTATAAAGACACATACATGCATATGTTCATTGCAGCACTATTCGCAATAGCAAAGACATGGAATCATGTTCATGCCCACCAATAGTACAATGGATAAATAAAATGTGGTACATACACATTGTGGAATACTTTACAGCCATAAAAGGAACAAGATTATGTCCTTTGCAGGAACATGGATGGAGCTGGACACCATTGTGCTCAGCAAACTAACACAGGAACAGAAAACCAAACACGGCATGTATTCACTTGTAAGTGGGAGTTGAACAATGAGAACACACGGACACAGGGAAAAGAAAAACACACTGGGGCCTTTCAGGGAAAGGGCTAGGGGAAGAAGAAAATCAGGATACATAGCTAATGCATGTAGGGCTTAATACCTAGGTGACAGGTTGATAGGTGCAGCAAATCACCATGGCACGTTTACCTAGGTAACAAATCTGCATGTCCTGCACAAGTATCCCAGAACCAAAATTTAAGTTAAATTAAATTTTAAAAAAGAGAAAATAGAGCAAAGCTGAGTCCTTTCCTTTAGGGATGCATGTTTCCTTTATTACTGAGTGGGTCCAGAGATGCCGTCTAGGAACCAGAGCCTAGAGTTGGAAACCTTGAGTCTACCTGGTGTTCTATTCTACTGTAGCTAAACTTGCATCTAAGCCACTAAAGAAAGTCCTTTCAACTTTTCTCTTCCCTTTCCACAGTCAGAGAAGTTACTCCTCATGGCCACCACCACTGCATCCCCATGGTTAGTACTTCCTGGCTACTGCCAATATTCACTCAAGGCCTGAGGGCTCTTCACTCACTTTGTAGTGAATGCTGCAAGGTCTGATACACTCCCTTCAGTGCAGTGGATTCCCCTCTGGCCCGGAGGGGTCTAGAAATGCCATCCAAGAGCCAAGTCTTAGAATCAAGGAATCTAAAAGCCCATATTGTAACCTACTCCACTGTGGTTGGTCTGGCACCTAAGCTGATATTTGGTTCATATGAAGGTGCTTTTTTGGTGTTCCTGCAGGAAGGACAATTAGTGGAGGCTTCTGTTTGACCATCTTTCTCTGTCTCCATCTCAGGGGTGACTTTTAGGGGGCAATAAAAGGACTCTCTTGTTCTTTGTTGTAGTCTTTTACAGAAAAGAAAAGAAAAAATAAAGAAGTATTTGAGAAAGGGAGAATATTTACAAAGAGCAGCATCATATTCTTCCTTATTTCTTCTATTAGAAATAAGGTTTCAAGTCGAAATACGATTATTGTTTGCTGGTGCATTGGATCTGTTCCAGTCTACTGAGTGACACAGAAAGAGACACATTTAATAGTCCCTGTACTTTGTCTTATAATTCAGCCAGGGTTTATGTGGGGCAGAAAAGAACCAAATTCATCACAGAAAAATAAGGGCTGGGTGACTATTATTCCTAACCAAACACAACTAGAACCATGTAAAAAGGAAAAAGATCATTAATTAGCATGGGTTAACTGAATCACTGAAGAAAAATATGTATCACTGAAGCTGTGCTCACTTCACATGAAGAATAACTCTTACTATTGGGAAGGCAGTCTAGAAAGTGGGTCACTTGCATTAGATGTAATTCTTAGAACTGTTTATTTTCTTTTGAGCCCAAGAAGATTGAGTAAATATTTGTATAGTTGTGTGGCTCAAATCTAAAGGACTGCTTAAAGTAACAGGAAACACGGAGGGGCCAAAAGCTGAAACTTCTTCCAACGGGAAGAGTTAGAATGTTTTCTCAAGGAAGACTATGTGTTAAGAGTGATGATAGACTGTTAAAGGGGACATCTTGTGGGTGGAGTGATGCCACAGGTCAAGATAGAGTTAGCCACTAAGTATTCTGTTATTATCTGAGTGTAAGACTGAAAATCCCCATTTATTCTGCAACACAGTGGAATGTCCATAATGTCAATTTCTTCAGGTGTTACTCCTCATTCACGTTTGTGATTGCCTTGACTTTTTTTTTTATAATAAAAAACTTATGTTTCTTATATATATTGAATTTACTCTGGAGCATAAAATCCCTTACAAGTTGTTGGGAAAAAAAAAAGTGGACATGGGTTAATAAAACTAATTTCCAAGAAATCTTTATTGGAAAAATAGAAAATGAAAAAATTTGGCTGTTTTTTATTAACTATAATTTGACATACTCCAGTGTCATTTAAAATGAGAAAGAAATTGACCATCTGGGAGACTGCAGTAAAATTTCAGGCATTTAAAGTTTGTAAATACGTTGGAAGTCACTCTTCCACACACTTCAAAACTAGTAGTTCGTCCTTTGGGACAGAAAAAGGAGATTGATTCCTGTGTAACCAGTTCATAATAATAAACAATCAGTTCTCAGGAATGAGCAGGTAAACAGAAACCATCCCGCTCCCTTCTCCTTCTATCACCAAATCCATTCACAGATTAATGCACTGAAAAGAAATAAGATCAATCTCCTTTTTCAATTAGCTATGACAAAACACCTCTTGCTTTCGCATGTAGAAAGTCAATACAGAAATGTAAAATTATTATTTCACTTGTTATTGTTAACAAATGTATTTTTGCACCGTTATGTCTGTGGATTTTTAAGACTTGCAGAATCCTATTAATTTAATTATTCAATTTTTTTACATACTGTCTATTAAAACATCTATGGATTTACACAGTTAGAAATATTCAAATTATCAAATTTTATATAAAAGTTAGATGTCAAAAATAAGTTATGCTAAATAGTATGTATAATTATTCACATTACCCTCTATGGTAAGTAATATTTGACATCACTGTCAATGACAGAAGAATTCTGATTAAGAACAACTACAAGTAGAAAAAGGTAAGTCCAGCCATATAAATACTCACAGCAAAGACTATATGTGTCTAGTCACTTTGATCTTCACTTTCCAGTTCTTCCTTCAAAGCCAATAACTCTCAGCTGCCTGGTTGCTGTTTGTTTTCATTGGTTACTCTTACTCCGGAAGGGAATTGCGCAACTCTTCAACAGACAATGGTGCAATGGCTGAACATAGAATGGAATGATGGCTCAATACCACTCTGTTAACTGTGATCAGAAGTCATTTTGTCTGCAACACAATGATATTTAGGACATACAACAAATTGCTTGCAATAGAAACTAAAACCTGATCAACACCCAGAGCTTTGTGAGGTATTTGAAATATTTTGTTCTAATTGGAGGAATGAGATGGCTGAATGGTGCCATGATCAGTTCTAGTTTTTAAAAGAACAGTTCTTCATAGAGTGGGGAGAATGGTTTGGAGGAATGGGCCAGCTAAATTAAAGAAGACAGATTAGGAAGCAAAAATCATACAGCAAGTGAGAGGTAATATAATAGTGACTTCTTAGGCTGATTTTAGTAGGAAAAAATAAAGAAATTTAAGAAATAGAAAAGAAAATTCATAGTCTAATAATTTGGAGATTTAGTGTAAGACATTTAGGATAAATTCAAATTCTTGTTTATACAGTTTCATGGAATATGTTATTAACTGAGGTTAGAAACCCTGAAAATGACTTCCTTTAGAAGAAAATAGTTTCAGTTTTACATATATCTGCTGAATTTGAAGAGACTGCTATTACTGGAGATTGTAGGTTGGAAGTTAAATATATCAGTCCGAGGATAGAAATTTAGACTGGCAAGAGAAAAATCAAATGAAAAAAATATTAAAATATTCAGATGGGAACCTGAGTTTCAAAAATACTTCATTACCTGATTTAGTTTACAGTAATTTCATTGTTAGTGAGATTGACTTTTACAAAACATTTACCTACTATTGTTAAAGTAAAATACAATAAAAAAATTAAAAAATTTAAAAAATGTAATGGAATCTCCCATCTCCTACAGTTATTTTTATTGAGTATAATTTTTCTTATGAATATTCATGAAAATACAAGAACAATGTGTGGCTTTATATGCTGAAATAATTTTTTAATTAATGCAAACAAATTTAGCATATAATAAAATCTATTTCTTCTAGTAGATTATAATTTATGAATATAACAAACTATAAATTATATTACAGATGTGGCATAAATATAACTAAGCCTTTGCTTACATCATATGTTTATATTTCTTCTAATAAATACCTTTCTTGAAACTTTATTTCCAATTAATTTATACCATTAATATTGATATTTGATATATATGTATATAAAACTTCCTGGGCTTAGAGCTTTTGAAGATGCAAATTTAGATTTCTTTTCTTTTTTTTCAATGAATTTTGATCTGTAAATCTTTTCACCTTAAACCTCCACATCAACTAATTTAATTTTTTTGAATTTCAAAGATACTTAAAATTACTTCATTAACTTCAGATTAAACAATTTTTAAATAGTATTTATTAAAATTTTTATTTATTTTAATGTTTGCGGTTAAATGTATATCCACTTTCCAAATGAAGTTACGTGTTTTTCGTGTGTGTGTTATTTTGATCAAATGGTCAAAGTTTAATAAGTTATGTTGATCATTTTAAGGAACCAGGTCATAGTTTTATTTTATTTGTTTATGTTACAGTTTTTGTTTTTCAGATTTTTCTCTAATATATATATTCTGCACTTGGGTCTTTTTTCTGCTATTCTAATTTTCTTTGTATTATTTTACTGTTGACAAACATCTTAAATTCTTTCATTAATTCTACTAAATTGACAATAATATGTTTAAAGCTATACATTTTATTGACTAGAGCCTTGGTCATGTACCATGGGTTTAATACACAATGATTTAAACATTGTTAGTGTCTAAATTATTTAAAAATTAATATTCTGTATCATATACAATGTAAATAATATTAGATTATTAAAATGTTTTAAGTAATTATTTTCTTATAGTTATTCATTTGTGTTAGTTTATTGTTTTATAGCATTTTTTATAGTAAGTTACATATAAGTTTTTTACTTTTGCCATATGAAAACATTTCTCTGGCTAGATAATGTATGCCAGTGTCTATAAATGTTTATGTATTTTTATGATAACAGTTTTTTTGATATCTTCATTTTTGTCTCACTCATCATTTGACCTGGGACATAAACAATACAAAGCTAAAAAACAAGAGACATGAATATTTCTTGAAAAAAAAAACCTAACCATACTCTTCATTTTTCTGTTTTACTAATAACTGAACTTAGAAAGAATGAATCAATAAGTTAAATTATATCTTACTAATATCTAATTAAAGTTTGATAATAACATAGCAACGTATAAAGGAAAGCTGCATAATTATCAAGAAATCTACAAATAGGCAGTTTCTGATGCTGGGTTCAGCATCTCTATGTTCTCTTGGACTTAATAGTCACATGATTGCCAGAGATGTAGGTATTAATTTATTCTAAGTGCAAATAAGGAGACTCCCTGCCCCTTTTACTTATTAAGAAGGCAAAAATATTCTTAGTATGCCGTAATATAGATACACTTTGATTTCATTTGTCAAAATTTGGCATATCTTTTCTTCTTTCTTCAAATATTTCACCTTTTCATCCTATATATTAAAGTTTTCAAGGATGAGGAGGGCTAGAATAGCAATTAGTCTAGCTAATATCTGTGGGTTAGAATTATTTTAAATGTGTACTGCATTAGACCAAATAAAATTGATTTTCTAGCTATCGATGTTTGTTTCTGTAGCTTATCATAACTTTATAGAAACAAAGATAAAAAATGAGGAGAAATTGTGATTTCAGCATAGTTCAATAAATATTCATTTAACATCCATGATTGTACTATGTATCATAAATATATTTATTTCTTTGTCAGCAAAAATGTAGCTAAAACATATTGTTTAGTTTAATTCTATAAATGACTCCTTTTACAAATCATTTTACACAGGGAATTCTCTGCAATAAGTGAGGATAAAGAAAGCTTCTTCATACTATTTACGCTTTAGTTCTCCAAAGCATATTAGCAAAATAAATAAAGTTCATAATACTCAAATGGAAGGAAATATGTGATGTCAATGCAACATAAATGCTTATGCTTTTTAGCCTAATTCTGGCTGGAAACCTGCAGTTAGCAACTATTCTCTTCTGCCTCATTGGTATTTAAAAATCTGGAAGAATACTCAGTACTCTCCACAACCCTCTGACTGCTTAATATATTCATCAAACAGGTATATGCTTGGTTCAGCACAAAATGGAAACTTAGAAGAAAAGAGAGTATTAGGCAGTCTTTTTAACACATTTCTTTATCATAGATACATACAGTAAGACTCCTCTTGATCCACGTTATCATCTTAATTAGTTGCTATAAATATGCATGAAAGTGCTGACCCCAGAGTAGCAGATTAATTACCTCTTGTATGATTGTGTGCATGTGTGTAAGCATAGTTTTATTTATTTCATCCAGGAAACATTGATTGAATTCTTCTTCTATCTTAAGAAATAAGCTAGCATTCAAAGATGAATAAGACATTAGCACTATTACTAGAGACTGAGGTTTAGAAAACCAAGAGATTGAAACCAAGAAACTAGTTTTATAAAGGTAATCCCTGTAGATCACTGGAGGCATGGTTTCAAAGGTACTGAAGATAATTACTCAGAAGTTTAATAACATGAATAAAGATTTGTAAAATCTGAAATGAGATATATTTACAGTTAATACAAAGACTCTCATGTTTTAATTTAATTATTTTAATCCTTTCATTTTTCACATACTTAAAGTGTGTGAAGATCATGGAGATTTAAATGATTTAGTTTCTTTGTTTTCTTTATTGTATATATTTTTAGTTTTCAGTAAATTTTCAGTTTTGTTTATCAAAATCCTCCATGGTACTTTAAGGCATACGCTAGATAACCAGGCATTCACCTGGTGTTATGTGGCCTGCATGTGTCACTGTCTATAATAACTGCCTTTAGAGCTAAATTTGCAAAAGGTGAATTGGATAAAAACACTGACTTGGAGTCACTTATTGTCACTTGTGCAACTCATTTTTTTTTTAGGATAAGAAGAAAATCTACATATAAAATACAAAATACCTTTTCATTCTTAGTTTATTATGAAGAAAAAAATGCTACAAGAACACCCAGAATCCTAAACAATATTTGACAGACTGGAATTAGAAGATTTTCTCAAAGGGTCACCAAATATTGATTTTTACATTGTTTCACTTAGCTATATAAAAAGGGCAAAGCTTGTCATCTGATTATTTCCACAGATTCTGCTCTTAAAACCTATACACGCTATTCTTCAAGAAACCTTGGGAGAGACATGATTTCTTTCCAACAGAAATAACTGTCCAAATAAATGTGTTCAACTGGTGTGTTCCCTTAAATTAAAGACAGGTTTCCAGCTGATACAAATGATTGTTCTAGCTGATATGTCTGATTGCTCTTGTGGAGGCAATTACAAGACCACAAGGAGAAGCACAGAGAGTCTGACTTCCAATCACAACCTGACTGTGGGCATGCCCGAATCTGACAGTCTTTGATGGAGGAAACCTTGAGTGAAAGATTGCAAAAACAAACCCTCAAAGAGAATTGTTATAGTGGTATTTAGAAACACACAGAGACACAGAGACAGAGAGAGAGAGAGAGAGAGAGAGAGAGAGAGCAAAATAAAACCCTCAAAGAGAATATAGTGGTATTTAGAAAGAGAGAGAAAAAGAGAGAGAGAATGAAAAGGGGGTTGGGCGTGGTGGCTCATGACTGCAATCCCAGCACTTTGGGAGGCCTAGGCAGGCAGATGACCTGAAGTCAAGAGTTGGAGACCAGCCTGGCCAATATGGTGAAACCCTGTCTCTACTAAAAATACACAAATTACCCATGCATGGAGTCAGGTATCTGTAATCCCAGCTACTTGGGAGGCTGAGGCAGTAGAATTGCTTGAACCCAAGAAGCGAAGGTTGCAGTGAGCTGAGATGATGCCTTTGCACTCCAGCCTGGCCAACAAGAGCAAAACTGCGTCTCAAATGAAAAACAAGCAAATAAATAAATAAATGAAAATTAGAAAGGGTAAAAACGTGGAGGGGGAGGCAAGGAGCAAGGTACATTGACTGAAAAGAAGAAACATGAGATTACATTTGCATTGTGCTCTAGTTTCTGAGGCAAACTTACTTCTGCATGGAAACTCCTGAACTCTCTCTCTTCACCTTCTCTCTCTTCTTGCCTTTCTACATCTCTTTAAAGTTTATTGCTTCCGTACAGAAGAGCTAAATGAGCTGCTAAAATGTAAGATAAGTATGGCATGAAAATCAGGTTTTTCTCAACTTTATCACAGTCCACTGAATTAATGAAAACTGGGTCTATTATGGAGAATTTGCTTTAATTTCTGTTGTTTGATTTTACTTTGAGTTTGGTATTTCACAAGTACCAATCTGATAGACCATAAAGGATAGAGGTAATAGGCATCTTTCAGGATTTTATTTGTAATTTCAAATTCTGATCCATTTTTCCCTATGTGTCTAGCTATTTATAGCATCTTGTAAGAGAGAAAATGCTGCCATACATTCTCTATTAGTAATATAAATAGCCTATGTTTTTGGAGTTTATGTATATATATATATATATATATATATATATTTGCTTACATGTTTTCTCCATATCTTTTTCTTAAAATCATACAATAATTTTTACTGTTCAATAAATAACATTTCTTCTTTTGGATTTAATGAAGAAAAATGCCATTTCAAACTCTAGAAAAAGGTAAAAGTTTACTGATAAAGAATATTTCTTACCGACTTCAGGCCCATTACATAACTTATCTTACTTTAATAAAAATCTGTTGTAATCAACACCACTTTGAAAATAGACTTTTGTTCAAAGAAAAACCAATTATAGCTGGGGGTGGTGGCTCACTCTTGTAATCCCAGCACTTTGGGAGGCAGAGGTGGGTGGATCATGAGGTCAGGAAATTGAGAGCATCCTGGCTAACATAGTGAAACCCTGTCTGTACCAAAAATACAAAAAATCAGCCAGGTGTGGTGGCACGTGCCTGTAGTCCTAGGTACTTGGGAGGCTGATGCAGGAGATTCCCTTAAACCTGGGAGGCAGAGATTGCAGTGAGCTGAGATCACCCCACTGTACTCCAGCCTGGGTGACAGGATGAGACTCTGTCTCATAAAAAGAAAAGAAAAGAAAAACTAATTGTAAAGCTGTAGAAGGAAGTTTTGATCGAATTGTGATGTCTTTATTTTATGTTTGAAATACTATTTGAGGTAATTCCTTAAATTTCATTTATAATTTTCATTGGGTATGCTAGATGACAGTAGCCACAAATTAGAAATTAGAAGTAGAATGAAGAGAGCTTCGTATTTTCTAAAAACAACCTTCCAATTAAAATCAAATATAAAAATATAATAATATGAAGTTAATTTTGAAGTTTTATGAATGACTGAAACTATAATTTCAACTGAAACCATCAAAGCCATGAGGTAAAGTGTTCTTACAAATAAAATTAAAAGACAGCACCTTCAGCGTTTTCTGAAGGCACATTTTATCTGAGCATACTCGAAACCACCAAAGTGAGAGGAACTCAGGTGTGTCATCTTAAATTAATTGGCCATGCCACTTTTTGGATTTATCACTCATCATGAACTGACATTTTCCATAGTTTACATGATGGTGCTTCTGCATGGAAACTTGAGATGCTTTTTCAAGTTAAGGATTTCATAATAGAAAATCTCAGAATTAACAGCAGTAATTTGATGAAAGCATAGAAAAATTGGTTACGTTATTATTATAAACTTAGAAAATTCACCCCTTATTATTTAAGTGAAATCAATACATGTCTAAGAAACAAAAGAATTCCTTAAAGACATCTTGCTCTAACATCCTCCTGTAATTTATTTTACTACTTAGGAAACATATCAAAAAAAATTACTGTGCAATATATACTCAATGTAATTATTACTGATGACATGACTGAGACCAATATCCACATGCCATTAACTCTCAACCAATATTTTTGTATGGCAACATGCTGCTACTCTAAAAATATGCCTATATAATTTTTACACGGAGTTAGCAACAAAGCAGAGTTTCTTTGTATACAACTAACAATAAGAACTACACTTACGTTTTAAACAGAGGAACATTTAAATTTATTCATCACCACTATAAATCTGTGAACCACTGAAATATTTAATTGTTGTAAGCATGTGTATTTCTACGTATTAATAAGTATAGTAAGTGATGATGTTGTTTCTATGTTTATTTGTTTCTTTATTTGTTGTTTCTGTGTTTTGATTTGATTAATAGATTTTAGTGTCACATTAATTTTGTCATGCCTGATTAAAAGTTCTAGCCTATTGCTCATCCTTATAACTGTAAATGCCTTGACATACATTATTTAATCTTTGACCTTGAAATTTTTGATAAGACAGTAGTTAATAGAATTGTTTTGAATATTGAAATATATTCTTTGAATTATTTAGGCCATATATTATTTTCATTTAAAGCTATTTAAAATTTTAACAACTCATAAATCTATGCATGGCTCCCCATTGCATAAAAGTTACAAGAGTTTCCCAAGGAATTTAGATATGTGGCAGTAAAATATTACCTGTCATATTACCATTGTGTTATAGATAAAGGGAAAAGATTTCTGATAATTTTGGATTAAAATGTAGTGTGATATACAGTAAGAAAAAAATTCTAATAGATGATTTTAATTTAGAAAAATATCTTTTTTATGTATTTTTATCAAGTTTTATTAAAAGAATGAGTGTTGAGATTGAATAAAATATTTCCAAACAAAGAAAAAAAATCACTTTAGCAGTCATTTTTAAAATGAAGTATGTGTTCACTTATTTGAAATTATCCTGATAATGTTTCTTTAAGGTGTTGTCCAGTTCACAGAAAGGCATAACACTTTCATAAAGTTGTGAGGTAGACAGACTTTTTTTTCTTTTTTGAGATAGTCTGTCTTTGTTGTCCAGGCTGGAGTACAGTGGCATGAACTCAGCTCACTGCAACCTCTGCCTCCCTTGTTAAAGACATCCTCCTGCCTCAGCTTCCCGAGTACCTGGGGCTACAGGTGTGTGCCATTACACCTGGCTAATATTTGTGGTCTTAGCAGAGATGGGGTTTCATCATGTTGTCCAGACAAGTCTTGAACTCCTGACCTCAAGTGAGCCACCAGTCTCAGCCTTCCAAAGTAAGTGTGAGCCATAATAACCGCCCCAAAATTTTTTTCTGCAGAGGCTCTCATGATTACTGCTTTAGGGGGGAAGAAAAAGGCACTTGATGGTTAACTACAGAGCCATCTCAATCAAGACCGTTTAATGAATGATTCCAATTTGTTAGCCTTTCTCTTTCTTTATGAACATTAGAATGGGATTTTTTAAATTGGGATGTTCATTAATAAAACAAATAAAACACAAACATCAAACAAATAAAAGTACCTGAGAATGAATTTAAGCTTTATGCCAGACAGATCTGAATTTGAGTTGCTTCAAACTAATTCTGAAATGTTAGGTTAGCCACATCACCTTTAAGAGCCTTGATCTCCTCATCTTTGAAATGGGGATAAATATCACAGCCAGGCGATATTGTGATAAGTGATGCATATCATACTGAATACATATAAAGAACAATTTTATTTATCTACATTGTACTGGATACAGGATTAATATGATCCCCAAATGCATAAGATTATGGATTTATATATGGTGAGTGACACACACATGACACGTTTGTCAATTTCACTGCAACCGTGAGACACATTACTAATGTCACAATGGTTTCTGATGAGCTATAATGCTAGAATCCTTTTTCTGTAACTGAATTAGCAACAAAAAAACCTTAGTTAATAACTACACTATGCCATGCCAACTTCTTGCAAAGTTTTATTATCTCTTCCTAAATAAAGTATAATTTTTTTAAATACAAGAAATGTTGAAGCCAAGAGCATCTTTCACTAATCTTTAAATCATTCCACACTCTTCCTAAACAAATTTCTGATTCCATATTTCTTAAATCTCTTAAATATTGTGTATTGTTATGTGTTATATGTTGGTCAGAACTCTTTTGGTTGAAGTATCAGAATCTATTTCTGACACGAGAAAAAGAATGAATGTATTTGCTTATGACACACTTATAGAGTATGTGAAGGAGAGGTGGTTTTATGCAGTGCTGATTTCAGGATATAAAACCATGCCATTAGGATTTTGTATCTCTCTTACCGTCTCCCACTTCTTTCCATCTGGGTGTTCTTCTTCTGATGGGTGCTGTCTCTTGGCAGCTAAGATGTTCCCAGCAAACTACAGGCTTTTATAATCTTTGGGAGGCAGAGGTGGAAGGATCACTTGAGGCCAGGCATTCGAGTCTAGCATGGTCAATGTAATGAGACTTTGTTTCTTTAAAGAAAAAAAATAATATATTGCTGGGTGTGGTGGCACAAATCTGTAATTCCAGCTACTAAGGAGGCTAAGGCAGGAGAATCTTTTGAGCCCAACAATTTGAGGTTATAGTGAGCAATAATAGCACCATTGCACCCAACCCTGGATGAAAGAGATAGAACCTATCTCTAAAAATTAAGGCCTGGTGCAGTGGCTCACGCCTGTAATCCCAGCACTTTGGGAGGTTGAGGCAGGTGGATCACAAGGTCAAGAGATATTGACCATCCTGGCCAACATAATGAAACCCCATCTCCACTAAAAATAGAAAAATTAGCCAGGCGTGGCGGCCCATGACTGTAGTCCCAGCTACTTGGAAGGCTGAGGCAGGAGAATCACTTGAACCCGGTAGGCGGAGGTTTCAGTGAGCTGAGATTGCACCATTGTACTCCAGCCTGGGCAACAAGAGCAAAGCTCTGTCTCAAAATAAAATAAAAAAATTAAAATATGAATTATAAGAAAATCTAAAATATAATATTTAAGATCCATGGTCTCAGAAATTGGTAGATTCTCCATTTCCATCTAAACAGTTTATTTTATAAGCATATCTGTGACTATTTTGTTTTACAAAATTTGCAATTGCTCAGTGTGAAATTGTCTTGCTCTCATAATATATACCATTTCCTGTGCCACTGAAGGGATTTGGACTGTAATGTCCTCAAACTCAATAAAGTGTTTGAGTTTATAAGGACACAAGTTTAAATTTTGCATATAATATGAAGACTAGCCTTGTAAATATGTAAACATATTTACATGTATATATGTCATTAATAAAATCAGATGAAATTCAACAATTTTTAAAACTTTCTTGTGCATATGAAATAGTAGTTCTCAAACTGGGATGCCTCAAAGTGAAAGTGCTGAGAAGTCCAGCTCACAGCAGTTACAGCATAGTTTATAATTCATCAAGAATCTTCTTTGTGATTGGCTGATGTACATTGACACTCTATTTAGGGAAAGTGGGGCTGTTTAAGCTGGTTTGTCTATAGCTGATTGGTTTAATTTTATTAAATCATGCTGACAAGATCTTGACGCTTATATTTCATAGTTTTTTGGCAATTGGAGCTAACATTTTGGGCAAATTGGAATGGCTTCAATTTTGATTGTGCAGCTATGTACAGTTGACCTCGAGGTATATCTAAATTGTAGTCTCTGTATTTATTTTTCTTTACATATACTTATATATTAGTGTATATACACATGTATATATATATATATGTGCATATATATGCACACACGTGAACATTTAAATTACATTTCTGCTTATCTAAAAGGGCTGAAAACAGAGAACAGTTAAGTACCATTTTCTTAGCTTTTACCTCTTGAAATGTAAAAATTAAACTTTAAAAATTAAAGTCTTATAAATAGCAGTCTTTTTTTTTCCTCCAAAGTTCAGGACCAAGTTAGAGATAGACAAAAGAGTCAGGAAGATGGAGAAAAAAACACTCTTTCCATTACTGATGAAGTATAATATGACTTCAGTCTATATGGAAAGAAGCCAAAGTTAGAGGCACTTATTAATCATTTCCTGACCACAGGCAGCAGCGGTCCTTATCAGCAGGAAAAAAAACTGTTCTGGTGATGTTGATGCAAGAGTAAGTTTGAAAAGGAAAACATGTCCTAACTGTCATATGCAATGTATGGCGAATTTCTTCACCCCAACTCACCAGCCAGGTAAATAATTCTTTCTGGTCCAGAAAGGAATAAGAGAAGAAGTCAGGCATATCACTGTAATATAGGTCCTACATTACATCAATATGATGCCGATAGAAGGTAGGTTTCATTTCAAACCCATCACTTCTAAAGCAAAATAATTTAACATCTGAAATTAAAGTGAGTTGTTTAGTTCAAAACTCTCATTATGTATCTTAAAAATCTGAAGTCCTGGGTTCAGGGATGGTGTTTAAACTGGCAAAGTTATTAAAGAGTTTGAACTAAGAGCTGACTTTTTTCTCACTTCTTTTCGTCCTTTATTTCTTTAGAAAATACTTGTATGCTGTGAAATCACACTGAACCCAAAGGTACAATATTGATTAAGACAAACAGTGCTGTGACTTCACAAATCTTACAGTCTGGGGAAAAATATTGTATTCGCCGGGGTTCTATAGAGGCACAGAACTAATAGGATATATATGTATGTGTGTATATATAAATATATAATGGGGAGTTTATTAAGTATTAACTTACATGATCACAAGGTCCCCCAATAGGCTGTCTGCAAGCTTGAGGAGCAAGGAGAGCCAGTCTGAGTCTCAAGACCAAAGAACTTGGAATCTAAGGTTCAAGGGCAGGAAGCGCCTAGCAAGGGCAGAAGATGTAGGCTGGGAGGCTAAGCCAGTCTCTCTCCTTCTCAGGTTTTTCTGCCTGCTTTATATTCACTGGCAGCTGATCAGATTGTGTCCACCAGATTAAGTGTTAGCCTGTCTTCCTCAGCCCATTGACTCAAATGTCAATCTCTTTCTGCAACACCCTCATAGACATACCAGTCGCAACTTTGTATCTTTCAATCCAATTATGTTGACACTCAGTAGTAAGCATCACATACACTGTGAAGCAAATAGAAACTAAAAATATTTACTTGAAATCTTATGATCAATAAAGTGTATTGTAGTTAGAAAACACACAGCTAGTTTTAGGGGAGACTCCTGAAACACATTTTCTGTAGGTGAAATAGTGGGATGGGATTTGGGGTTGTGGACAGTGGAAAGAGAACAGGACACATTGGAAGACTGGAATCAAGTTAAATTGTCTTTAGTAGAAAGAGACAAGAAAGAGATAATTTCTGACAAGAAATTGGAGAAGTAAAAAAAATACCGTTTCTTAAGTCGAGCATGTGAGATGGTCTCTCTGGGGAATTTTTATTGAAAAACACAAAACAAAAATATCAAACAGGACAAGAAAAACATAATCTACAAATTGTCAAAAGCTCATAAGTAGCCAGAAGCAGAAAATAATTGAGAAAGAAAAGGCATTTGCAGAGGATGGTGACATGATTTGTATCCATTAAAATAGTAGATAATGACAATAGCAGAAGGAGAGACTGAATAGGAAGAGAGAGAGAAATCAAAAAGATACATTAATATGTTTTTATACACTCATAGGTTATCACATAGATGACATTAGTAGTTCTAACAAAATTTCTGACATTAATGTTTCCTAGCAAAGTCTATTTTCTGCCTTGCTCTAACTTACAATAAATTCCAGTATATCCTTTCTTGGGAGAAGCAATCTTTTTTTTTTTTTTTTCAGTTGAATGAGAGGTCAATCTTTCAATATTTCTATTGTTTAATAATCAAGAGGGCGGATGTAGACACACTTTGATTAATGGGCTTTAACAACACAATAATTGTCTTGTCTAACTTGAAACTTTATTCCATCATTCAGCCAGATATTATGGTTCATACTTCAGAAATAAAATCTGAAGTTCCAACGAGGTTAGATGAAGGATGATAAGAAGTAGATTTGTTACCCTTTCCTGAATTTGAATCTGATTGATAACTAAAGCCACGTTCTACAGGTTCCAAAGTAGCATGTGATTCGTAGCATGGGACACAAGGCAGGGTCCTTTATGATCTGAGCACAGGACCACTTCTGGCCTCATCTTTTATATTTACAAATAAAGTGCAGTATAATCCCTGATCACACAAGTGTGTCTCAGGCCTTATGACTGTTATTCAGCATGTATCCTCCTGCTTCTCCCACTTCCCTCAGCCTCAGTTCAGAAATTATATTACCTGCCTAGAGAGGTTAAAGGTTATTTTAAGGTAATATAATTACCTATTCCTTTATTTTTGTTCCCAAAGCACGCAGCAAATATATCTCTTTATCATGCTTAACACTCGTACCATTTGGTTAATCAAAAACAAAAACAAAAAACACTTGAACACGCTAATAAAGTATACTGAGTTTGGTTAAATACATTTCTATTTTTAGCATACAGCTTGTAAAGTGCATATCATACAGTGAGGTTCTGATTCCTATAGATTACATAAATAAATAAAAGAATAAATGGTGAATAAAATCAAAGAAGCGGCCGGGCGCGGTGACTCAAGCCTGTAATCCCAGCACTTTGGGAGGCCGAGGCGGGTGGATCACGAGGTCAAGCGATCAAGACCATCCTGGTCAACATGATGAAACCCCGTCTCTACTAAAAATACAAAAAAAAAATTAGCTGGGCATGGTGGCACGTGCCTGTAATGCCAGCAACTCAGGAGGCTGAGGCAGGAGAATTGCCTGAACCCAGGAGGCGGAGGTTGCGGTGAGCCGAGATCGCGCCATTGCACTCCAGCCTGGGTAACAAGAGCAAAACTCCGTCTCAAAAAAAAAAAAAAAAAAAAAAAAAAAAAAAAAAAAAGAAG
>NW_022436945.1:21350784-21358453 GCF_009761245.1 Sapajus apella
AAAAAAAAAAAAAAAAAAAAAAAAAAAAAAAAAAAAAAAAAAAGAAGCATGTAGTGAGCGTTATCAGATTGCAAGCTGGGAATATGTGAGGTGATGATGACAAATTTGAATTTCTTTGTGTATACATGTGTAGTGTTACAGCTCTGGTGATCTGCAGTTCACAGAAAGCTAACTTGGATGTAATAAGAGTGAAAGAGGTCAATAATTTTGAGGTTAAAATGTCTTTATGGGTATTATAATAACATTTGATGGTAGAAAGAATCATAAAGTTAAGGAAGTCTATGAGACAGATTTTATATTTCTTTGGTTAATTGGTGGGGGGATAAGGAAGGGATAGCACCTGGAGAAATACTCAATGTAGATGACGGGGTGATGGAAGCAGCAAACCAACATGGCATGTGTATACCTATGTAACAAACCTGCACGTTCTTCACACTTATCCCAGAACTTAAAGTATAGTAATAATAATAAAAAGAAAATTGTGATGGGTTTTGTCCTGATAAAAATTAATAAAATATACTTTCATATTTTCTCACTTAACCAAGTGTCTTCTTTCAAAGAATGGGACCCCTCATAGGTATTTATCTTTCATACAGAATAAGAACTCCCACAGCAGGCTAAGCAATACACAGGTCCAGCAATTCCTTTATGGAACTTACATAGAAGCATAGCCTAGCTTAAGATCCAACTGACATTTTGGAACCCTGCTAGAGATTTAAAATCTGATTCCAGATTCATTATTCTTAGTACTATAAAAATTACTCAAGTCTACCACTGGGCAGGTTAAGCTAAAATACTAAATATTTTCTCATATGTTTTGCTGTAAATATGCTTCCTTGTATTTTTGTCTGAAAAGAATATATATTAAGGAGGCAGGGTCAATGTAAACCTGTAATTTATAAACTAGTCTAACTTAAATTTATATTGCAGGTATTACTTATACCTCAGTTAACACTGAGGTTTTTCCGCCTCTGCCTCACAGGTAGTGTGATTTAGGTGTTTACTAAATATCCCTGCAAGTCTTTAGCACTTACTATATCAGAAAAAAAAATAATTAAGGCTTTAAAAGAATATGTGATCAAAGTTTTTCACATCGTGAAAATTATACAGTTCTATTCTAAAACGTCTTGAAACTACAGGAATTTTTGTCCCCTTGAAAGATGATTTTCATATCGCTAAAGCTATTCTCTTTTGGGATATCTGGATTGGGGTTTACCTCATCTGTTTTTCTTCTCTTGTGAATCTTAGTTTTGTGTTGCCTACTATCTAATGTCCGCAAAAACTTGTTTCTTTTCATTTATCCAGTCATAGGGTTGCTCTTTTCTTCCTCGTTAGTCCTAATATTAATTTGTACTACATATGAGCCAAGTTCCTATTTTTGAATTATGCATTCCTTTTGTTCCCACTGTCCTTTATTCATTCAATCACCTAGACCATCATGTACTGTGGGCTTAGAAAAAATATTCAAGAGAATGGAGCAAAGAAAATTGGAGTCTATTTCTGAATTTATATTTTTAAGATCCTAGTCCCCTAAAGAAATATAGAGAAATAATGGCAGAGGCAAAATATTTATCAGGATACAGAAAGAAAAAAATTAATACTTTCTTCCCCACACCCTCCAAAACTGGCATAGGCTCCTCCATGGTTGAAAGAGTGAGGATATTAGGTGGAAAAGCAGCATCTGCAGACATGTCTTACAGGATGGAGGAATTTTAGAGTTAAAGATAATTTTCTGTGATGGGCCAGGTGGAGCCAGGTGGTGAGGGATAGCAACACTCTAGCACAGAATTGTCTGCAAAGCGTGTGTCCGCAGGCTAAGCCATAAACAGGATTTTCTATTTTTTCAGCATGGCGTAGTAAGTAAAATGATTCAAATGTATCTAGTTGAGAAAGGAGATGGTTAGAATAGTCACCAAATCTGAAAGAGCTAAGATGATGGGAAAGCTGAAATCTGCACAGCATTTACATGGACCAATGACTAGAGATAATAATGGATATTTTGGTGAAAATATTATAGTGTAACTATGTGACTTACAAACAAGATTTGCTACTCCCCTCCTACTGACCCCATGACCTGATCCACACACCCAGATTCAGCCTAAGAAACAAGTCATGCCAAATTAAGATTCTGTTTCCGACATGTCAGCAGAATGAGGATTACAAATGAGTTTTAAAATAAGATTAGTATCATGCATGTTTTTTTGCAACTTAATGAATGAAAGAAGATTATATCGTGTTTCATTTCAGCATAACTTTATAAAACCATATGTTTAAAATAAAGACAAAAGAGGCTCTTGAGAGTAGTATGGCTGGTAGTCTGTCTTTAAATCTGTAATGCTGGGCATCACTATATATGTTATGGTCATCATAATTGCTAAATATTGCTTAGTTCATTCCATGTATTCTCATCACAAGATAAAGGCTTTTAGGAAGACTGGAAAGAAAGGTTTAAATCTGAGAAAATAAGAGAGAGACTCTTAAAAGATTCACTCTTTCAGTAAAATAATTACAGTTCATAAAAGATGGCAGGTTTTATAAAAACAAACCTGTCCTACTATGTGATTATTAGGATATTATCATTTTGTTCTAATCAAATGAACTCATATATACTTGCTATATATAACTACTGAGTTGCAAATGTCTCTAAACATTAGCAAAATTGCAGATGACAACAAAGTATTATCAGGACCAAAATTGTGTTTACGTCGTTTCTCCCTTATGTCCAAAGAAAAGTAATACTTTTTATTCAGTTAATTTTGTGTCTAATGGATAGTCTTACATGCATTCTTAAATCAGTTTAAATCATTTCCTAAACCACTTTCATTGCTAAGTTTTAGCAAACCAAGGTGCCTTTACAGCAATTGCCCTTATTCTGTTGATTCCGGGGCAGCCATACCCTCTGCCCTTGCGTGTACAAGAATTAAGTTCTGCTTCTGGGTGTTGCTGCTTCCTTACCCCCAGGCTCTACTTTTAAGGCTACTCATAAGAACAAGCATTTATGATGGGTTGATAGGTGCAGCAAACCACCATGGTACATATATACCTGTGTCACACATCTACACATTGTGCACATATATCTCAGAACTTAAAGTAAAAAAAATATATATATATATATATATATATATTATAATTATGATGATGGACTAAGAACCCCTTTATTGCATATATATATATATATATATAATTTTGCCCCTGTTATCTCATCCTTCAAACCCCAGTGCCTGTTACACATGCTTCTATATTTCTGAACACTACTTATGAAATAGATTTGAAGTATTTTCTGTGGAGGATCTTCAGCCAGTATGTACTTTACCTGATACAAATATACATGGAAGGGTGAAAAGGGAACAATCAACATAGGTTAATTTTGAGTGCCAGTTCCAGCCCGATTGTATGATTTAACTGCCTTGTTTCATCCTCACAAAAACATTGAAACCAACTATGATTATAATTCATCTTAATTTCTATGTACTTTACCTCTACTAAAAACTATCCAAACAGTATACTGGAAAAATTGATGATAGGAAGCAAAATTTTAAATTTTAAGAGCATAGAGAATGAGACTTTATATATACTGAGAATGTAACGTTAAGCAGATAAAAAATTAGTTAATTTCTCCATCACTGAGTCATTCACTAACCTAAGCAAATCCACAAATTTGGAATATGTATATGTTTGAAACCACCTTCAAGAAAGGTTTCTAGAGTGTAATTCTAGCTTACCATTGTTTAACAGACAAATGGCATTTGCTGCAATAAAATATGTTCAGGGAGAATATAAACTGATTTACGTTGTATAAAATATGTGTGTATATAAAATGTGTGTGTGTGTGTGTGTGTGTGTGTGTGTGTGTGTGTGTGTCTTAATATTTTCCCAAATAAACTGATACGTTTTAGATGTATTGGTACATGGTCTGGCATTTGGTTAACAATTTTTCCGAGTTAACCTAGATTAACAAGAAACAAATAAAGTTAAATTTCTTTACAAATGCTCCAAGATTCACGCATCCTCTTTCTTGGCTCTTTCTGGATGCTGGAGGAATATAATGTATTCTCTGAGTTAGTCTTTCTGTAACTTTTTTTTCCCCCAAGTTCTCTTAACCTTGGCTCTTTGTCATGACCATGCCCTTTAGCTTATAGCCTGCATTTGACATCTGGTTAAGGCTAAGAGACTTCTCGGTCCCGAGGGTTATGATGACATGAAGTAGAATATTAGTGCAGGCTATGAAATAATACAACATATCAAAATACAAATTTCTCCCTAAAAGTAATACTTCTATAACATAACAGTAGTATGTTTATGTAGATAAATTTCATATAAATAGTTCAAATAAGGCATATTTTTAAGGCGTGTTAAATAAACACGTGTTTATTTAACACGCCTTAAAAATATGCCTTATTTGAACTATTTATATGCAATTTAACATTTTTAAAGGCATATTTATTTAACAATATGTAATAAATATTATTATTACATTTCAAGTTGTCTATACACTATAGCTTCATTAATTCAATACATTAAACACTGTTGTTTATTGCTTTTTATAATCCAATACTTACAATATTAGCTTAAAAATCAATGATCATTCATTTTTGTATTTCAACTTTTGAAATGATATAAACTATTCTTTTTAGCCAATAAATTATTTCTTAATACAAATTAATGAAAGTTTTTGCTAATTTGCTTACCTTTTTTCTCTCACCCTCAAGAACTGAAACATCTTTTACACTGGAAACATTTTGAGTTCAGTTCTGGTCACCAAAAGAGAAAACTTGTTCTCTTTAATAACCACACCCCAAAAAACACAAATTTACAGCAATCTTTTTTTTGTTAAATAAACTTTTAAAAATTATTATTATACTTTAAGTTCTGGGGTACATGTGCAGATAATGCTGGATTGTTACATAGGTATACACATGCCATGGTGGTTTGCTGCATCCATCCCCCCATCATCTACATTAGGTATTTTTCCTAATGTTATCCCTCCCCAGTTCCCTCACCTTCTGCTATTCCTCCCCTAGTTTTTCCACCCACCAGAAGGCCTCGATGTTGTTCCCCTCCCTGTGTCCATGTATTCTCATTGTTCAACACCCACTTATGAGTAAAAATATTCAGTGTTTGGTTTTCTGTTCTTGTGTCACTTTGCTGAGAATGATGGTTTTCAATTTTGTCCATGTCCCTGCAAGGGACATGAACTCATCCTTTTTTATGCCTGCATAGTATTACATGGTGTACATGTGCCACATTTTCTTTGCCCAGTCTATCATTGATGGGCATTTGGGTTGGTTCCAAGTCTTTGCTATTGTAAACAGTGCCACAATGAACATACATGTGCATGTGTCTTTATGATAGAATGACTTATAATCCTTAGGGTATATAGCCAGTAATGGGATTGCTGGGTCAAATGGAATTTCCATTTCTAGCTCCTTGAGGAATCACCACTCATTCTTCTTCAATGGTTGAACTAATTTACACTCCCAGCAACAGTGTAAAAGCATTCCTATTTCTCCAAATCCTCTCCAGCATCTGTTTCCAGATTTTTTAATAATTGCCATTCTAACTGACATGAGATGGTATCTCAATGTGATTTTGATTTGCATTTCTCTAATGACCAGTGATGATGAGCATTTTTTCATGTTTGTTGGCTGTATAAGTGTCTTTTTTTGAAAAGTGTCTGTTCATATCCTTTGCCCACTTTTTGATTGTGCTGTTTGGTTTTTTATTGAAATTTGTTTAAGTTCTTTGTAGATTCTAAATATTAGCCCTTTATCAGATGGGTACATTGCAAAAATATTTTTCCCATTCCATTGGTTGCCACTTCACTCTAATGGTAGTTTCTTTTGCTGTGTAGAAGCTTTTAATGTAATTAGATCTCATTTGTCTATTTTGGCTTTTGTTGCTATTGCATTTGGTATTCTAGTTATGAAGTCCTTGCGTATACCTGTGTCCTGAATGGTATTGCCTAGATTTTCTTTTAGGGTTTTTATGGTGTTAGATCTTATATTTAAATCTCTAATCCATCTGGAGTTAATTTTTTATAAGGTGTAAGGAAGGGGTCCAGTTTCAGCTTTCTACATATGGCTAGCCAGTTTTCCCAACACCATTTATTAAAAAGGGAATCTTTTCCTCATTGCTTGTTTTTGTCACGTTTGTAAAAGATCAGATGGTTCTAGACATGTGGCATTACTTCTGAGTCCCCTGGGTTCTTTTCCATTGCTCTATATCTCTATTTTGGTACCAGTACCATGCCATTTTGATTACTGTAGCCTTATAGTATAGTTTGAAGTCAGGTAGCGTGATTCCTCTATGGATTACTATGTAGATCGTATATACCAAGGTAACATTCAAATGCAATCTTGCACACAAGTAGAATCACAAATATAGAATATGATTGTGATACGGACAGGAAACAGGGCAGGGAAATACAGAGAAGAAGAGGACGGTTCCACTGCAGATGCCCTATCCTTAAGCTTAGAAACGCATGACCCTAAATGGGAACAGGCATTCTTGTTTTTGCACCCAAAAGTTGTTGTTTGACCAGCCACACCCCCATATTCTGTGCTCATATAAACCCTAATCCCTGGATTCCACAACCAGATGAGCACACATGCAGAAGAGGAGATGAACAGAAGAATAGAATAAAAGCAGAACTGCATGGCAGAGAGAAGAAAAGCGGTGTCCAAATGCCAAGAAAAGTTTGGCTGGGGGTGGTCGAAGAGTAGATGGAATGGCCAGGCTTCAGGGTAAAATCACCTTTCCACTTCATCTCCCTTCCAGCTCCCCATCCACCCCATTGAGAGCCACCTCCACCACTCAATAAAACCCTAAACGTTTATCCTTCAAGTCTGTGTGAGACCTGATTCTTCCTGGATATTGGAAAAGGACCTGGGTACCAAGAGGGCACTGAGCTGGTTAACACTTAAGCTGCTCATGAAGGTGAAGGCTAAAGCAGGACACTGTAACACATGCCTACTTGGGCTTTGGGAGTTGCAGCCTCCCACACCTGGACACTGCCATGGGGCCAGAGCCCAGGGGCACTCGCCCCAGCTCCTTTACCTGCCTGTCTTTGTGCTTCTCCTCCTGTAAGGGGTTTAAGTGTGCACGGTGGCCAAATAAATGAGCCACACCCTTGTCACGCATCCTGTGAGGGGGATTAGGGTTCTCTAAGATTTCAGTTTTTATTTCTTCCCTATGAGGCATTCATTGTTTTTAATAATTTATGATAGAAAGGTATTACTTCCAGTTACATGCCATCCAAAATTCTGCTATTGACTCTCTCCAAAGCAGGTTTGAAGCTTATCTTCCTGGTGTCATGAGCACTAGAAAATCCTTTAGGTTTTCTCCCACTGAAAATTTGGAAAATATTTGAATATGTCATATGTTTATTAGAAGTAGGGATACAGGTAACATTGCAATTTCCTAGCCTCAAAATGAGAAAACGATTTGTACTGATTTCATTTCCCATTTAATTAAACTACGCAGTACATGCAACTGAAGCCAGAACGTTTGTTTTCCTTTCACCTAGTTTATAAAATACTACATTTTCTTCTTAAGGTAAATTTTCACTCTGGACACAAAAAAATTATTTTAAAACAGAACAAAACAAAATAAAGGTTTTTTTTTTTGTTTTTTTTTTTTTTTTTTTTTTTTTTTTTTTTTTTTTTTTTTT
>NW_022436945.1:21358553-21525073 GCF_009761245.1 Sapajus apella
TCATAAATTTACATGCACATTATTGCAAATGCACTGAATGTTTGTAAACTGAAGACCAACTGTAACTGGATAAGCTTTAAGAAAAATAAAATTTTTAGGCCGGGTGCGGTGGCTCAAGCCTGTAATCCCAGCACTTTGGAAGGCTGAGGCAGGTGGATCACAAGGTCAAGAGATCGCGACCATCCTGGCCAACATGGTGAAACCTCATCCCTAATAAAAATACAAAAATTAGCTGGGCGCGGTGGCGTGCGCCTGTAGTCCCAGCTACTCGAGAGGCTGAGGCAGGAGAATTATTTGAACCTGGGAGGCAGAGGTTGCTGTGAGCCAAGATTGTGCCATTGCACTCCAGCTTGGCACCTGGTGACAGAGTGAGACTATGTCTCAAAAAAAAAAAAAAAAAAAAGAAAAAGAAAAATTTTTCCTTGAATCACAGCTTAAGGCTCACTTTGTCTTCTACTCACAGGCTTTATTATAATTTTGTCAGGTTAACAAAGATATGTCACTCAAATTCATAAATTTACATGCACATTATTGCAAATGCACTGAATGTTTGTAACTATGATCTTTTGTAGGGCGACACAGAGGAACAATGAAGAATTTTCATTTAAAATTCTATTTATCATCACTTTCTTGTATGCTGTGCTATAGCATCAGATCAGAAGTCACATTCAGTGTCATTTGGCCAATTATGAAATCCAGACACCAACATCTAGATTCAGTTTTAATATCTACCTAGAATTTTGGTTGTGATTTAATTTTAGTCATAAATCACTTTTGACCTACTATAGCAAATAGAAACGTATTTTGATGACTGTTACACCTATTTAGAAATCTCAGAAAGTGCGGTATTTCAAGATGGACTGGCCTTTGCTAAAACTCAGGAAAGTGCTAGCAGAGCATTTAAAAAAAAAATCAAAATGTTTACTGGAGTGTTGTACAAAAAAGTTTCCAGTCATAAAATGTGTATTACAAATCACTGGAAAAAAGAAAAAAACACACACATTTGGCATGCATCTTCTTAAAAACTGAATCTCTGAAATGAAAGCCTAATTCTAAATTTTGTTTACACAAAGAGTATTAACATTAAGGCTTATTTCTATACTAACAAAAATGAAATAGATTATTTTATATTATAGGATAATGACATGTTTGCATTAACATATGAGAAAATTTTCACCCATTTGTATAAATGACATTGGACCAGATTTAACCTAAATATGAAGACACAAAAAAGCTACCTGCTGAAAGTTCAAAAATGTAATAGCCAAAAAAGGAGTCCTTAGTATATTATTCAATGATTTGTGCATTGCATATGATCAGAATAACAATCGATTTAAAAGGAAAGAAACAGTCATAATTTTAAGGAAAAAATAGATGTCTTGAGGTGATATCTAATGGTTTTTATTGACTCTCTGTGATTTCAGGAATGTCTTAAGTTTTAGAACATTTTTTAAACCCACATAATTTTTCTTTTTTTTTTAGCGGAAATGAGCTAATTACCATTTTATACTTAGTGCTGAGTCATTCCTGCCTCACCAGAGGTGTTCATAATCACTTGTTTAACAAATAAAGGAATGAATAAAACACATGAGGTCATACTTTCAATATACGATGATGTCATATGCCATCTGTGTGTGTGGGTAAGTAAGCGTTCACTAAAACTGCAGCAAACCAGTCTGGCTAAAGGAACAGTCTGGCTAAAGGAAGGGCACAAGTAGGTACTAGTGAAATATAAGGTCAGAATAGCAAGCTGGGACACAGTTATGAAGGATTTTGACAGCTGAAAGTCTGGATATAATATACTTGAGGAGTTATGAGGATATAAAATATTCACCCACAGATTTCCATGTATTATTTATGTATATCTATATATTTAACAAAATTAAAAGATATGTGTGATGTGTGTGTATATATACAAATATATATTTATACAAGTAAATATATTTAATAAATATATTTTTATATATTTATTAAATATATTTTATATATTTATATGTAATATATATTATAATATATAATAACTACATATTAATAAATATATTTAATATATATTTATTTATATATTAATATATTATATATTATAATTTATATATTTATATATTACATTATATTATATATTTATATATTAAATTTATATATTATAATATATATAATATATATTAATATATAAGTTTAATATATATGAATATATATGTTTATTTATATAAATATATATAAATATATAAAAATATATAAATAATGGCAAATAACATATATATCTATAGACATGTGCCAGTTTCAGGAAAACTAAGAAAAATAACAATTCATATTTTAAAAATGCCAGTGAAAGTGCATTCTTTAATAAATAAATTTCATTGTACTAGATCTATTATTTTTTTAAACAGTAGATTTTTCCTTTTTTTGTGCAATAAGATTCCCAGAAAGAATGCTCCACTGTTCCAGACCAGGTATCTGCAAACGTTTTTTCTATAAAGGGCCAGAGTAAATAATTTGGGCTTTGTGAAACTTAGGTCTCTTGCACAAGTATGTGATTCTGCTGTTGTAGCACGAAAGCAATCATAGTAACATTTCTGACCAACGTAAGTTAAAAATGAGAATAGCTAGGTTTAGGTAAATTTTAATTCAGGAAACTAGTTGAATGCCACATGATTTTCATGTGTTACAAAATAACATTTATACAACTTAAAAAATGTCCAACCACTTAAAAACTTAAAAATTTTTCCAACCATTTAAAAACACAGAAAACATTTTTAGTTCATGAGCCACACGCAATTGAACCTTTGCCACCACCTATTCTATCAACGTATATGTCTAAGAGTTTTATAGATATCATTTTTAGGTTTATAGCTATTTTCCGTCAGACTAAGCTCCCTGAGGGTTGCAAATTTTCTATTCGTAGTTCAGTTCCGGACATGCAGCAACTGATGAATAAATATAAATTAAATAATAGTTGAAATTGATGAAAAAGCACTTGTTCTTTAAACCAGAATACATCATTTTTCTTTCCACATATTTTTCTTCTGTGCAAAATAATTACAGAAGATTATGGACTACCTTTGTAGAGCTTTAAGGAGAAATGTTGGCAGTAAGGGTAGCCTATATTCTAACACACTGTCATCCATTTTTAGGGAAAATAGAAAAGAACCTTTTCCATCAGCAAAGGCCTTAATTATATACATCACATATATCATAAAAACATTGGGAAAAGGTGTCTAGATTGTGCAGACTTTCATTAAATTAAGAAAATGGGAAATATGGCTTCAGTAGTTCTAATGATAAAAAATCACACATTTTAAAATTCTATCTAAAATTTTAAAGGTCATATGGCTATGGATAAAAAAAAGATTATTATATTCTCTTGCTTTGACACTGCCATCTCGATTCCAAAGACATTTTACCTCTATCATTAAAATTCTGTCATTTTGGCTTATCTCTATATCAAAATGTTTCTGTCTCCTTATCAAGCTTATTTTTGTCCTTTAAAATATAAATAAAAATATTAAGTGTAGTGACACTATTGAAAATCATGTGGGTGAAATTCTGAAATCCTTTTCCTCCAAGGAAGCAACAAATAAACTGATGATAATAGAATAAACTATTTCATGATTCTATAATCAAAAGTTTACAACCACCGCTGGTATACTTACTTAATGAAGAATAAAGCTGCTGAATTTTGTAAAATAGCTCTATGGCATTTTAAGTTATCTTGTTACCACCCTCCAAATCGCCCAGGTCAATGGTAGCTTAGAAGACAGTAGCTCACATTTCTGGTGCAGGTTGCAGGTGCTGACTGGAACAATATAGACGTTCTTTGTGAAGAATTGTAGTAATATGGAATGACCTGTCTGGTGGTCCCTTGAAGAATTAGCTCAAAGGGTTGCCTTTGTTTTATTTACTTTTGATCTTACCCAGAGGTAAAGTAGCCTCTCAGGTGATCTTTGTCAAAAATTTAAATGAATTAGTTGCTGTCGTCTGAGACAAGAAATAATTATTAAGGAAAAAAATAGACAAACCAGAGAAGAAAGAGTTTTGGGAAAGAGATACTTGAGAGCATAAAGGCTTTTAAAAATTTTTGCCCATTCTGGGAATCCAGGAGGCCAAGCACAGGCCAACGGCTGAAGACATGCCAGAAAAAAACCTGAGAAAAACTGGAACTTTCATGCTTCAGTTGAACTTTGGGATGTAAAAAAGCAGGATTTGAAAAGAAAAACTCATTTTCTGAGGAGAAATTCAAGCCAGCTGCAGAAATTTACATAAGTGTTAAGGATCCAAATATGAATAGCCAAGACAATGGGGAAAATGTCTCCAAGGCATGTTGGAGACATTCACAGCAGCACCTCCAATTACAGACCTAGAGGCCTAGGAGGAACAAATGGTTTCCTGGCTGGGCACATAGTCCTGCTGTACTCCAGCTCCAGCCAGCACTAAAAAGAGCTAAGATACAGCTTAGGCCATGGCTTCAGAGGATGCAAGTGCTACAACTTGGTAGCTTACATGTGGTGCTGGGCCTGCAGGTGTGTAGAAGTCAAGGACTAAGGCTTGGGAACCTCTACCCAGATTTCAGAGGATGTATGGAAACCCCTGAATGTCCAGGAAGAAACCTTCTTTAGGAGTGGAGCCCATATTGAGAACCTCTGTTAGGGCAGTGCAAAAGGGAAATGTGAGGTTGGATCTTTGTACAGAGTCTGCACTAACCTACTAGTGAGGCTGTGAGAAGAGGGCCACCATCTTCCAGACCCCATAATGTTATAACTACCAACAGCTTGTATGATATACCTAGAAAAGCCAAAGATGCTCAGTGCCAGCCTGTGAAAGGAGCCAGGAGTGGGGCTGTACCCTAATGTAACCACAAAGGCAGAGTTGCCCAAGCTAATATACTTAAAAATGAAACATTTGCAAAAACTTATCAACAAAGAAAAATAAATATCCAGTAAGCATGTAAAAAGAAGGTCACATTAGAAAAATGTGAATCAAAATCACAATAATATACTACTTTTCATGTAGTAGGATGGGTATAATTTTTAAAAGTAGAGAAATTTAAACCCTCACACATAGCTAGTGGGAATGCAAAGTGTTACAGTCACTGTGAAAAACAGCTTGGCAGCTCCTCAAAAGGTTAAACATAGAATTACATGTGGCCAAACAATTTTATCTCTAGTATATACCCCACAAAAAGGAAAAGAAGTGTTCAAACGCAAACAACGTAATCATAGAAGCACTATTTCCAATTGCTAAAATGGTAAAATGCACAAACAAAAGTGTTTATCAAATAATGAATGGATAAACAAAATTGTGTATGTATATAATAGAATGTTATTCAGTCATAAAAAGAAACGAAGTGCTGATACTTGCTATAGCATGGATCTTCAATGAAAACATTATGCTAAGTAAAGACAGCCTGACACAAAAGATCACATATTGCATACTTCTAATTATATGAAATATCCGTAAGAGGTAAATCTATAAAGTTAGAAATCAGATCAGCAATATTCAGGAGCTGAAGGAAGGTAAAAATGGGAAATGATGCTTAAAGGGTAAAGGGTTTCCTTTTGAGATGATGAAAATGTCCTAAAACTGCAGAGTGGTGATAGTTAACACAATGTTGTTAATATATTAAATACTACTAATTGTACTTTCTAAAATTGTTAAAGTGATAAATTTTTCCATGTAAATTTTAGCGTAAAGGAATAAAATTATTAAAAGATAAATGTTTACTTTGTAGTGATAATGAATTTACAAGGAAAAAAATGATGAAAAGACAGTAAAGTTTTACAGCGAATTCATAAAATATTTACATAGAATTATAATGAATTTGCAAAAATAAATTTCAAAGATTAAATTGAACAGTTTAATATCTGTAATATCAGAGACATTTAAGGGCACTTTGCTGGCAATGTTAAATAATTGAATAGTAAAAAGAACTTATCTTCTCCCTAAACCTTAATTTAAAAGAAACAACATTTAGGTTGTGTCAAGATGGCAGACTAGAAGTAGCTCTTGTCCACTGCTCTTGCAGAGGGGATAAAAATGGCTAGGAACACTGATCCTGCAAGCCAGTTTTCTAAGAAACCACATTGTGATCCATCAGGTCAGCAAGTAGACACAGAGAGCAGAGAGGAGCAAATCTGGGCAGCAGCCCATCTGGGATTAGCATGGAGCCAGGAGAAGCTTCTTAAAACAGGTAAAGAATCAATGAGTCTGAGACCCTCCAGTGGATTTACATTCTGCACAGAGACCTGTGCAGCCTGAGAATTGGAGAATCCTCCTGACCCCCACTACATGCATCTTAATTGAGACAGCCACTGAGAGGTTTTGTAGAAGCAACTCTCAGGTCCATGGTGACCTCCACAAGCCCTTGTCCCTGGAACAGACTAGCATCAGTGCTATTGTCCCAACAGAGGCTGCAGTTGTGGTGCCTGGGAGCAGTAAGATTGCTCCAGCAGCCCAGCCACCAAAAACATTCAACACCAGCATCCAACCTGGCAGTCCAACTTACGTTTGAACTCTAGCAGTGAGCGCAGCCTCCCATTCTCACAGGAAACATCGAGATTGTAGGGCAGGTGGTTCCACCCACCCCCACTGCTCATAGCCAGACAGGAAACGCCTGCAAGAGATTCTGTCTCAGTGGTCCTGCTTCGGTCTAAACTATGCCAGTATTCCATCCTTCTGTCTTCCTGGGAAACTCCTGAAACAACAGGGTGGGTAACTCCCAACCTGGATTGTAAAATGGTCAGTGAGATCAAGAAGAAAGTTGAAACTCAATGAAAGAAATCCAGATAACAATTTAGGATATGAAAAATAGAATAGCCATTTTAAGAAGGAACCCAACTGAACTTTTGGAGCTGAAAAATTTACTTCAATAATTTTACAATACAATTGGAAGCATGAATAGCAGAATAGATCAAGCTGAACAAAGGATGTCAGAGTTTGAAGACCAGCCTTTTGAATCAACTCAGTCAGACAAAAATAAAGAAAAAAGCATTTTAAAAATGAACAAAACTTTTTAGAAACATAGAAGTATGTAAAGACACCAAATCTATGACTTATTGGCATTCCCAAAGGAGAAAGAGAGTAAATAAGTTACTTGAAAAATGTAATTGAGGATATAGTCCATGAAAATTTCCCCAAACTTACTATAGGAGGAAAAATTCAGAAAATATAGAAAACCCCCTCAATACACTAGACAAGATGACCATTCCTAAGGCACATAGTCATCAGATGAACCAAAGTCAATGCAAACAAAATAAAACAAAAACTTTAAAGGCAGGTAGAGAAAAATTCAAGAAACCTACAAAGAAAACCCCATCAGGCTGACAGCAGACTTCTCAGCAGAAACCCTACAAACCAGAAGAGATTGGAGGCCTATTTTCAGCATGCTAAAGAAAAGAATCTCCAAATAAGTATATTATATCCAAACTAGGCATTGTAAGTGAAAGAGAAATAAACTCCTCCTCAGATAATACCTCTTCATTTCCACAAGACCACTCTTAAAAGAGGTCCTTATTGGAGTGCTATACATGAAAACAAAGCACCAAAATGTGCTAAGTCAAAAAATACACTTAAGCATATAGCCCACAGACATTGTAAAGCAACAACACAATCAAGTCTACCAAACAGGGAGCCAAAAACATGATGACATATAAATCTCGTATATCAATACTAAACCTGAATGTAAATTGTCTAAACACCCCATTTAAAAGACAAAGAGTGGTAAGCTGGATATAAAGGCAAAACCCAAAAGTCTGCTGTCTTCAAGAGATGCATCTCACATGTAATGATCTCTATGGGCTCAAAGTAAAGGGATGGAAAAAAATCTACCAAGAACATGGAAAACAAAGCAGAGCAAGAACTTCTATTCTCACAACAGATAAAACAGATTTTAAATCAGTAACAATCAGGAAGAACAAACAAGGGAAGTACATAATGATAAAGGGTTAAATTCAACAAGAAGGCTTAACTATTCTAAATATAAAGATATCCAGCAAAGGAGCACCCAGATTCATAATACAAATGTTTCATGACCTATGAAAAGATATAGGCAGCCACATAATAATAGTGGGTGACTTTAACACCTTACAGCATTAGACTGATCATAAAGGCAGAAAACCAACAAAGAAATTATGAACTTAAAGTCTACCCTTGACCAGTTGAGCCCAATAAACATCTACAGACTATTTCTCCCAACAACTATAGAATATATATCCTTCTTATCCCTGCACAGAACTATTCCAAGATCAACCATAGGCTCAACCATAAAGCAAGTCTCAATATATTAAAAAATAATTAAAATTGTACCAAGTACACTCACAGACCACAGTGCAATCAAAGGAAAAAACAAGAAATGGAAATCAAACAACTTGCTTCTGAATAACTCTTACATAAACAATAAAATTAAAACAAAAATTTTAAAAATTGGAATTAGTGGAGGTAGAGAAACAACTTGCTAATACATTTGGTGTTAAGGCAGTGTTAAAAAGAAAATTTATAGTTCTAATAAATGCCTTTATCAAGAGGTTAGAAAGATCTCAAAGACCTAACAGCACAACTGGAGGAACTATACAAAAGGAAATGCAACCCCAAAGCTAATAGAAGAAAGGGAATAACTAACATCAGAGAACTGAATAAAATTGAGACCTAAAAATCTATAAAAAAGATCAATGAAAACAAGAATGATCATTTAACAGAATAAATAAGACTAATAGACCATTAGCTAGATTAACAAACAAAAAGAGAGTACTCTAATAAGCACAGTCAGAAATGACAAAGATGACATTACAACCAATCCCATAAAAATAAAAAAGACCCTCACGGACTATTATGAACAACTTTACGAACACAAATTAGAAACTCTATAGGAAACAGGTAAATTTCTAGAAACTTGTAACCTAACAAGATTGAATGAGGAAGAAAGTAAAGACTTGAACAGACCAATAATAAGTTCAAAAATTGAATTCATAATAAAAACTCTACCAACAAAGAACCAGGGCCTAGATGGATTCACAGCTGAATTCTGCCAGATGTTCAAAAAATTAGTATCAATTATCCTGAAACTTTTCCAAAAAATCAAGGAGCAGGGCCTTCTCCTTAACTCATTCTAAAAAGCCAGCATCATCCCAATACCACAATCTGGCAGAGTCATACACACATACACAAACATCAGGCCAATATCTCTCATAAATACTGGTACAAAAATTCTCAACAAAATGCTAGCAAACCAAATCCAGCAGCATATCAAAAAATTAATTCCCCATGATCAGGTTGGCTTTATTTTTGGGGTGTAAGATTGACTCAACATATGCAAATTAATAAATGTGATTCACCACATGAATAGAATCAAAGACAAAAACCATACAATCATCACCATGAACACATGAAAAGCTTTGAATAAAATTCAACATCCCTTTATAATAAAAATTCTCAATAAAGTATGCATTGAAGGAACACACCTAAAAATAAAATGATCTTTTCATGACAATTCCACAGCCAACATCATACTGCATGGGCAAAAGCTGGAACCATTCCCTTTGAGAACTAGAACAAGATAAGAATGTCCATTCTCACCACTCTTATTCAATATGGTACTGGAAGTCCAAGACAGGGCAATCAGGCACAAGAAACAAATAAAAAGGCATCCATATAGGAAAAGAAGAAGTCAAATTACTCCTCCTTAATGATATGATTCTATACCCAGAAAACCCTAAATAATCTGCCATTTATCACTCCTGAAAGTGATAAATGAATTCAGTTAAGTTTCAGGACACAAAACCAACGTACAAATAATGTTCCAGCTGAAAAGCAAATCATGAACACAATTCCATTTACAATAGTCACAAAGTAAATGAAATACCTAGAAACCCATGTAACCAAGGGGGTGAAGATCTTAACAAGGATAACTACAAAATATTGTTGAAGGAAATCAGAGATGACACAAATAAATTTTAAAAAATCAATAATCACAGACTAGAGAATCAATGTCATTAAAATGGGCACGAAACCAAAGCAATTTACAGATTCACTGCTATTCCTACCAAAATCACAATTTCATTTTCCATCAAATTAAAAACAACTCTTTTAAAATTTCTTTGGATCCCCCCCCCCCAAAAAAAAAGCCTGAATAGGAAAAGCGATCCCTAAGCAAAGAGACCAAAGGTGGGGGCATCACATTGCCCAACTTCAAACTATATTACAAGGCTACAGTAATTAAAACAGCATAATACTGCTACAGAAGCAGAAACATAGGCCAATAGAACAGAATAGAGATCCCAGAAATAAACCTGCATATGTACAATCAACTGATTTTCAAAAAAAAAAAAATCAACAAAAATAAGAAATTGGGAAAGCATTCCCTATTTAATAAGCTGTACTGGGATTATTGACTAGCCATATGCATAAGAACAAAACTGGCCTCCAGCTCCTCATTGTATGAAAAAGTAACTCAAGATGAATTAACAATTTAAATGTAAGACCTCAAACTATAAATATCCTAGAAGAAAACCCAGAAAATATTCTTCTTGACATAGTATTTCACAAAAATTTATGGCTAAGTCACCAAAAGTAATTGTAACAAAATCAGAAATTGACAAGTGGGACCTGATTAAACTAAAAACTTCTAAAGAGCAAAAGAAATAACCAACAAAGTAAACAGAAAACCTAAAGAATGGGGAACTACACATATTTTGCAAACTATGCATCTGACAAATACATAATGTCCAGAATCTACAAGAATATAAACAAATCTGTAAGCAAAAAAGAAACAATCCAAGTAAAAATGGGAAAAATGCATGAACAGACCCTTCTCAAAGGAAGACATAAAAGGGACCAACAAACATATGAAAAAATGCTTAAACATCAGTAATTATGAGAGAAATGCAAATCAAACCATCCTGGAACAGGCTGTCTTTTGGGTCCCAGGGTAACACATTACTAAGCTGAATAAATCTTTATTATCGGAAACGTTATAGACAACATCACATTTTCTCTATGTCTTTGTGGGTTTCAATCTATGCAGCATGGCTTGAAGTCTCATACCTGTAGTTCTTTCAAGCTGGCATTGGATACCAGTGACTCTATAGTTCTAGGGTCTCGGAACTGAGCACATCTCACCGCTCCAGTAGGTTTAGTGTGAACTGTCTTCAGTCCCTCTCTTCCCACAGTTCTGCTGTGTATTGCCTTAGTGGAGAGTCTTTGTAGTCAAGCCCTGTGGAAAAAGTCTTCCTGAGTCCCAGGCTATCTGTAAAATCCTTTGAAGTCTACGTGACGGAAGCCATGCTCCTACATCTCTTGTGTTCTGCACTCCTACAGAATTAAGAAAACATGGATATTGCCAAGAAATACCACTTGCTCCTTTCAAAGCTCAGCTCTGAGTATACCTGGGCTTTCTTGAGCCACACTTGGGGTAGCTGAGAAATGTTGTGCCAGAATGCAGGGGGCAGAGACTTGGGGAAGCCCTAGGCAGTGAGCCCCATGGCCCAAAGTGTGCCCTAGGCCTCTCTTTTGACATATTTTCTTTCTCCATATCTTGGCCCTATGAGTCTGTGATGAGAAAGGCTGCTCCAATAATCTCTGAAGAGTGCCTTTATGGGTCATTGTCCTACTGTCCTGATAGATGGCCTGTGGCTTCATTTTATACATATTAATCTCCTCATTAGATGGTCACTTACCACATCTTTGGTTTCCTCTCCTAACATGCTCATTCATTCTCTGCCATACAGGCAGGCTAAGAATCCTTCAAATATATACATTATCTTTCTTTTTAATTATAAATTGTCTCAAAATTACTTATTTCTCATATTTTACTATCTATAGTTAAAAGAAGACATGTAACATCCTGAATGATTTGCTGTTAAGATAGTTCTTCTACCAAATGTTCTAGTTAACTGCTCTTAAATTCTCCTATATGTAAAGTGCCTGGGCATGGACACAATTCAGCTAACTTCTTTGCCACTTTATAATGAAGATGGTCTTTATTCCAGTTTCTGATATCTTACATCTCATTTTTGTCAGAGACCTCATTGGAATTACTTTTACCATTTATATTTCTAAAAACATTCTGATAAGAGTCACTTAAGTAATCATAATTTCTAAAAGGTTTTAAACTATTCCTATAATTATTTTGAGCTTTCATCAGAATCTCCCTTATTGCTCTGTCAATGGTAACTTGGGCTATTTCCAGCCTGCTCTTCCAACCGCTCCAACTCTACTACTTGATACCAATTTTCTTCCTTAGACTGTTTCATGCTACCAGAACAGAAACCTGGAAATTTACAAAGAACAGCAATAGGCAAATTCACCCATTTAGGGTGGCATCTATTTCCTCTCCTGCCCCCGATTACCCTTATAGCTTAACCTCTTAAGGGCCCTATTTAATATTTTTTATAATGACATTTAAATTCCAATACGAATTTTAGAGGGGACACATTCAAACTACAGTATTCCTAAGATACCTTCTATTTTGAAATTAAATATCTTATGTTTTAAAGTATCTTCTATTTTTACAACTTTTATTTTGGTTGTTAGCAAAATCAACTTAAAGCAGTTATTTACATTGACTGCTTCATTGATAATAAAAACACAAATATTAAATAAAAACTTCTATTTAAAAAAACAGAGTTCATTTCTTTGCGTTACTTCTAGAGGCTCTATTTATTTTAAAATAACACATTTAAAGTCATTTGTTAGGTCCCTACTTAATGTGAGATAATTAACACACATAATTTTTCTCATCCATTTCTACCTCACTTTTTTTCTTTCTAACCAAGTTTACAGTGTTCAAATGTGTAGTATTAAATTAACATTTTAAAACCGTAATTCCTCATATTCTTTAGTTTGCGTGCTGATATACAGATGAATTCACTTAACACTTTCCTCTTGTGGTTTCTTCAGCAGTTAAAACTTTGTTTTGATACATCTTTCAGTTCTCAGTATGTTATCATCAAATATTTCTTTCCCTCAAAGTGTGGCTCATGGGTACTCTTTTTTCCAGAATTCTTACTGATCGTAGAATAATACAACTCAACTACTTATAATTCCCTGGGAACATTTTCTTTCTTAAGAATTGTGTTGGAATTGTTCCACTTCTTTGAAATTAAGTGTCAAACTTTTAAAAAATCTAAAGTAAACAGTTACTTAATCTAACTGACTTCCCAAAACTGAAAGTTTAGTAATTCTACCAAAGTATATCTTAATGTCAATAGAACTATAATGTATTTTATTCAATAATGTGTGACCTATTCATTTATAAATTTACACTTACATTTTTATTTTTTCCTATGATCTTCCTTGGGAAAATATGTTATGTTTACATTCAATTTACATTGTCTAGGTTGCACAGCAAATATCTTATTTACAAACTTTTGTGTACAATTGAATTTTTAAAAATTATTTTTAGGTGATTTAAAAAACTATTATGTTTTTCAATTTATTTATAGTACTGTTTCTCTGATTTCATTATTTAAATTATAAATTTGTTTATTTTTATAGTTTTTAAGATTGTATATTGGAGACTTTGTTAGCATGCCTCCTCCAATTGGAACAAGCAAAATAGTGTGTAGAGATACATACTGTAAACTTTTATCGAAGGAGAGAAATTACAGCTCAACAGGAAAAGTGAAAAAATTTTAGAATACTTTGAAAGGACCAGTGGGCAGCAAGCAGCCTGACCCACTGGTTTGGTGAAAGACTGCAAGGTTTCACAGCATTAAATGGGGGTAGGCTGACCTCATAGTAGACATTTCCAATGGGGAGCCAGGCAATTCAGGTCATGAGGGAGCTCCTTGATTCTACTAAGCCCTAGATCTGACGTGGTGAGCAGAAGGGAGTTTATGAAATAGAGAGGCATCAGGGGTGTTTTAGGACTCACAGAGCCTGGTACCAATAAAACAAAGCCATATTTTATCTTAATTCATAGAGAACCTTGCAAAAATCTTTTGGCTAACTCAGTCAGTAGTTACAGACAGAGAGGCTCCCAATTGAGATTAGCAATCTAACCTTGTCGGGGGATGAATCCCCATGGCCAGATCTGAGAGGTAAACAGAGAGTGGGCTTTTGTTACAGGAATAGAAATTGAGTAACACCTGCTTTGTGGGCTGGACCAATAGGAGTATGGCTGAAAGCTGGGATTTATTTCCCAGGAAGGGAGTCGGGGGCAAATTCACAATCTGAGCGCATTGGCTCCTTGGGACTCAGCTGGCTGTTTTGGCTTGCTGTCAGTGGCAGGCTGTCATGTCAAGGATGTGGGAGCTGAGTGACTGTCATTACCAGGTATTTGGCTGTGGAGTCTGGGCTGCCCCTTTCTTCCCATGAGGACTCTTTTGAGCAACAGAGGTGCTCCTCCCTGCACATTGCTTCAGCAGCCAGGGAACCACCTTCTGACATCTATCAGGTGTCCCACTTTGCCTGCCATTAGAAAACTTAAAAAGAGGTTTTTTGTTTGTTTGTTTGTTTGTTTTTGACCAAGCCCTCACCCAGCTTTTCACTCTCATTCACCTTGTTGGCAGAACACGAGAGAGAAAACACCAGAAGTTCCATGGCTCTGCCCTTCTCCTGGCACATATGAGTACTTCTGGCTAAGAAAGGTCAAACATAAATCTCATAGTCATCACTGCAACTGGCTGTTTCCCTCAAGAACCACCTACTGGTCAGGGGTGCACCCTATATAACCCATTACAACGTCTGCTGACATGATTGCACAACACTCAGGAATGAGACAAGCTTTGCACACTTTCAGCTACCATCATCTCTCACAACACTCCAAATACTTAGAAGGCCCCAACCCTACTCACTCATGATACCTTACTACTACAATTGGCATTTGAGAAAACCACCACACTGAGTCTAACGATAACCAAGGAATTCATACAGAGCTTTGACCCCCTGAAAGCACCCAGAAGCAAAACCAAATGACCCTATTCAATGTACATTGCTGTCACTTCTTCACTGGGGATATGGAGTCTCATCCAAATAAAAGTAAATTAAAAAATAAGAAGGGACAGCCAATCCCACCGATGAAGGCAGGTACCTCAGATATCCTCCCTCTTACTACCGTTACGATGGTATTTAATACTCTTACATTATAATGTTACCACTTTTTTTTTAATTCTCCAGATGAGAAAAAACCAGTGTAAAAATTCTGGCAATATAAAAAGCAGGGGTGATGACACCAGCAAAGGATTATTCTGATACTTGAGCAATGAATTCTAACCAAAATAAAAATTCTAAATAAAGGACACAAAATATGGACAATACAGTGAGATCAAAAAGAAAGTTGAGAAGTAGCACAAAAAAATCAGAAAAACAATTCAGAACATGAACAAAAAAATAAAGAGAAAGCCTTCTTTTAGAAACAGACAAACAAAACTTGTGGAAATAATAATTCATTTATAAATTATCAAATACATCAAAAATTTTAACAATAAGAAGAAAAACATCTCATATCTTGAAGACAGGGTTTTTGTTTTTGTTTTTGTTTAATTATTATACTTTAAGTTCCAGGGTACATGTGCAGATCATGCAGGACTATTATACAGGTATACACTTGCCATAGTAGTTTGCTGCGTCCATCCCTCTGTCATCCATCCTCCTGACATTAGATATTTCTCCTAATGTTAGCCCTCCCCAACCTCCCCACCCCCTGCTACCCCTCTCCTAGCTCTCCCACGCCAGGCCCCAGTGGTTTTTTAAATTAACGCAGTCAGACAAAAATAAAGAAAAAGATTGAAAATGAACAAACCTTTAAGAGATATGGGATTATGTAAAGCAACCAAATCCCTGAGTTACAGTTAGTTCTAAGGGATAAAAATAGTAAAATATTTTGATCACCTATTTGAGAAAATAATTGAGAAAAACTTCCCTGCTAGAGATTTAGACATCCAGATACAAAAAGATCAGAGTACTACTGGAAGGTACATCTCGAGAAGGATTTCACCAAGGCATACAGTCATGAGACTATATAATGCCAATGTGAAGGAAAAAAATTCTAAAATTAGCAAGAGAGAATGTCTAATCACCTATAAAGGAAATCCTAGCAGACTAACAATGGACTTTGAAGCATAAACCTTACAAGTGAGAATATATTGGGATTCTATTTTTACTCTTCTTAAAGAAAAAATTGTCAGACACGAATGTTATATTCTGCTAAATGAAGCTTCATAAATAAAGAAGAAATAATGTATTTCTCAGACAAGCACATGCCACAGAAATTTGTCACTACTAGATTGGCCTACAAGAAATACTCAAAGGAGTCTGAAGTAAGGAAATGAAAGGCTGATACCATCATTAAAACACACAAAAGCCTGCAGTACACAGTTTTCATAAAACAATTACACAATTAGAATATAAAGTAACTAAAATTTAACATTGCTATAGGAAAAAAACTTCATATGTAAATATTAATCCTGAAAGTAAATGAACTAAGTGCTTCGCTTAAAATATGTAGATTGTCAGAATGGATTAAAAAAATAATAACACAGGATTCAACCATGTACTGCTTATGAAGAAACCAACTGGTAAAGACATTCATAAACTCAAAGGAAAGAGGTGGAAAAACATATTATTTCTTGATAACAGAAACCAAAAGGGAGCAGGTGTAGCTATACTTACATCAGATAAAACAGACTTTAAATCAATCACAGTGAAAAAAAAAAAAAAAAAAGAGAGAGCCGTTACGTGGAGATAAAAGGATTCAATTCAGTAAGAGGATACAATAGTCCTAAGATATATTCCCCCAACACTGGAGCACCCAGATGCATAAAATCAAATACTACAATACCTAAGAAAAAAGATAGACAGTAATACAATAATAGTGAGGGACTTCAACACCCTACAGACAAAATAGGCAGACAATCTAGGCATAAAATCAATACAGAAACTGGACTTAAATTATTGCGGCACAGTTTACAGTAGTAAAGAATTGGAACCAATCCAAATGCCCATCAATGATAGAATGGGTAAAGAAAATGTGGCACATATATACCATGGAATACTATGAAGCCATAAAAAAGGATGAGGTCATGTCCTTTGCAGGCACTTGGATGAACCTGGAAACTATCATTCTCAGCAAACTGGCACCAGAACAGAAAACCAAACACCATGTTCTCACTCAGAAGTGGGTGTTGAACAATGAGAACACATGGACACAGGGAGGGGAACATCACACACTGGGGCCTGTCAGGGGCTGGGGGGGCAGGTAGAGGAGGGATAGCAGGGGTGAGGGGATTGGGGAGGGGTAACATTAGAAGATATACCTAATGTAAATGATGGAGGGCATAGATGCGGCAAACCACCATGGCATGTGTATACCTATGTAACAAGCCTGCACATTCTGCACATGTACCCCAGAACTCAAAGTACAATTAAAAAAAAAAGAATGAGATAAAAAAAATTGTACTCTGGGACAAATGGACTTAACAGATATAAAACATTCTACCCTACAACTGCAGAATATACATTCTTCCATAGTGAAAGAGTTACCTGAATGCCTGTGTTTGAGACCAATCTAAATAACATTATGAGACCACATTTCTATAATTTTTTAACAAAAGTAGCCAGGTGTGATGATGCATTTCCATAGTCTTAACTACTTTGGAGGCTAAGTTAGAAAGATTGCTAGGTCCTTGGTCTTCGAAGTTATAGGCTATGACTGTGCACTAAAACCTAGCCTGAGTGACAAATCAAGATCCTGTGTCTCTCTAAAAAAAAGTTTTCATCTGTGCATAAAGTATCCTCCAAAACAGACCATATGTTAGATCATAAAACAAGTCTCCATAAATATTTAAAAATCAAAATTTTGTCAGATATCTAGTTAGAGCACTGTGGAAGAAAACCAGAAATCAATATCATGTGTAGCTCTCAAAACCATAAAAATACATGGATGTTAAACAACCTGCTCCTGAACAATCTTAGAGTCAATGAAAAAATTAAGGTATAAACTTAAAAATCTTTTGACGTGAATGAAAATGAAAGCACAACATACCAAAACCTCTAGAACACAGCAAGCACAGAGCTAAGAGAGAATTTTACAATGTTAAATGCCCACATAAAAAAGATTGAAAAAATCACGAATTAACAAAATAACATTGCACCTCAAAGAACTAGAGAAACAAGAATATGCAAAGAAAAGAAATAACAAATATTAGAGCAGAAATAAATGAAATCGAGGCAAACGAAGGATTAACAAATCCAAAACTTGGTTCCTTGAAAGGATAAGAAAATTTGATAAACCCCTAGATAGATTATCTAGGCAAAAAAGAGAGAAGATTCAAATATGCATGAACAGAAATTAAAAAGGAGACATCATAACTGATACCACAGAAATACAAAGGATCATCAGAGAGTACTTCGAGGGTCTCTACACACATAAACCAGAAAACCTAGAGAAAAAATGGTTAAACTTGTAGAAACTTACAACCTCCCAAAATTGAACCAGGAAGAAACAGAAATCCTAAATCAACCAATATCAAATAGTGAGGTTGAATGAGTCATAAAAATCTTTCAATAAAAACAGAAGCCCAGGATAAGGTATATTCAGAGAAGACCTAGTACCAATCCTCCTGAAACTGTTCAAAAATTCCAAGAGGTGGAAATCCTCCCTAACTCATCCTCTGAAGTTAGCATCACCCTAATACCAAACTCATGCAAAAAAACAACAATAACAACAACAAAATTACAAGCCAATATCCCTGACAAATCTAAAGTTTTAGGGTGGGATAAGTACCTTGGTCAGGGGGGTTTTATTCTAGGGATGCAAGGAAGGTTCAAAATTCACAGATGAGCAAAAGTGATTTGCCACATAAACAGAATTAAAAACAAAAACTCTATTGTCTAAGTAACTACAAAAAAAATTAATAAAATTTAGCATTCCTTCATAATAAAAACTCTCACAAAATTAGGCATAGAAGAAACATACCTCAGTGTAATAAAAGCCATATACAAAACCCCACAGCTAACATTATACTGAGTGAGAAACTGTTGAAATTATTTTCCCAAAGAACTGAAAGAAAACATGGATGACCATTTTCATCACTTTTATTTAACCTAGTACTGGAAGTCCTAACTAGAGCAATTTGGAAAAAGAACGAAAGAAAAAACATACAATCTGAAAAGAGGAAGCTGAATTATGTATTTTCTGATTATATGACTGCATATCCAGAAAACTCTACAGACCCTTCCAAAAGACTGCTAGATTTGATGAATGACTTCCATAAGGTTTCATGACACAAACTCAATATAGCAAAATTATTAGCATATCTATACACCAATAATAATCAAGCTAAGTACCAAATAAAAATCTCGATCTTATTTATAATTACTTCATAAAATTAAATAAAATAACTAGGAATACATTTAAATAAATCAATCAAGATTTACAGGTAAAACTACAAAACACTGTTGAAAAAAATTATAGATGACACAAATGGAAAAACATCCCAGACTCATGGAAGGGAATAATCATTATTGTTAAAATGAGCATACCACCCTAAGTAATTTACAGTTTCAATGCAATTTATATCAAATTACCAGCATTATTTTTCACAGAATTAGAACAAGAATTCTAAAATTTATATAGAACCAAAGAAAAACCTGAATAACTAATACAATCCTAAGCAAAAAAGCAAAGCTGGAGGTAGCACAGCATTATCTGACATAGAAGTATGCTACAAGTCTATAGAAACTGAAACAGCATGGTACTGGCATGAAAATAGACACATAGATCAACGAAACATAATATGTCACTAGGAAAATAGGGACATACCAGAGGCAGCCAATATCAACAAAGCTAAAAAAAAGGCACACTGATGAAAGGACACCCTATTCGATGAAAGTTGCTGGAAAGTTGGATAGCCACATCCAGAAAAATGAAACTAAACCCATAACTTTCATCATATACAAAAATTAACTCAGAATTTTTAAAAAACGCCTTAAATGTAAGATGTGAAACTATAAAAATTATAGAAAAAAAAATAGGAAAAATTTCTGGACATTGGCCTAGGCCAAAAAAAAAAAATATGTTTAATTAAGGCTTTAAAAGCAAATGTAAAAAATCAACAGTAGAAAAATGTGACTTAAACTAAAAAGCTCTTTACAGCAAAAGTAAAAATCAATAGAGCAGACAATTTCCTACAGAATTGGAAAAATATTTGCAAACTATGCATCTCACAAAAGGCAAATATCCAGAATCTAGTAGAAACTCAATGCAACCACAAACCAACTGGCAAACAAATAAATAACTCTATTAAAAAGCAGGCAAAGGGCCAAGTTTGGTGACTTATGCCTGAAATTTTAGCACTGTGGGATGCTGAAGAAGGAGAATTGCTTGACCTAGGAGTTTGAGGCTGCAGTGAGCAATGATTGCACCACATTTCACTTCAGCCTATGCAACAGAGTGAGACCCTGACTCTATATATATTTATTTAAAGTATGTAAAAAATATAAACAGGTTTAGTTTTACAAAAGAAGACATACAAGCAGCAAACAAACATATAAAAAATGCTCAACATTACTAATCATGAGAAAAATGCAGGTGAAAACAATAAAATACCATCTTGTACCAGTCAGAATGGCTATAATTAAAAAGTCAATTAATAGCAGATGTGGACAAGGATGCGTGTATAGTGTGCTTGTACACTATTGGTGGAAATGTAAATGGGGTGATGGATGCAGCAAACCACCATGGCATGTGTATACCTATGTAACAATACTGCACGAGCTGCACATGTACCCCAGAACTGAAAGTACAATAGTAATAATAGTAACGATATGGAAAACAGTATAGAGATTCCCAAGAACTACAAACAAAACTGTCATTCAATCCGCCAAATCTACTTCTGGCTTTCTACCCAAAAGGAAAAAAAAAAAAAGCTTTATCAAAAAATAAAAATAAAAACCACTTGCACACATATGTTTATTGTAGCACTATTCAAAGTAACAAAGTCATGGAATCAGCTTAAAGTGTCCATCAACGGATGATGGGATAAAGAAAATGTGTTGTACACATGTACTATATAATACTATTCAGGCATAAAAGGAATAAAATTGTATCTTTTGCAGCAATCTAGACGAAATTGGAGGCCACTATCTTAAGTGAAATAACTCAGAAATAGATAGTCTAATACCACATGTTCTCACTTGTGGCATTGAAATTTCTGGGAGCCAAACAACACGTCCATATAAATGTAAAAAGAGTGGAGTAATAGACACTGGGGACTTGGAAAGGTGAGAGAGTGGGAAAGGAATGACAGATGAGAAATTAACTATTAAATACCATGTATAACATTCAGGTTATGGATACACTAAAAGCCCGAACTTCTTCATTATAGAATATATTCATGTAATAAGGCTGCACTTTACTCCCTACATTCATAAACGTTAATAAAAACAAATTTTATTTTTATATTCCAATTCTTTTGTAAACAGTGTAATATATATTTAAAATGAAACTTACTTCAAGAATAGATATGCTCATTGTAAAACCAACCATTATTTGCAAATAATCATTATTATTACCTATTTATTTAAAATGTACATTTAAAAGCATATATATATATATATGCATTTACTCAAAAATATTTATTGAGCTTGTCTAACACATAGGTGGGTTTAATAAATACTAAGACATAAGCTGATATGTTACAATTTAAAAAGTGGTATACTTTATTTTAAGATATACATAAAATAGTAATGCCATAGACGCTTTCAATTATTATAGCACTGATGACAAAACACAAAGTTAACATGTAAAGTCTAAAAGATGATTAGCCACATTATAATATTATTTACAAAATTTAAACTATTGTTTAAATTCCTACTTTAATTTTAAATGTCAATTTATAGGCTATGTCTTAATAACTAATATTGGCCTGGCTTAGCCTCTCCTGATACAATACTTAGAGATAAGACTTAAGTTAAGGTAGGTAACCCTCTTCCACTTCAATTTCCTTCTTCCAAATAATGATAGTCAAGTTTTCTGAAGTCCTTAATATGTGACAGGAGTGCAGCTAAACATTGAATCATTTAATTCTCTTAATTATTGTGTAAAAGAGATCAGGCTTCTTAAGATTTAAGTTTTTATATATAAAGCATACTTATACATATTTATTTATAAAATTCCGGGAAAATCCAAAGTAATCTATAGTAACAGAAGGACCTGTAGGTTATAGGTAGATGAAGAGATGGATAGACTTTTGAAACAGTATAAAAATATTTTTGATATGTATACTAGTAATGGTTTTACAATGAGATATGTGTGTGTTTGTGTGTGTGTCAAAACTTATAAACTATATACTTTAAATATGTGTAGTAAGCTGCACATTAGTTTCGCCTAAGAAACCCATTTATGAATTATATATACATATTATGTATATATTTTTATATCTCTTTTCTTTGATTTCTCTTCCCAACTTTCCTTATCCTGGTCTTCCTTTCCTAAGGCATCAATATGGCAGCTAATTATACCTAGCTGTGAGGTAGAGTTTGTGAGCAGTGCAGGAGCATGAGCTGAAGTTGGGCACCCATGCAAAGTGCTGGCTTGAAGTCCTACTGTCCAGTGATATGAATCCATATAAATATATAATGCATAATTAGATAATTATGTATGTGTATATGTCTATATATGTGTGTGCACATATATATACCCATATACGTATGCTTATACGTGTATGTGTGTGATTGTTAGTAAGTGTTGTTTGTTCTATTTACCTGATACCGGAGTCTAAAATGTATCTTGAAAAAAAATACATTTACTAAGAATGCTATTACAGAAGACATTTCAGCATATATTATAAAGTACAATTTTTTTTTTAAGCCCAAATCTCGCTCTGTCGTCAGGCTGTAGTGCAGTGGCAAAACCTTGGCTCACTGTAACCTCTGCCTATCGGGTTCAAGCGATTCTCCTGCCTCAGCCTACTAAGTAGCTGGAACTACAGGTACGCACCACCACGCCCAGCTAATTCTTGTGGTGTCGATCTCTTGACCTTGTGATCTGCCCACTTCGGTCTCTGAAAGTGCTGGGATTACAGGCATGAGCCACCGTGCCTGGCCAACCTATGATATTTTTAGGAATTAAATTTTATTAACAAGCTGTGATTAAATTAACTTATTAATGATGAATTATATGACTATTAAAAGAACTATTCAGAACCTAGCAGATTAATTTGAAAATATAGAATTCTAGTTTGACACATAACCTATGACTCATCTAGTTTTTTAAGATATAAATTTTAAATTTTTATGTATTATGGGTACATAATAGGTATGTGTACATAGTATATATTTACGGGGTATATGAGATATTTTGGTACAAGCATAAAATGCATAATAGTCACATAAGGGTAAATGGGTTATTCATCACTTCAAACATTTATCTTTTGGGTTACAAATAATCAAATTATTCTCTTTTAGTTATTTTAAAATGTACAATAAATTATTGCACAATACATTATTGTGACTGTGGTCACATTATTGTGCTATGCAAACATTGTAATAAAATATTGGCCTAATAGTAAATACAAATATTTACATTTGAATGTTACACTTTTATTTTGAACACAATATTTTTACTGAAACATAAAAACAAAATTCTAAATCAAATAACCACAATAATAAAAGTAATTATTCCTTTAATAAAATACAAGCAAAGCAGGAAAAAAAGAGCTAAAACTAATTATATAATGCTATGTACACTAAACACTTGATGTCTTTTGATTACTGTTCCCAATTACTAACTGGGGAAAAGAAGTAAAGTAGCAATTTTTTTTTTCAAGAAAAGACAGAATTCAGGTCATCCCACTTGCTATAATTTCCAAGTATGTGTCCCCCCAGAATTCTTGTGTTTAAACCTAGTGCCCAATATGATACTATTAAGGGGGGGGGGGGGGGCTTTTGGAAAGTGATTAAGTCATGAGAGCTCTACTCTCATAAGTGGGATTAGTGCTCTTATAAAAGAGATTGAAGAGAAGGTCTCAGGCCCCTTTTGCCCTCCACCCTCCTGCCATATGAGAATACAGCATTTGCTCCTTCTACCATGTGATCATGCAGCAACAAAGCATCATCTTGGAAGCAGAGAGTGAGCCCTTACCGGAAACTGAGTTAGCTAGTATCTTGATCTGGGACTTTCCAGCCTTTAGAACTGTGAGAAACAAATTTCTGTTGTTTACAAATTACCTCATCTATGGCATTGTGTCAAAGTAGCAAGGACAGATTCAAACACCATTTTTATCTCTCTATAAACATGCTAACTAAATTTCTGGAAATAAATGCATGCTAACTTGTTAGAGCAGTGGTTCTAGAAGTATGTTCTATGCACCTTTTGGGCTTTTTGCAACCAATTGAAATGATCCATAGGCCTGAACTATTTTTATGAAAATGCTAAGGCATTATTTATATTTTTAATTGTGTTAAAATATGTGCTTACAGTACAAAAATAATGGATAAAATTGCAAACATCCACAAATGAGTTAAAGCACATCAAATTCTATCAGTAGTTGCTGTATTGTATATTCCTATAAACTATTAACTTTGCTGAATGTTACAGAATATCTTGCTAAATGTAATGGTTAAATTTTATGTGTCAACTTTGCAAGGCTATATAGTACCCAGGTCATGGGGAGTTATTTTACAGATGTGATTAACATCTATCTCAATTTACTTTAAATAAAGGAGATTACCTTCAACAATATAGATGGACCTCATCCAATCAGTTGAAGGCCTTAAGAGGAAAAGAAATCAAAACAAAGCTGAGTTTTTTTCAGAGAAGAAGGAATTCTTCCTCAAAACCATGACATAGAAATTTTGCCTGAGTTTCCAACCTGTTGGCCTGCCTATGTATTTCAAATTTAAGGATGCAACCTTAACTCTTGCCTCAGTTTTCTGCCTACCAGTCTTCCAACAGAATTTAGACTTGTCAGCTCCCATTAATATGAGTTGATTCTTTAAAATAAATCTGTATACATTATACGTATATTTATCTATATCCTATTGGTTCAATTTCTTGGGAGAATCTTGACTGTTACAGCTTTCGGTACAGAGGGTGGTTCTAGAAGAACAGAATCTCAACGATGAGTTTTTATGAATTAGTGATGAGATTTCTGGAATTGTCTCATATTACAGTTTGAGTATTTTCCCCTCCAAAATTCATGTTTAAACTTAATCCCCAATGTGGCAATATTGAGAGGTGGGAACTGCTATTACTGAGCTGGGATTCTTAAATACAATGCGGATAATGGGATGCCAGGGTGGCAGGGGTCCAGTGGCAGCACTTAATTGTAAGAGATAAGGTAGATGTAGTTACTATAATGAACAGTTTAAAGCAGTAATCAAAATCGTCTGGCTCCTGGAGACCTATGGCATTGTGTCCCCAGGAGAGAAATAGATGGGCAGTCTACTAAATTCTGTTTTAATCTGTATAAGTGAAAGAAATCTAGGTCAAGTGAACAGAAGTCTGACTTGAAACAACAAAAGAGTCATGCTCCTTGAATCAATTCCCAGATTTGAACCAGTTTACAGACCCAGACACCTTGAATGAAAAGGAGGTCAAGTCTCTTTAAGAGAGGACCTCAATAAATGGCTAGAAATATACTGTTCATCTTTTTCTCAGCCTTCTCCTAAGGGATACATGGCCTTTTACCAGGGTGACTACACTGGAGAAAAGGAAATAATCAGATGTTTGGGGGATTGCTGGGCACAGGCTCTAAACTGAAACTAATGCTAGGAGGTCCAAATATCACTGTAGTCCACTAGTCAGAGAAGGGGCTTGTGATTAATGGAGTTTTAGTTCAAGTTCATCTCATAGCAGGCCCAGTGTGTCTCCAAATCCATCTGGTGATGATGTCTCTCATTCCAAAATGCATAATTGAAGTAAACATACTCAGCAATGGACAGACTGCTATATTTCCTGGCCTCAGGAGTGAGAACTACTGTGGAAAAAAAAAAAAAAGGCCAAATGGAAGTTGCCTCTGCCTAAAAAATAGCAAACGCAAAACAATATTATATTACAGGAGGAGTGCAGAAATTAGTTCTATTATTAAGATTCAGAGAGTTCAGGAGTGGTGATTCTTAACCACATCTCTTTTATTGTGTCTTTTTGGTCCACGCAATGTGTAGTTGTGTAAAGGAAGAAAAACTGAAAAACAACACCTGTTTATTATCCCACAGTTTCCATGCATCAAAAGTCTGGCATATTTTCACTGGATTCCATACTCAAAGTCTCACCATGCTAAAATCAATGTGTAAGTCTTGATCTTCACTGAGGCTCAGAGTTTTTGTTTTTGTTTTTGTTTTCTATGCTTACTTGTTATTGACAGTGATTAGTTTCTTTTGGCTGTAGAACTGAAGGCTGAGTTTTTTGCTATGTCTCATACGGGGCTGTTTTGAGGTCTTAGAGATCTCTAATCATTCCCTGTCTGAAGTCTTTATCTACACATTATGAGAGGTGGTTCCTTCAAGGCCAATAGAAGAATCTCTTCTCCCAAATCTCTCTGACCTTTATTTAAGGGCTCACCCAGGATACTGTTTGTTTTGAGTAACTCAAAGTCAACGGATTAGATATGTTAATTACTTATGAAAAACCCCTCTGATATGTAAGGTGACACAATCATGGAGAGTAATTTCCCATCATTTTCACAAGTCAGCTGTACACCCAATGTGAGGATACTATACAAAGTGCCTACACTAGGAGGTGAGAATCTTAGGGCCTTCCTAAGATTCTGCCCGCCAAAGAGACTTAGAGTGGTGGGCTGGGTATTTAAACAAAATGTATAACTAATGAAAATTGACTTATCTTTTAGAAACAAAATAAAAATAGTTAAAGGAGAGTGAGTGCTGTGGCAGTAGTTTGAAGATAGAGATAAAAGTGCAGGATGCCTGAGACATTTAGTTCTGATAGATTCATTAAAGTAATACTTTCTTTGTTATGAAATTTTTAAAAAGAATGGAGTAATCTTGACATGAATTAAGATTACTTATCTCAGAAATCATGTAAGATGGCGTAAGAAATTTCAATAACATTGGTTATTAGGGATGTGACAGAAGAAAAAGAAGAAAAGGTAAACAAATTATCCCATCTTGGGTGTCAGAAAAAATGACAAGAAGAAAGCAATCCAGAGGATAATGCTGATTTTGAATGATAAATTCAGAAGTAAGAGATTTAGTATGGCAGTTTCTTATGGATGACATACAAGTTACTATGGCTTACAACAATGCAAATTTATGATTTTATAGTTTCTGGAGAGCCAATGAACAAAATGCAACTAGGCTAGAATCAAGGTTGTATTTCTTCTGAAGTCTCTAGTAGGTCATCCGTTATCTTGCCTTTTCCAGCTGACATTGGTGTCCAGATTCCTGGGTTAAAAATTATGTTTTTCCATCTTCAAAATCAGGAACAGTAGTTTGAGTTATCACATCCACTTATCGTGTCCTTCTCTTCTTCCTCCTTCTTCTAATTTAAAAGACTCTTGTGATTACATTGACTGCCTCTGGATAATTCCAGATACTATTCTCATCATAAGCTTAGCTGATGAGCAACCTTAAATGTATCTGCAATTATAATTTCCCTTTGCTATATGACATAACATATTCATAGCTTCATAGCATTAGGATGTAGAAATCTTTGTGTGTCTATTATTCTGCCTACCACACATGGATAGAAGAAGAGAAGCTGGCTAGCTGCAGTGGCTCACACCTGTAATCCCAGCACTTTGGGAGGCTGAGACAGACAGATCACCTGAGGTCAGAGGTTCAAGATCAGCCAACACAGCGAAACCCCCGTCTCTACAACAAAAATACAAAACTTAGCCAAGCATGGTGGTGGGCATCTGTAATCCTAGCTACTGGGGAGGCTGAGGGAGGAGAATCACTTGAAGCTTGGAGGTGGAGGTTGTAGTGAGCCGAGGTCACGCCACTACACTCCAGACTGGGAAACAGAGCAAGGTTCCATCTCCAAAAAAAATTGAAAAAAAAAAGGAGAAGCCGTTTAATTATGAATGTTTTGTATCATTTCACTTATTTGGTTTATTTAATAAAATTTCCTTTTACTATTATATTCTGTGACTCTCTTTCATTGTTACTTATTTTAACTCTACACTAGTCTACCCAAATTGTTTTGCTTTACCTTAATAGATACCACACATATTCCCTAAATAAGTTATTATAGTTATCCCCTTAATATTAAAAAATGAATTAAAAAACATTTTACAGTCTAATTATGAGTACTGAATAAAATACAAATTTCAACTCGTGTTCAATATTTTTCAACACACTATCTTTTACTTTTGGTTATTCTCAAAGACTCCTTACATCAGCCAGAAAAATTATGTGGAAAGTTCTATATCTGATTCAAAGTCTTTTTTTACCTTTTTAAATAATATATATATTTATATATAAGGGGTTGGAACTACAAGTTTATATTGCGTCTACGCAGGAATACTTTTGTGCCTCACTATGGGTAAAGCATTCCACTGTTGCGTAAGGTTTGTGAGTACCACAGATGGCAGCAGGTGAATTTTTAATTTTTTTTTGCATATGCGCAACTCTCCACACAAAAATAAGAGTGTCTCATTAACATTTATTGTTTCTCCAAGGTCAAAAAGAGAATGCAGTCAACTCAAATTATGGCTATTATAATTAGAAGCAATGTGTTACTAGACAACTCCTAACATCCACAATTTTATTTTGATAATGTTAAATTGAAATGAAAGCAATGCACATATTCCTGGTCTCCAAAAGCATTTTGTTAAAAAATAATTTGTAATGTCATTACATTGCATTCATTTTAAGGAAAAGTCAAGAATATGTTTGTTATCAAAATCATTTTACTACTCTGTTGTTCTCATGCTAGAGACGAATATTTTATATTAGGTTTCGGGGATTCATTCTTACTTATTAGGACTTTCTGGTCAAGAACTAAAAATTTACTTTTTAGTTAACTGGGAAAATATATAAAATGTGTTGTGATATAGAGGAGTCTCAGAAAATTGCTTCAGAATCCCAAACAATCATGGATCATAGAGACAAGAACTGAAAGAAATGAAGAGAATAATTTATCTCATAATCTAATTTTAATGTTTTTTTCCTTCTTCTCATTCTCATGAAGACTTCTTTCTTTCCTCTCATATTCTCTCTTCTTTTCTCTCCTCTTCTCTGCTTTTACTTCTAAAATTCTCAAAAGTGCAGACTCCTCACCCTTTTCAGAATCCCCAGAGTTTCATCTTGAGTATATTTGATAGCAGCTCCAGAGCCACATTATAACAATGACCTTGAACTTTCATTCGTACTTGTGGGCACCTATTATATGCTAGCCATTGTTGAAGGATTTTACTATACATTAATGATGCTAAAAAAGAATCTTGTTTTTATATATTTTACGATTTATTGAAAAGAAACAGGCAATAAACAATAGAAAATGACTAGTAAATTATATACCATGTTAGAAAATAATGAGCACTATTAAAACACACACACACACACACACACACACACACACACACACACACAAACACACACTAGAGAAGACTGGAGTGGCCAGAAATGTGTTTAGAAGTAAGTTGCAATTTTAAGTCGAATAATCAGGGCAATCATGTTTTATTGGCAATATTTTTGTGTGTTCTTTGGCTACAATTCTGGGAGAGTTAAGTTGTAACTGATTTACTTCAGATTGATACAACTCCATTTTATACTCAGATAGTCAGATAGTTTTGATGGCATTTTACAAGTAGTCATGCCCCATCTATGTAGCAGTAAATTATGAGTTTATTTACCATAAAAATACAAGCCCAGAGATGTTCTAATAATAGTGTTTCTTAGATTGAACCTCTCTTCTATTCAAATATCATGAGCCTATTTACCTAGAGTGTTCAGCATATTTAAAAGGGGATTATACTGGGTCGCATGGCTTCTTTTCTACTCAGAAATTTCTCCTGGGTAGCAATCATGATGTAGCTGCTTAATTTGTGGCTACTCAGGGAACATAAGCCCTGCTGTTCAGTATTCTCCACCGTATGTGATTTGTAGGTAAATATTACTTTTAGGTCAAATGAAAAATTACCATAAGAGTAGGCATAACCTAAAAACCATGAACAGACTAATAGTTGTAATCAGCTCTCCATAAACTGAGTCAGATCTTTTGTTCAGATGATATGAGTAGATGATTTAGAGGTTATAAACCAGCAGGAGAACAATCTTATTTTATATTGAGAAATCAATATGGAAGTTTCTTCTAATACCATTCATTAGTAAATGACTGATCTGAAAGAGATAACTAAGAATAATAGTCCCCTGCTCTGACCTAGTCACATGGAATTATCCTGATGGCATCTCTCCCTGGGGATTGAAATCTACTTATGTACATCTCTGTCATCTGCCCTGATGTTCCATTTGACCCTAACCATTACCTGCCTTGTTCAGGCTCTCTGATTTGTCAGGTGTACTATCTACCCAAAAAGCTGGTAATAATAAGAAATTTATTGATTATTTTACTTGAATCTATACCTGAGCAGATGTTACAGACTCTGACTGTCCCTGTCACTTGATAATGGACTTGTATTCACAGTCCCAACTTGGCTATATGGAATGAAATGATTATTCTTCTCAAGTACTGTTAAAAATATATATTGTTAAGGGCAGTGATACTGCATCTTCCACATTATGAGTAATCAATGAGTACTCATAAACTTAAATGTTGCCCAAGTCAACTATTAAGGCAAAATGAAAAAAAAAATGACTGCAAGGTGGGAAAAAGAATCAGTTGTATATTTGCACTTTTCCTACTTCTTTATTCACACTTTCTAATCCCAGAAATCTTTCCAGGGTAGTACCCTACCTATATATATTTCTTCCATATTCATTTTAGAATAGTTGAATTAACTACATCCCTTATTTCACCTCTTTTAAGTGACAGTTTATTTGCTCTATGGCTGGGGAGGGATAAAGAATGTCCATTTAATATTGTTTCATTGCTTATTTCCGTACTTGGTTTGCAGTGAATGTATATCCTGATCAGAATAAATGTATTTTGGGTGAGAAGGCTGAATTAATAATGTGCAGTTACAAACCCTTAATTATATTTGCAAGGTTGCTTCTCTAACTGGATAAGTGACATCTAGAGTATATTAGGGGTCAGTCTTGGTTAATACCCACTTATAGCCACATGGGACTACCATTAATGATCTGATGTAATCCATTTGCTGGCTATGCACTGGCCTAGATCCTTGGAAAATTTTATCCCCCTCCATTTCCAAATGATTCTTATCCTGTTAACATTGAGTGCATTCTTTATATTAGCCATTTCATTCAGTACAAGAGGAATTAGTTATGTCCATGACCATCATTCCATGTCTTGAGCACAGCATATCCAATTATTTCATGAATAAAGTAATGACTCTAGGAATCTGATTTAGACATCAACATTAGTGTTCCAATCTCTGTCCAAGTTGGGAAGTGGGTTATGTCTATTTTTATTTTTCTATGTTTTGGTACCATTATCAGGTATCTCCATTACTTACTTTATCCCTTTCTCTATTACTCAAAGAAAGCCTATTTAGAGTTATCTTTGTCCTCTTATAGAAGTTCTTTTGCCTGATAATACAGCAAGTCTATCGGCTTCAGCCCAAGAGTTGTAAAAATGCAAATAATCTAAAAATGAGAGCCTACTGTAATTTTTTCTATTAAACAGCTTGTATATTTGCCTGTTGAACAGACTTTATTTTACCTTCTTCCAACAAGTATTACTGCATGCAATCAGAATGCTACTGGTTTCAAAAGTAAAACCTAGTGTTTACTCCAAACAATCCCATCTGTGAACTGGAGAGCTGCTTTTACGTTGAATGGGAGAGAATTATGGACTTCAGACCATACAGCAATGTCAGAGTGGAGGTTTCCTAGGGCTCAATAGTCTGCCCTATGGGCAGTGAATCTATCTTCTCATCCATGCAGTGTACTACTATTAAAATTCATTCTTTAGCATGCTCTTGAATATAGTATTTCCATATTGTGAGTGAGCTTTAACGTGCTGCTCCTTGGCTATTTGAATATCTCTCTAATATCACCCAAGATATAATTGAAAATTCTGTCCTAAGAATTACCTAATATTCTTCTGTGTTTACAGGTGTGGAGAGTTTTGGCCAGTGTCAGTAACAAGTTAGCAATTATATTTCAAATGAAAATTTTCCTGTCTAAAACTGAAGAGTACCACTATTTTGCCAAAGTCCAGTCTTCCAGGGTAAATACATTCTGAATGCAGGTATTTCTAAAATTACCTGAGCTGCTAGATCACAAGGTCCCAGTGAGGCTGCCTGTACCACTGCCTCTGTGAATTCCTTCATGATTGCTTCTGCCCCACTCAGTTACAGAGTTCTTTCCAATGACCTTGTGAATAGGGCTCAGTGGGATTCCTGTTTGAGGAATATTATTTTGCCAAAAGAACAGTAGCCTGTTAGGCTCTGAGCTTCTTGCTTATTTCCAGTGTCTATGAGAGGTAGTAACTTTTTCCTCACAATTTGAAGATCACTTTTGATGGCTTAAAATTAACTTATTCCTAGGGATTTCACAGATTAAGATGAGCATTGACTTTACCTGAAATTTTCCATAAGCCTCTATTAGTCACATGAGTGACTAGGGTACTTAACTTTATATGAGCTTCTTTCTTTCCTTCATCTTTTTTTTTACTTTCTTTCTTCTTCCCACTTCTATTAAAAATTTTAAGTGAATAGTAAAATATATGATAGTTCAGACCAACTATCATAATATTATCAATATTGTATACTACCAAGTCCAAGTCCCGCCACCTAGATTTTGACAATATGCAGATACATTTGATAGCTCTGTAGGAGAACAGTGAATTTGTAATATTTTTTTTCAATAAGAATGCAATCTCTGCCTGGTTATGTTCCAATACTGAGATTAAAAAGAGAATGATAGATCCAAAGTTGTAATATCAAAAAATATTTTGATTATAACTTCAATATATCTTCCACTCAAAAGAAAATAATTCAACAGAAGAACCTGAGGTTTGGTAGAATATCTTTAATGAAAATAGAGAAGTCAAACGAAAGCCTATATATAGATTAAAAAATAAAATAAATATTGTAAAAACTAATAGATCCATAAAAATGTAACCCAGGAACATTTTTAAAGAAAACTTATCTTCTAGGAAAAATAATTATACCTTATTTATTTCTGCAACTTGAGGCCCTAGCACAATATCTTGCATATATTCAGTACTTAAAGAATATATTGTTATTAATTCAAACAACATGATATTTTAAACAACCTAATTTTTAGTTGACGTTGGGGCTGGGAGTAGGGGCCAGGGAGAGACAAGAAGAAAAAAAATCACCAAGTCTCATGCCACTTCAACAGTCTACATTTTATAGAATCTTTCTACCTAACTACTCTATCTCTCATGAATACTTAAGCATGGCTACTTCTGTTCTGGGCAATAACAGTGGTTGATGTACTAATAAAGATGTACTGAGCTGTATAAAACCGGAGCTGAGTTGTCAAACTGAAGAGCACATAGCGACTGTTGTCTCCTGTGTACTCAGGATTTAAACTATGTTCTGTCCACAGCGAAACAATCTTCAAAAGAAGTATATCACCATACTGAAAAAAAAAATTGTATTTCTGGCTTGTTGGTGCATTTCATTATTAAAGCATAAAGTCTCAAACCCTCCCTCCTTTTTTCCTTTCCCTCTCTCCTTCCCTCACTGCTTCCCTCCCTCCTTCCCTTCCTTCCTTCCTTCCTTCCTTCCTTCTTTTCTTCTTCCTTCCTTCCTTCATTCCTTCTATTTTCTCTTCCTTCCTTTCTTCCTTCCCTTTTTCCTTTCTTTTTTCCTTCATTCATTCCTTCATTCCTTCCTTCCTGCCTTCCTGCCTTCCTCCTTCCCTCCCTCCCTCCCTTCTTCGTTCCTTCTTTCACTCCTTCATTGCTTCCATTTTCCCTTCTTTCCTTTCTTCCTTCCCTTTTTCCTTTCTTTTTTCCTTCATTTGTTCCTTCTTTCATTCCTTCCTGACTGCCTCCCTCCCTCCCTCCTTCCTTCCTTCATTCCTTCATCCCTCTTTTTTTCTTTCTTCTTTCCACTTCTATTAAAAACCTGAAGTGACTAGTAAAATTTTGGAAATTATTTTCTCTAAACTTTGCCACAATCTTTTATTCATAGTTGTCATAATACTAATATTAAACTATATTAATTTATTAGTGATATTCTAGACTTAAAAGGTATTCTGCGTTATATCACTTGGACATTGGATTTAAACTTTGTGAACTTATTTATAAATGTGTACATACATACATACATACATACAGTCACAGTATGTGGACGTATATATATCATCTCATATTTAGACCACATGGACACCCAGAATAGAAATATACATACTTAAACCTTCTTTTGGTACGATAACACTATTAATTCAATGATTCTTTTTGAATTTTTGTCAGTTTACAAATAGAGTACTTTTAAGATTTATTTTTAGGGTAGTTCATGAAAATCTTGCTTTGAGAAGAGAAGATGGCTTCATCATAACAATTTAATGTAAACTGGATGAATTCACACCAAGAAAGAAGAGACAGATGTAAAGTTTAAGGCACACTTCACCTTCTATTAGGTTGGTTTCTGGAAGTAGAGCCTGAAACAGACATTCTTGTGCAAGTGATTATTGAGGGAGCACATTCAGGTAGAACTTGCACTGAAGTGACAGAAAGGATAGTGTAGGGGATGAAGAAAAGCAAATTTGTAGCATTAGTTGATGTCTGGGCTCATTCTGATCCCATGGAAACTTTGGGAGTATAAAGAACAGCACTTAAGTATTCTGACGTGGGGCAAGAGAGCTTTTCTTTATCCATATCAAGCAGTGACTGAGGAGAGACCCTCCTCTGCGAGCGTGTTTTTACCTCCCAGGCAACTCTGTGCAGCCGCAGCTCTGAGTGACAGAGAAAGTTCTTGGGAAGAGTCCAACTGCAAATTGTTTCCAGGCAGGAAAATTCATTTTATATTCTGGCTTATAATCTAATGCTACTTTATATCATATATTTTGTTGCTTGATCTGTTCCAGCCTTAGTCATTGGGAACTCTTTCAGTTGTCTGCTATGTCCCTTTGAGTTGAGCATATTTGCCCTCCTCCTTTTCTTCCTTCCTTCCTTCCTTCCTTCCTTCCTCCCTCCCTCCCTTCCTTCCCTTGCTTCCTTCTCTTCCCTTCTTTCCTTCTTCCTTCCTTCCTTCCTTCATTCCCTTCCATCTTCTTTTCTTAGCAATTCTTTACCTTCTGACACTCTAAGTTGGTTCAAGCTGTTCTTGTATATTTCCTACTTTTCATTCATTTCCTTAGGGAACTCTTGTTCCTTTCACTGAAGAAAGTGGTGTTAGAAATGAAGATCTAAGTGCCATGTGTCTCTATTGCTATGTTTGTTGTTATTGGTTTTAGGAACCGTCATCTGGCTGAGCAAATAAATATGTATGTGGATGCTGCCCTGTATGTATACACACATATATATATATAAATATTTATAATGCAAGCATCTTTACATATATTAAGCTAAGGATATGTTCATATTAATATCGCCAACTGTGTAGTCCATTATCACATGAACCAATATGCCTACTCTCCTTGCTTATCTGTAAATTCCCACCTCAACATTGATAAATCTGGCTATCACCAGCCACATTTCATTGACTTAATTTTTTAATTTTAGTTTACATTTATAGCAGTATTACAACTATTAAATTTTACCCCACGGGGGAATAATCTTAGCAATTACAATACAGTGCTTATGTGCACTTCCCTTTGACTTCAGTAATACAGACTCTACCTGTATCTAAAATTCCATGTTAGCAGCTTTTCCTCCACCTTGTCCCGTGAAGTTGAATACGTTTTTAATACAGTTAGATTCTCTTGTCACAGTTTGAATTCCTTTCTATATTATCAACTTCATAAATAATATGTAAGTTTTAACTTATATATATTAAGCCTCACTTCTTGTACCACAGGGCTCTTTGGGTTTGGACAACTGCATAACATCATATAGGCCATATCATATGTAATAATTTTGCTGACTTAAAAAATTCCCTGAAATTCACCTATTTCATCATCCCTTTCATGCTATAATGCCTGATAAATAAACACTGATCTTGTTACTTTTTTATAGCTTTGACTTTTCCAGAATATCATATGATTGGAATCATACAGTGTGCAGCTTTTACAGACTGGCTTCTTTCACTTAGCAATATTGAGATCCATTGATGTTCATTTATTTCTTAATAGCTCACTTTTTATTGCTAAATGATATTCTCTTGTATAAATATAACACCTATCTTTCACCTAGTGAATGATATCTTAGATGCTTCCATTCACATGCAAGCTTTTGCATGGACATAAATTTTCAAGTCACTTGAATAAATACCTAGAAACACAACTATTGGATTAATATGGTAAGGCAATGTTTAGCATGTTAAAAAGCTAATAAAATATCTTAAAAAGTGACTGTATTACTTTCCATATTGGCAATTAATGAAAGGTCTCATTGCTCTGAATGCTTGCCAGATCTTGGTATTACCATTTTGATTTTTTGGATTTCATTATTTCTCATAGGCTTGCAATGGTATTTCAATTTTGTGAAATTGCAATTTCTAAAGATAAATTGTGTTGAGCATCTTTTCATATACTATTTTTGCTGTCTGTATGTCTGCTTTGGTGAAGTGTCTTTTCAAATATTTTGCCTGTATTTTAATTTCTTTTGTTGTTGAATTTTAAGAATCTTTTGTGTCTTTTGTTTACAATCGCCGTTTAGATATGTTTTGCAAATATTTTCTTTCTGTCTGTAACATGTCTTTCCATTGTGTTACTACTATCTTTTGCTGAGCAGAAGTTTTCAATTTAAATAAAACTCAACATATCAATTCATTCTTTCATTGTTCATGCTTTTAGTATTATATCTAGAATCTCATTATCATGTTCAAAGTCATTTATCCTCCTGTGTTTTCTTTTAGAAGTTCTATAAATTTGTATTGAAATTTATGTCTATGATCAATTTTGAGTTCATTTTTTTTTGTAATTGTGTTTAATAATAGAGACATAAAAAAAAATGAGGGAAGAAAATAATTAACAAGCAGCCAACCAATATTTCATTTGAACCTGTAAATACGTGTGATGTAGTACTCATAAGAGTGTATATTTTGTGTATTTAAAGTGGAGAGTTCTATGAATGTTAATTAAGTCTACTTGTTCCGGATCTGAGTTCAAGTGCTGAATATCGATGTTAACTTCCTGTCTCATTGATCTGTCTAATATTGATGTTGAAGTCTCCCACTATTATTGTGTGGGAGTCCAAGTCTCTTTGTAAGTCTTATATATCTGGGTATTTCTGTATTGGATAATCTTTAGCTCTTCTTGTTACATTGATCCTTTTGTCTTTATGTAATATCCTTCTTTGCTTCTTTTGATCTTTTGTTGCTTTGAAATCTATTTTATCAGCAAAAATTGCAACTCCTGTTTTCCATTTATTTATTTTTGCTCTCCATTTGGTTGGCGAATTTTTCTCCATCCCTTTGCTTTGAGTCTTTGTGTATCCTTGCATGTGAGATGTATCTGGATGTAGCATACCAATGGGTCTTGGCATTTTTTGCCTGTCTGTGTCTTTGGATTGGGGGATTTAGTCGATTGAAATTTAGAATTAATAACAATATATGTGTGTTTGATACTGTCATTTAATGTTAGCTGGCTGTTTTGCCCATTAATTGATGCAATTTCTTAATTATGTTGATGTTCTTTATTTTTTGGTATTTTTTAGAAAGGCTGATACTTGTTGTTCCTTTCTATTTGTAGTGGTTCTTTCAGAAGTTCTTGTAAAGCAGGCCTGGTGGTGATGAAATCTCTGAGTGCTTGCTTGTTCACAAAAGATTTTATTTTTCCTTCGCTTATGAAGCTTAGTTTGGCTGGATGTAAAATCCTGGGTTGAAAGTTCTTTTCTTTAAGGATGATGAATATTGGCCCTCACTCTCTTCTGTCTTGCAGGGTTTCTGCTGAGAGATCTGCTGTGAGTCTGATGGACTTCCCTTTATGGGTAACCTGACCTTTCTCTCTGGCTGCCCTCAGTATTTTCTCTTTCATTTCAACCCTGGTGAATCTGGCGATTATGTGCCTTGAGGTTGGTCTTCTTGCAGAATATTTTTGTGGTGTTCTCTGTATTTCCTGGAGTTGAATATTGTCCTGCCTTGCTAGGTTGGGAAAGTTTTTCTGAATAATATCCTGAAGCGTATTTTCCAGGTTGGATTCATTCTCTTCGTCACATTCAGGTACACCTATCAAACGTAGATTAGGTCTTTTCACATAGTCCCATATTTCTTGGAGACTTTGCTCATTCCTTTTTATCCTTTTTTCTCTAATCTTGTCTTTTTGTTTTATTTCATGAAGTTGGTCTTCGACCTCTGATATCTTTTCTTCTGCTTGATCAATTCGGCTGTTAAAACTTGTGCATAGTTCGCGAAGTTCTCGTGTTGTATTTTTCAGCTCCATTAATTCACTTATATTCCTCTCTAAATTGTGTGTTATTGTTAACATTTCATCAAACCATTTTTCAAAGTTCTTAGTTTCTTTGCATTGGGTTAGAACAAGTTCTTTTAATTCCCAGAAGTTTCTTATCATCCACTTTTGAAGTCAGCTTCTGCTAATGGAACACAGTGTTTCTCCACCAGGCCTTGTTCTGTTGCTGATGAGGAACTGTGATCCCCTGCAGAGGGAGAGGCGTTCTGATTTTGGGTATTCTCAGCCTTTTTGGGCTGGTTTCTTCCCTTTGTTATAAATTTTTTTCATTTTTATGAAAGGTGAAAAGACTGTCTACATACATATATTTGCCCACATATATGTTTTTGCCCATATGGATGTAAGTTTTTTCTAGCATGATTTGTTGGACTAACTATCCTTCATTTAATTACTATAGGTGCTTTTTTTGTCAATGATCAGAGAACTATATTTGTAGGGATCTGTTTTTGAAATTGCTATTCTGTTCTATTGATCTGTGTATCTATTATTTTGCCAGTGCTGCATTATTTATTACTGTAGTTGTTTTGAAGTCAGGTAGAATCTCCCCCTTTGTTATTCAGCTTTAATATTGTTGTCTATACTGGCCTTTCACTTTCCATATAAACTTTAGAATCAGTTTGGTAATATTTACAAAATGGTTTGCTGTGCTTTCTATGGAGATTGTGTTGAATCTATAGGTAAGAATAAGAATAAATAATGTTGGCATCTTAACAATATTGAGCCTTCCTTGCAATTCATAAACAGAGATGTCTTCATTTATTTAAATTTTTTATTTCTTTCTTCAGTTTTTTGTAGTTTGTGTTCTTTGCTTATTTTGTTAAATTTACACTTAAGTATTTAATTTTTTGATGCTATTGTAAATGGTATCGTGTTTTTAGTTTCATATTTTATTGTTAATCCTAGCTCACAGAAAAGCAATTGACTTTTCTATACTAATGTCGTATTCTGTAATTTTACTATATTCACTTATTATTTACAGAAAGTTTTGTTTGTGTGTTTGTCTTTTCTGATTCTTTGAGATTTTATACATAAGCAGTGATGTCAGTTTAAAAAAAAAAGAGAATTTTATTTCATGTTTCCAAAGCTCTGTACATTTTTTTCTTTTTTTATTTTTACATGATTGCACTAGCTAAGACTTCTAGTACAATTTTGATTAGAAGCTGTGAGAGAAGACATTCTTACCTTATTCCCAATCTGATGAAGAAAGAGTCCAAGTTTTTATGATTAAGGATAATGTTAGCTGTAGATTTTTTATATGTTTTATATTATCAGGTTGACTAAATTCTGCTCTATTCCTAGTCAGCTGAAAGCTTTATGTCTTACACGGGTGTTAGAGTGTTTTAAAAAGCTACACTTATTAATTTGATCATGAAAATTTTAATACCTGAATAATTTGAGTATACATTCACCACAGATGCCAGATGCTGATCAGGAAAATTATGTTCTACCACAGGAGTTTTTCATGTGGAAGAAAATGAATTGACAGAGAAGGTTAAACATAAAAAGCAAAGCTAAAACTGTTGTTTGTCTATTCAAGAGTCCAGCTGTTTCTACAAATGACTTCACAAATTTCCAATGTATAATTTTCCTTTATTTTCATAAAATGTATTTTTGTCCTAATCTCTACTATCAGTAATTACAAATCTCTCTGGAAAAATGTTACCCAATACTGTAAACCCATAAACTTATACTCTCACATTCAAAACAATAATGAATAACACCCAAAAGTCTTTTAAAATTTGACATGTAAAAATAAGTCTTGAAATCTACATTTTGCTAATCAATAGTGAAACTGAAACTTATGCTGTCGTATTCTGAGTGTGTTATTTACTTTTGAATGTTTGTTTGTTGTGACTGTTTTCATTCTAAATCATTGTTTAATGATTTTAATTCTTCTGGATTAATTTATTTATGTGGTAAGAAGGGAGACTCAGTTTAAAAAAACACTAAATATTACCACTTTTATCAAAAATTATTTTCCTTTTCCACAAACTTTATATGGCAGATACATTATATAGCATGTAATTTATATAGCCCAAACTTTATATAGCCTAAATTATATGCTATATAATACACAAGTATATGCTATATAATGTATATACATACATAATGTAAATGATATATAATATATGTACATAGATAAGGTGTACACATATGTTATATAATGTATATACATATATAATGTATATGTTGATGCTATCTAATGTATATGCTATATAAGTTATAGCATGAATATAGCTATACAATGTATAGCTATATATTTATAACATTATATATTAAATGTTATATTTAATATAACATTATACATTAAATAGCATATAATTTATGCTATATAATGTTTGTGGAAAATAAAATTTAGATAAATGTTGGTGATATTCAGTATTTTTTTAAAATTGAGTCTAAAATGCTCTTTAATGTTTAAAGAATGATTTTGTCCTTCTTTGGAACTTTTCCACCTTTACTACACTATTCATCTGGCTTCTGTTTTCTTGCCTGAATTCCTAAATAGTTTTAGTTATTGTAGGTTTATAATACATTTTTTCTGTTAATGTAACAAATCCCTCATAAAACTTACAAACTATATTGAATATCTCCATAGAAAGATTCCAATATTTTCCAAATTCTATGAAAATACACCAATGAATTATTTTTAAAATACAATGGGGCAAGTATTGTGTGTGAGTAGAGGAATTCAAGTAAATTTGTGAACTAGGAAAGTGTAATTAACATACATTGAAGTGATTAATTAAATGGTAGTATACTGAATCAATTGTAGGCAATTGATGAAACAGAAGAATGTCACTCTAAAATATATATAAGAATTGAATGTACACTGAATAGCATCCTATGTAAGTAGACAATATATTGTAATAAATTACAACAGACATAAGCTCATCAGATAATCTCCCAAAGTATACTCCGAATAAATTTAAAAGTTGGATGTAAAACTAAGAGCCCAAAACAACCAGAATCAAAATCTATTTATAATGTATTACATGTAGTTTCAGAAAAAAATGTCAGAAATATAGGGGACATTAAAAAAAAAACTATTATAGCAAAAGCACAGAAGAATTGTTACCATTTTTAAATGTGTACATAAAATGTTCAAAGAAATAAAAGTGATATAATATTTTGAACAACTAAGAAGTAATGATAGATGTTAATAATGTATTTGAAAACTTTAAATGAGTAATAACAGGGATTGAAAAAATCTTTCCAATGAAATAAACACACATTCTGAAAAGAACTGCAAATTAGAAGAACATGTAAATAATGGGTATCATTTTCACAATACATTTGCTAAACCTTAAAAAGGGAAAAACATTAATCATGGGAGGTTGAAATTAAATGGACCATCTTTTTGAAAACAAATTAACAATAATGATAGGGTTCCGGACATGCTACCTCTAAATATGGCACCTTTGGCATTTGAGAAAACATCAGAAGCAGGAAGATCTCTCTGAGCATCTCCCAACATTCTACCCCAACTGATAAAAGAATCCTCCAACCTTCTGCTAAAGTAGGTCATAAGACCCTCATTCCAGAGGTGTCCTCCTTTTATGTGTAGAAATATCCTTATCACTGAAGACAGATGCATAGAGAAAAATCTGAACAAACAGGTTTACTTGTGGGCGACGGAAGATCCTCTGGGGAGTCTTGGCCAGCAAAATGTTCCCGGCCTGAAAGAGGGGGTTCGAAGAAATAAAGAGAGACAGAAAAGCTGGGGTCTGGAGGACTGAGAAGGCAATGCCTAAACAGCAAAGGCAATGCCTAAACAGGGAATTTATTTTTGTCCAGGGTCTCAATATATACCTTAAGATCAAAGGTGCTTTCACAATCAACAATAAGAGGAATGGAAAGTTACAAAATATAAGATCACAAAAACAATCTTAAGGCGAAGCATGACATTTAAGGATCATAAAAGTGGGCAGGTGGTATGCTTTATCTGTTTTTACCAGAACACACTTTGGTAAATAACAATAACTAGGAGTCACAACTTAAGCCATAAAGTCATTATCTAGGGTACAAGGCAGTCATGTGGATAAGGTTAAACTTCTTGAAAAACAAAGTCATAAAAGTCATGCAGAGGCCTAGTGGAGACATAATGTCTGACAAAACCACACAACCCTTGCCCAAGCGTCATTGCAGTCAGAAGTAGAAACCTTTGCAACATCAGTCATTTCTCAGTTCCTTCTTTCCCATAGCTCGACTGCCTCCAGCAGGAAATTGTGTTTGGGCTCAAGCTCACCATCTGGTGAAGCCCACACATTAGGGGGGCCTCTCACGGGAGCGTTCCCCACATTTACTAAGTCCCCTCAACCTGAGTTTCTTACCATCAGGTCACACTCCTCTGTTCAATTATATTTCTACGTGGCTGTGAACTCTTCACCAAACGTAAGGATAAACATACATTTTTATCCTAAAGTTTCTTTGGATCAGATATTTCTTTGAGTTTTTATTGCTAAAAGACTTATGTGTCATGTAAAACTTACATTAAATAAATTTGTATGTCACTCTTTTGTTAATCTTTATTTTATCATAGGTGTCTCAGGCACAAGCTTTGCAATGAGTGATGAAAAGATACTACGTTTTCTCCCCTACTATATATATATATATATGTATATATATATGTATATATAGAAATATATATATATGTATATACACACACACATATATATATGGAAATTTCTTTAATTTCTTTAATTCCTTAGAAAAATTGTTAGAGTTGTTTATATATATCTAAATACAAAAAATAAATACATAGAAAGAATATTATGTGCAAGGTATTATTTTAAAATGGAGATAGTGCCGATTTTAAAGATCTTTAAAATTTGCAAAAGTAAATGTAGTAGAATAAAAAGGCTGATGTTATGATACAAAAATAATAGAATATAAGCCCTACATAATTTATTCTAAAAGTTTTGGCAGAACGAAGAAATAAAAATATTTAAAAATAATTTTTTATGTGCACATTAAAAAATCTCACTGTTCATAATGAGTAGATGAGAGTAATAGGAATGAGAAGTGAAAGTTGACAGGGTGGGAACAGATTATATAGTTTTTTTTCCTTTTTAAGTATTTTTGAGGACACAAAAAGGAAATTGCTAATGAGTTATTTGTTATCTTCCAATTTCACTAACCAATGAAATGCAGATACAAAATTACATATTTGACCAGTTTCTCAAGATTTTCAAAAATAGTGAACACCAGCATAGATAAGGATATTAAATCTGTCTCTTCAAATGGGGTTTCAATGGTAATTAAAAAGTAATTTTATACTATTTATCACGAATCTTTCAAATCCTTGAACTTCTGGACATAATATCCTCTTTCTGAAATTCTGCTCTAAGTATTTTCATATATACAACAATAATTTATTTGCAAAATGTTACCTGGGTTCAAATGATCCTACTACCTCAGTCTTCAGAGTAGCTGGGATTACAGGTGTGTGCCATCATGCCCAGCCTGGAGTAGCATTTCTATTAACTGAGGTGTTAGTTATAAAAATATACCCACACATAACTATTAAAAAAGAGAATTTTTGAATCAGGTTATTTTCTTTATTTAAATGCTAATGAAACTGTCCAAAGCAATAAGTAATAAATTAATTACAATGGAACATTAAAGAATAACATTATTGTGAATTGGAAGAGGTTAGTCAAAGTTTTAGGATTATTAATAATCTGAAATTCATGTATTTATTTAAGATTAACAGTGTGAAATGATAATATAAGACATTGCTTTCAATGTCTTAGGTATATCTGACCAGTTTTTGATGAGAGTAAATATAAGAAAATATCCAAAGATAAGCATTTTAAAATAAAACTGGGGATAAAATCAGCAGCCTATGGATCATGTAATTCCTACAAATATGTTTTATTTTTTCTGTACATTAAATTTTTTTTCAGTATTTTCTGGTTTTATAACACCTCTAATTTTCTAAAAGTTTCATCACTTGTGTTATTTTAAATTAATTAATTTTAATTGGCAAGTAAACATTGTTTCATCATTCTTTATTACATAAATTGCTTAGCACCTGGAAGCATGTGAGCTTGTGACTTTTGTACAAAACCTTGCTGGTTTAGCATTTAGTGAGAAACAAATTTGACACATGTTCATGTGCTCTCACTCTTCAAAATTTGAAATGATGTTTATTTCGGTGATAATCCAGTAACCTGGGAAAGTAAAGCTTACATTTTTAAAACAGTATACAACGCATTAAAACTGAAGAAAGCACACTTAACTCCACACTTTGAGAACATATCTGATGACCTAATTAGTATAAATAAGGAAGGATTAAAGGTTATTACTCCTGACAAACTTTGCAATTGATCTGAATCTTTTCTAATTTTTGCTATTCAGATAACTCAAAATGAATAATAATACTGAAATGCAGGTGGGAAGGTTTCTAAGACTTACTGCATGCAACGTATAATACAGAACAGCTAAATTTGTTAATCATAACACATGTATACGTGTATATTTTCTTTTTCTTTTTGAGATGGAGTCTCGCTCTGTTGCTCAGGCCTGAGTGCAGTAGCACGTCTGGTGTGTCATGGCTCACTGTAACCTCCAACTCCTGGGTTTAACCAATTCTGCACATTCCACCATGCAAACACACATTTAATTTTTTGTATTTTTAATAGTGATGGGGTTTCACCATATTGGCCAGGTTGGTCTCGAACTACTGACTTCAGGTGATCCGCCCACTTCGGCCTCCCAAAATGATGGGATTACAGGTGTGAGCCAACATGCACAACCCAATATACATATATATTTTAAAACTTTATCTTGCAGATATTTAATTTGTTTTTATTAACTCAAACATGAAATGGAAGCCCAAAGAAATCCATTTTAACACAATGTAAAATCTGTTGCTGATAAAAGCATTTAAATTGAAAATATTGAGCCAATATCTGGATCAATCTTAAAATAGCTCCTGTAAATTTCTGATTAGTTCCTTAGTAATGGTTTACAATTTCCTGGTAGTCTTTGTAAAACCAAGATAAAGAGTAACAAGCCTCCAAGTACAGGACCAGTTTCGAATTTTCTGTTCTAAGGAATATATTTAAAACAAGGTAGTTTTATGGATATTTACTTTAAAAACATTACCTTAAGTAAGATAATAAAAGATGACACCGTTGAACACAATGATGTTGGCAGCAACAACATGAAGTCATAGGACCATAAAGCAGAGTCTACGACAAAGGTCCTGGCACTATCTATAGATTGCACTGCCTCACAGATCAGGGGCATCAGCCATCACATGCCCACAATTCATGGCTTGAGAAAGACCACAGAAATATCTTGGCAGCCGCGCTGTTGATGTAGATAGATTTTTGTTTTAGTCTTCTCTTCTATTCCTGTGGCATATTTTTAAGCAGCCTTGAAAGATTGGGCTGCTGTCATTCACTGTAGTTACTGCTGCTGTGGCCCTCTCTTGACCAAGCAGCAGCTGGTCCCAGGTGCTATGTCAGCTCTGTTTGTCCTCCTGGGGTCTGAACCTCTCTATATTTTTAGTTTCTGCTTCTGACTCATTTTTTTACAGCTTGCTGCTGAACTTAACTAATCACTTAGGGATTTATTGTATACTTAATGGTTTTTCCATAGAAAATCATGGCTTATGTTTGGAAATTGAAAGTAAGTGACTTCCAGCTAAGTTGTTCTTAAATTTTCTCTTTGATACATCCCTTTTGTTTCAAATACATAGCAATAATAGAGAAAGTACAGAACCAAAAATAAAATAGACAAAGTGCAACTAAGAACAAAGAGAAATGTGTTATATGCTAAAGAAGGATCAGGGCTATTAAGAATAATGGCTAAACTGGAGTATTGCTAGTTTTAAGGATCAAGGAGAAGAACAGGAAGTGTAGCTCAGAATTTAGCATCTGCATGATAAAGGAAATAAAATTACTACAGAAATGGACGTGAAGCCAAAACAAATCTGGTGAAAAGCAAAACAAAACAAGCAAACAAACAAAAAGCCTACATCTTTCTAATAATCTATTACTTCTCATTTTAGCAAGCTGTTGGCTGATGAAGCAGGGGGCCTTATGCATAGCCAGCCTCAGAAAGTGAACCCAAATGCCCACTGCATCTATATTTTTGACATGGTTTGGCTTTGCCCCCACCCAAATCTCATCTTGAATTGTAGTTCCCATAATCCCCATGTGTCATGGGAGGGACCAAGTGGAGATAATTGAATTATCCCCCATTCTGTTCTCCTGATGGTGAGTTGGTTCTCACAAAATCTGATGGTTTTATAAGGGGCTTCTCCCTTTACTGGGCACTCATTCTCTCTCCTGCTACCCTGTGAAGAGGTGCTTTCTGCTGTGATTGTAAGTTTCCTGAGGTCTCCCCGGCCGTGTGTAACTTTAACTTACTTAAACCTTTTTTCTTTATAAATTACTCATCTTGGGTATTTCTTCATAACAGCATGAGAACAAACTAATATCATTATCCTCAATGCCAGTGTAAGCAAAAGCAGTGAAGCCATCCAAAGTGACAGAAGAGCACAGGAATAATGAGAACAACCATAAACCATTGATCATAAAATGGTGATTAAGGAGAAATTGGCCTGGGCAGTGGCTTGCACCTGTAATCCCAGTGCTTTGGAAAGCCAAGACAGGAGGATCCCTTGAGGCCCAGAGTTCAAGACCAGACCAGGCAACATAGCAAGACCTGATCTCTACAAAAATAACAATTAACTGGGTGATGTGGTGCATGCCTGTAATCCTAGCTACAGGGGAGTTTTAGGTTTGCGGATTGCTTGAGCTCAGAAGCTTAAGACTGCACACCACTAATCATACCACTGTACTCCAGGCTGAGTGATAGAGTGAGATTCTGTCTAAAAAGTTCAAAAAGGGGAAAAGAAAATAAATAAGAACACATGAAGAGATAAAATAATTGCTAAAAAAAATGATACAGTATTATTGAGAATTTAGTGAGCTCTCCATCTTTGAAATAATATGGGTATTGAGATATCAAAGAGTGTGGCTAGGATGTTTAGAAAGTTTCCTATAAAAATGAGGAGCCAGATTAAGATAATCTTTGCTCTCACAATGTCTCAGTGAAAATGAGCCCAGACAATAATTGTAAAACATATAAAAAAGGTACTGTGTAGGAAAGCAGTCAACAACTTTGACATATCTTAAAAGGTCAACAAAATAAAGGGACAATCTCATTAATAAAGGGATAATCACATAATAAAAAGCAGTAAACTATACAGCAAAACAAAATGAGTAGAAGTTTCTAAAAGACAATACAAAAATGAAATAGATTAAGAGATATAGCCATTGAAGTAAAAGTTTGCTTATAAGGAAGCAAATCTAGACCAAATGCAGACTAAGAGAAAATTTGTGATAAAGAATATTATAGATTGAATATTCCTAATCCAAATTTGAAAATTTGTAATCTCAAGTCTGAAATACTGCAAAACAGAATTTTTTTGCATGTCAATGGGATGCCACAAATGGAAAATTTCATACCTGATTTCATATGGTAGGGCACAATCAAAATGCAAACAAAACTTTGTTTTATCTACAGGATTATTAAAAATTCTATATAAATCTACCTTCAGGCCATGCATATACATGTATCAGACATATATGAAACATAAACAAATTTCATGTTCAGTTTTGCGTACCATCTACAAGTTAGCTCATTTGTATGTGCAAATATTTCAAAACCTAGAAACATCTGAAATCTGCTTGTCCCAAGCATTTCAGACAAGGGTAGTGCTAAACCTGCACTGGATATTTTACCGAGAAGTCAATACATGTTAGAGTAGGGTGACAAAATTATGCTGGAAATTTATAATCAACCCAAATAAATATGAAGATCACAATAATACTTTTTTAAAATTTTAACTTTTACTTTTATTCATTTGTATGTGTAAATATAGATGTATATATTTTCAGGGTACCTGTAATATTTTGACACATTTACATACTGTGAAATTCAAGTCAGGTAATTATGATATGCATTACTCTCTATTAATTATTTAAAAATATGCAACAGATTATTATTTACCATGTCACTATGTAGTGATTTATTAAATACTAGGTCTTATTTATTGTATTTTTTATGTTGATCTGTATTTCACATAAACATCCTCTTATTAACTGTCAATGAAACATTTACCACAGTACTGAAACACTGTACTCAAGGTCATTGATGGTACCTGGAAGACAAAGGCAAAAACGTCTTTTTGTTAATTCTAACCAAACTCTAGAAAGTGTTAAGGAGGGATAAAGGAAGAAGTGTAAGGATTCCCCCTTAGATCAGAGGAGGGAAGATTCTACATTACCTATTTGTAAGGTTTATTGCCAATGTAGAATGAGGAAACTGAGGCAAGCATGAGAAAATGAGAAGCCAATTTATTCAGCTCCCTGGCCAGGTTCTGTGGTATAGGAAGGGGCCAAAGGAGTCACGCCTGGCTGTTTAGGTTATGGGGTTTTATGGGAGGAGAAGGCAATTGATTGGCTATTGGGGAAACAAAGCAAAGGCAATTTTATTGGCTGTCAGGAAGCCGGAAGTGCCTGAAACTAGTTGCTATTGGTAGGCGGGCGGGACTTTGTGTAAGTGGGCCTTGATTGGCTGTTGGGGAAACAAAGTGAAGGCAATCTTATTGGCTCTTAAGAAGCAGGAAATGCCTGGAGCTAGTGGTCATGGGTAGGCAGGTGGCACCTTGGGTAGGTGGGCCTTGATTGACTGTTGGGGAAACAAAGTGAAGGCAATCTTATTGGCTATTAAGAAGCAGGAAGTACCTGGAGCTAGTGGTTATGGGTAGGCAGGCCTTCCTGGGGGCATACAGTGCAGACTGCTACTGGGCAGGGTCTGATGGGGCTTCTTTAAAAAATTTTCCTGCGGGGATTATTAACAGCGAGCTGGGGGTTGAATGAATAATTTAGTGCTGAATGTGGGCTTGGGTCTTGTATGTGGAGGCGGGCATGGGGAAGCCCTGTGGCAAGGCCAGATAATGAGCTCGGGTGATGACGCAGTTATCAGGTGCAGAGAGAGATGTATATGTCCATTTAACCTTCTGCTAGGCAGCCAGCCTTACACTATTTACCACTTTAACTGAGAGGGAGACATGTGTGGTTGAATATCAATTTGATTTAATATTGGTAACATCTGTGCTGTTTTTTAAGGTGCAAATTGAGAGAGTGCTATGTTCTATACCAATGGTTTCCAAGCTCTATTATGGTTCAGAATCACCTGTGGAACTGATTAAAAAGTAAGTGAGCCCATAACCTCAGTTTCTGAATCAGTGAAATTGCTGAGAGGCCTGAGAATTTATATTTCTTCAAGTTCCCAGGTGATGTAGATGCTGTGCTGGACCAGGGAACACAATTTTATAACCACTAATCTGTGTTATTACTCAAACTAAGTGTTGTGGAGAAACATTTTTTCCAAGGAAACATATGTGACCAGTCCTTTGGAAATAAGGCATGTGTGCCTATTTTCTCCCACAGTCAAATAATTTGGTGGTCCTTAATTTACTTTACTTATTCCTATTATAAATATGCAAATTATCTGATAATTTTTATTTGGTTGGTTGGCAGTTTGGTAAAACAAAATTTTAACAAGTGTAGTTAAATTTACTGTTTATTTTGCTCCAAACTTTATTCATTGCTCTCTTTTCCACATGTATCGATTTCATACAGAAGTTGAAAGGGTGTTTACATTCCTAAAAAAACCTTCATAAGATATTTTTAAAACCTTTGTAAGGTGTCATGGATTTGGGAATCAGTGTCATATGTACCTTTAAAATGCTTGAAACACAATATTTTTTTTTTTTTTGGCTCATGTATTTGTCTCTGTTTTGCTGTTCTTTACTGGTTAATTAGTTGTTCTTCAAATAATTGGGGAGCTATTGTGTGAAAAATTCAACTCATTTGGTCTAAAGAGATGAGAATCATAAGGAGATTAGTAATTGCTCAAGACAAAAAAATAAAAAATATTGCTTACAATTTAGTGAATTCTCTACTTTGAAATACAGGGAGTGTGGATATGAAACTGTGTGGCTAAAATTTTAGACAGGATGGTAAACATCCTTTGTAAAGGAGTGGCCAGATTAAATGGTTTTTGTTATCAAAAAAATCTTCCACATTAGAAGGTTTTAAATGTTTTCCATTTCAGCATTCCAAGAGCTCAGTTTCCCATTAAATCACCTACTGAAATTTAAAAGAAAAGTTGTTAAAAATGAAACCATTTACCATTAAAGACCATTTCCGAAAGTAAACTGATTCTAAGCAATGTGTGTTTATCTGAAACTAGGTGTTTGTCACCATAAATGGAAATAACATGTTTTGGTTTTTTTTGTTTTGTTTTGTTTTTATTCTCTGGTCCATATACTAGAGACAATTTGGTCACACAGAAAAACTTGATGATTATTTGTTCTTCTGCTGTGTAGGTAATGTTTCTAGAATCTTCTTTTTAAAAATTTGATGTACTTTCACAGCAAATAAAATCAATATGTTTCTTTCTATACACAATTAGAGATTAAAATTCTCAGTAAATAATTATCATAAAGTAGGCCGAACTAGTTGTTTTAGATTTTATTACAATAAATACATTCCCAACCAAAAAATAAGCACTGTAGTCTTAAATAACACATGATGCTTTGACATTTATGTGCTCCTTTGGTGCAGATATAAATTTGGAAAATGTATAATTTGGGTTATGAAAAAGGAAGATGATAGCACCTTCCTCAATCAATGCAATAGTAGATAAGCACACATATACAAAAGACTGTGACATAGGTCAGAAAACAGAATTTTATCAGCTTACAAAAATCTCTGAATAAAATCAGGTACATTCAATGTATCTATGTTGTTAACTACAGATGTTATTCAAAAACCGGTAAGCACACTTGAAAAGCATTGCATATTTGTAAAATATGGAACTGCCAATGATACCCCAAGAATATATGTAAACAAGAGTTATTACTAGCATGTACATACTTAGATTACTTGGTTTTCCATAAGTATGTCAATCAAGAAAACATAAATCATCCTAGGTATTTCAAGCATAGGACATTGAATAGAGGGTATTCATTACACATATCTTGAAATGTTGAAAGAACAAAAAGTGGATGTTACTTATAGATTACCTATAGAGTAAGAATTTCAAGAAGATTCAATGAATCTTGACCTATTTTAAGTTCTCCTTTTGTTGTTTGCTTAGTGCCATACATGAAAGACAGTCATTACATGATTTACACAGATATTCTACTCTCTGATTCTGCACATACAACTATTTTTTTGTTCTGATCTGAAAAAGAATAATTTGTTGGTTGTTATAAAATTTTGGAGTCATGTTGGCATGTACAGCACTCCAAATAACCATCAATCAGAAAATGCAGAAACTACTTAGAGACAATGTTTTGATCAGGATACTGCCTTCTCTACTGGAAAGTATGACCACTGATCTTTCTTTCTTTTCTTGTTTCATTATTTGGGGGAAGGGGAGTAGGAATGGGAAAAGAACACCTGTTTTGCTGAGTTCTGCTCATGAATCCAATCTATCTGTCTTGCAATGCAGAAAGGAAGGATTTGGACCCCTTAGCATTTGTGGTGAAATATTATTTGATGCTTGATAGAAAGGAGAATAGAAAATCAGTAGATATTAGCCAGGACCAACTAATCAATGAAACCAAAGAATTACAAATTTTGAAAACAAAGCAAAAGAGTGAGACAGCCACATTCTTATACACAGAACCTTAACCTAGATTTGAAGGTAGAGATATGGATGGAAAGGCAAATACTTTTAATTAAAAAAGAATGAATTTTTGGAGTAAACATAACAAGTAAGAAATGCCTAATGACAGTGTACCTGAAAAAAAATATATCAATAATAAGATTTATATATGGAAGGGAAACTTCTCAATGATTTTTAAAAATGTATTCTATCAACTTGTTTTGGTGGTTTTTGGGAAGTAGAAAAATAAGGAGGATGACTAATGTGAATGCTACAGTAGAAGATGATATGAAAAGCAAGAAGGGGAAATATGCCACAAGCTGAATGAATTCAAAAGAAGTAGCTTAGGGTCAGAGATGACTTGGAAAACTTAGGCAGCCTCTATCCTACAGATACACCTCATTAGCATTAACAAATTCTGAGATGTTGGGAAGAATGATGCTTCTTAATCTACTCAGAACTGGGATTTTTTGCTCAAATTTTATTTGATTTTTAAAGGTAAGAGACCAGTGCTACATATTTATATTTAGCATCTAAATTAATGCCTCTTCCTCTGTAAAGTAGCCTAAATCATGTCGTTTTTCAATATTTGTTAATGCCAATAGATAAAATGCCTTCCAAATATTTTAAAAATGTAAGTAGCTGTGATTAACTTAGTTTAAATCAAGTATAGTACATCTAGTTGTCAGATGTCAGATGAATTTGGAATTAAAATATATTCGTATAAATTATTGAAAGTTATTTTTAGTAGTTAAACTAGCAAAAGCTGATGAACAAGAATATCACTTGGCAATCAGTTTTTCCTTATAAAAAGTGATAATTGGCTTATTACAGTGTCTCACACTGTACTTAGCCAGCACTTTGGAAGGTCCAGGTGTCAGGTCAGGAGGAGGTCAGGAGTTCCACACCAGTCTGACCAACATGGTGAAACCCTATCTCTACTAAAAATACAAAAATTGGCCAGGCATGGTGGTGCATACCTGTAATCACAGCTATTCAGGAGGCTGAGCCAGGAGAATTGCTTGAGCCTGGGAAGCAGAGGCCACAGTAAGCCAAGATGGAGCCACTGCATTCCAGCCTGGGCAAAAAGGTGAGACTCCCTCTCAAAAAACAAAAAGTGATGAAGACCACAGTGCAATCAAGTTAGAACTCAGAATTCAAAAACTAACCCAGAACCACACAGCTTCATGGAAGCTGAACAACTTGTTCTTCAATGTTGACGGGATAAACAATGAAATGAAGACAGAAATAAAGATGTTCTTTGAAACCAACGAGAATGATGACACAACATACCAGAATCTCTGGGACACATTTAAAGCAGTCTCTAGAGGAAAATATATAGCAATAAGTGCCCACATGAGAAGCAAGGAGAGATCAAAAATTGACACCCTATCATCAAAACTGAAAGAGCTAGAGGAGCAAGATCAAAAACCTCAAAGTCTAGCAGAAGACAAGAAATAGCTAGGATCAGAGCAGAACTGAAGGAGATAGAGACACAAAAAACCCTTCAAAAATATCAATAAATCCAGGAGCTGGTTTTTTGAAAAGATCAACAAAATAGACAGACCACTAGCCAGATTAATAAAAAAGAAAAGAGAGAATAACCAAATTGATGCAATAAAAAACGATAAAGGGGATATCACCACAGATTCCACAGAAATTCAAACCATCATCAGAGATTATTACAAACAACTCTATGCACATAAACTAGTAAACCTGGAAGAAATGGATAAATTCCTGGACACTTGCCTCCTCCCAAGCCTAAACCAGGAAGAAGCCGAAACCCTGAACAGACCCATAACAAGGTCTGAAGTTGAGGCAGCAATTAAGAGCTTACCACCGAAAAAAGCCCAGGTCCAGACAGGCTCACAGCCGAATTCTACCAGACATACAAAGAGGAGCTGGTACCATTCCTTCTGAAACTATTCCAAACAATACAAAAAGAGGGAATTCTTCCCAAATCATTTTATGAGACCAACATCATCCTGATTCCAAAACCCGGCAGAGACTCAACAAGAAAAGAAAACTTCAGCTCAATATCCATGATGAACATAGATGCAAAAATCTTCAATAAAATACTGACAAGCCGATTGCAACAGCACATCAAAAAGCTTATCCACCATGATCAAGTAAGCTTCATCCCGGGGATGCAAGGCTGGTTCAACATACACAAGTCTATAAACGTAATTCACCACATAAACAGAACCAAAGACAAAAACCACATGATTATCTCAATTGATGCAGAGAAGGCCTTCGACAAAATTCAACAGCCCTTTATGCTAAAAACCCTAAATAAGCTAGGTATTGACGGAACGTATCTCAAAATAATAAAAGCTATTTACAACAAACCAACAGCCAATATCACACTGAATGGGCAAAAACTGGAAGCATTCCCCTTGAAATGTGGTACCAGACAAAGATGCCCTCTCTCACCACTCCTATTCAATATAGTACTAGAAGCTTTAGCCAGAGCAACCAGGAAAGAAAAATAAATAAAGGGCATTCAAATAGGAAAGGAGGGAGTCAAATTGTCTCTATTTGCAGATGACATGATTGTATATCTAGAAGACCCCATCGTCTCAGCCCCAAATCTCCTGAAACTGATAAGCAAGTTCAGTAAAGTCTCAGTGTACAAAATCAATGTGCAGAAATTACATGCATTACTATACACCAATAACAGACTTAAAGAGAGCCAAATCAAGAACAAACTTCCATTCACAATTGCCACAAAGAGAATAAAATACCTAGGAATACAACTAACAAGGAATGTAAAGGACCTCTTCAAGGAGAACTACAAGGCACTGCTCAACGAAATAAGAGAGGACACAAACAGATGGGGAAACATTCCATGTTCATGGTTAGAAAGAATTAATATCGTGAAAATGGCCATACTGCCCAAAATAATTTACAGATTCAATGCTATCCCCATCAAGCTACCAATTACCTTCTTCACAGAACTGGAAAAAATCACCTTAAACTTCATATGGAACCAAAAGAGAGCCCGCATAGCCAAGTCAATTCTAAGCAAAAAGAACAAAGCGGGAGGCATCACACTACCAGACTTCAAACTATACTACAAGGCTACAGTAATCAAAACAGCATGGTACTGGTACCAAAACAGAGATATAGACCAATGGAACAGAGCAGAGGTCTCAGAGGCAACACAGCGTATCTACAGCCATCTAACGTTTGACAAACCAGACAAAAACAAGCAATGGGGAAAGGATTCCCTGTTCAATAAATGGTGTTGGTAAAACTGGCTAGCCATGTGCAGAAAGCAGAAACTGGACCCCTTTCTGACACTTTACACTAAAATTAAGTCCAGATGGATTAAAGACTTAAACATAAGACCTAACACCATAAAAACTCTAGAAGAAAATCTAGGCAAAACCATTCAGGACATAGGTGTAGGCAAGGACTTCATGACCAAAACACCAAAAGCATTGACAACAAAAGCCAAAATAGACAAATGGGACCTAATCAAACTCCACAGCTTCTGCACAGCAAAAGAAACAGTCATTAGAGTGAATCGGCAACCAACAGAATGGGAAAATATTTTTGCAGTTTTCCCATCTGACAAAGGGCTGATATCCAGAATTTACAAAGAACTAAAACAGATTTACAAGAAAAAAACTAACAAGCCCATTCAAAAGTGGGCAAAGGATATGAACAGATACTTTATAAAGAAGACATACGTGAGGCCAACAAACATATGAAAAAATGCTCATCATCACTGGTCATCAGAGAAATGCAAATCAAAACTACATTGAGATACCATCTCATGCCATTGAGAATGGCGATCATTAAAAAATCTGGAGACAACAGATGCTGGAGAGGATGTGGAGAAATAGGAACACTTTTACACTGTTGGTGGGAGTGTAAATTAGTTCAACCATTGTGGAAGACAGTGTGGCGATTCCTCAAGGACCTAGAAATAGAAATTCCATTTGACACAGCAATCCCATTACTGGGTATATATCCAAAGGATTACAAATCTTTCTACCATAAGGACACGTGCACCCTAATGTTCATTGCAGCACTGTTTACAATAGCAAGGACCTGGAACCAACCCAAATGCCCATTGATAGACTGGACAGGGAAAATGTGGTACATATACACCATGGAATATTATGCAGCCATCAAAAATGATGAGTTTGTGTCCTTTGTAGGGACATGGATGAACCTGGAAACCATCATTCTCAGCAAACTGACAGAAGAGCAGAAGATCAAACACCGCATGTTCTCACTCATAGGCGGGTGTTGAACAATGAGAACACATGGACGCGGGGGGGGAGCACTACACACTGGGGTCAGTTGGGGGGAATTAGGGGAGGGACGGTGGGGGGTGGGGAGCTGGGGAGAGATAGCAAGGGGAGAGATGCCAGATGTAGATGATGGGGAGGAAAGCAGCAAATCACACTGCCACATGTTTACCTATGCAACAGTCTTGCATGTTCTTCACATGTACCCCAAAACCTAAAATGTAATAAAATAAATAAATGGGAAAAAAATATAAAAAAAAGAAAACAAAAAGTAATGATTATTTTACAGTTTTCATTTCTCTTCATGAATTTTGTTCTGTGTGATATGTTAAGCCATTGTCTTAAAGTGACAATAGTTTGAATTTAGTAGAGAAGAGGAGCTTCTACCAACCTTGATGAAAGTGATTAGGAATCCTATATATATCTATCTGTGAAATTTATCTACTTAATACTTTCACTCAGTGTCATAACACTGAGAAGAGAAACTTGAGGAAATATTGAAACAGGGCTCTTTAGCTAATATCTAGCAGTGTGGGAGCGTGATCATCCCAGAAATGTTTATTTTTATTTAAAGAAATGAGATAATAACCAAATAACGCCAAATAACCACCAAATAACTCTAAGAAAGATCAGTGGTCACACTTTCCAGTAAAGAAGGCAGCATTCTGATCAAAACATTGTCTCTAAGTAGTTTCTTCATTTTCTGATTGATGGTTATTTGGAGTGAGGAGAGTTATTTGCATCTCATCTATCAGCACTTTAAGAAAGTAAACTTATACCTCTTCAGATTCAATCATCTCTCTAGAATATTTTAATACTACCTGTTTATTACTCTTTACAAAACATCAAAGAATTTTATTATTGAAATGAAGTAGAATTACAAAAGAGACTGATAGCTTTTTTTGTTTAAAAAATTCCATGTGGGGTGTGTGTGGAAGATTAACACAAAAAAAGAGTAAGTGGATGTCCTATAAACAATTAGCCAAATACCATTAAACTACCATATTCAAGTACAAAAAGGATATTGTGTAAGGGACAGAATGTATGAGCTTATTGCAGGGATTAATTTCTAACTCAAATTTCTTTGGTGAGGATATGAGGAATCTAGGCTTAAGAAGTACTTTAAAACCTAGAAAGCTGACTGGTTGCCTTGGAGATGGAAGGCCAATTGAGAAGACTCTGTGGGAGATGGCTTGTCATAAAGTCTTTAGGTTTATGATAATAAAGAACTAATCATCCTCTTGATTTTCACAAAGAGAGACAGAGCGGGAGAGTTTTTCAGGTATGTGTCTCCATTCTAAATAGCCATGCACGGCAACATGAGTTATCTTTTTGAGGCTCCGTTTTAGAGGGAGCCACATTCACCACTCTGACCCTGGTTTCTAGCTGAGTTGGTGACATATAATAGACTGCCAGTCTATTGGCTGAATGATTATCTGCAGGTAGGAATTACTTCAGAAAAAGGTGAATACAGTCAGAGAGAAAGAATTGTTTGTGGTGTGGTTAATTTAACCGACGCCTAAAATAGAGGAGTATAAATTGCTGAAGACTTCTTGAGAGAAAAAAAAGCAGGATAAAAAGAACACTTTGTTTCAATCATAGCCTGATAGCATCATAATCATTCTATTTATTGACTGAGGGCTGTACAGTCAACAAATACTTAATGAATGTTGGTTATGTGCTGCATACTTAGCCCCTACAATTCAATGAATATTGGCCAAGTTTAAATTTGTAAATAAAATGATGGTGGGAAGGATTTTGGAAATGTGTTTCTGATCTCAACAATGTGAATTGATTTGGGGGAGCCATGGAATATTACTACTATGGTATGAACATTTTTATCCCCCCTGCAAAAATTATTCTAAAGTTGAAGACAAATACCCAATGTAATGGTAGTAAGAAGCGATGGCTTTGGAAAGTGACTAGGTTATAATGGAAAAGCCCTGTTGAATGAAATTATGCTTCTTTATCCCTTCCACAATGTGAGGACACAGTGAAGAGTTGGCAGTCTGCAACACAGAAGAGGGCCCTCCTTAGAACCTCCTGACAAAACCTTATTATTTTATCACAGTGATGCTGACCTTCTCAGTCTCCAGAGCTATGAGTAATAAATTTCTGTTGTTTCTAAGCTACTCCGTCTATGGCACTTTTTATAGTGAATCAACTAAGAAAATCACCTTCAATCAATGCCTTGCCTGCCATGAAAGATTGGTCTAAAAGGCTAAAGAATAAAATACAACATTTTATTATTACATTATATTTAAGATAATCTACAAAAACACTACACAACACATACACCCTTCCACACATTCACCATTGTTAAAGTGAATTCAGGATGACTCATAATAATAATACTAATGATGTACTTTGAAGGAATTATTTTTAATGTGGCTATCATTTTGCAATGAAGTGAAACAAGCATCCTCTCCCTACAAATATTGTTGAAAATAATAGTGTCTCAAAACAGGTTCCCCAGAAGCAAAACCTGAGAAAAAGATTTTTAACTTTGTTTTGGATATGAGATTGCTCAGATGGAGACTACTTTTTGTTTGATCCTAGGGTAAGCCCTAAAACACAAATTATATCAAAGTTGAACTCACCTTGAGGCAGAAGGTCCAGTTTCTCTACCCCTTTCATTTCCCTGGCCATGCTCTTTGGTTGTGGGGAGGTGGTACAGAGTATGTGGCAGAGGTAGAGGCGGGTGAAATGAAAGGGAATAGTACTGTGAGGCAGCTCCCATTGTCCAAAGGCACAACAGCATCCATCACATACACAAAGTGAGAATAACCTCCAGTGGTCTTAGAATAGCAAAGCAAGGGCTCTGCCTTCCCTTTCTGCTCTGAACTACTCTAAGAGTGATACTCCAGGCAATACGTCAGTGTTGCCGCTATGTCTTGGTTCAAAAGAGTGGCATGTATAAAACTTAGCTCTGCTATCATAAACCGATTTACTTTTCAAGGCAAAAGTCAATTTCAAGCAAATAACTTGAGAAAAAGAGTTTGGAAAATATGTTTTTGAATGTTATAAAATTCAAAAGAAATGATCAGAATGTTTTAGATTCTTTTGATGGCTGATAAAATCTATGTATATGTAATTATATATAAAAATAATTAACTACAGGTGAAAAAATAATTATGATTAGTAAATAAGACTGATATGCATTAGAAATAGTTCTAAATAAATCCAGAGAAAGATATGATTTTAATTCTATAAATGCCACTAACTTAGATTTAGAGCTAGGCTAATTTGTTGAAACTTGATAAGCTTCTTCTTTATATAACAAAAGATTTGGACTCAATCTTCCAAAAAACTGTGGTTTTAAACTTTAAGTTTAACTCTATGCAAAAAGTGTTTCTGAATTTAGATTACATGCTATATAAAGTTATAGTCTCAGCATGTACAATAATTTTTAAATAGAAAAAAACACTTTAAATTGTACTTTAAGTTCTGGGGTACATGTACAGATCTTGCAGAATTGTTGCAAAGGTACAAACATGCCATGGTGGTTTGCTGTCTCCATCCCCCTGTCACATCAGGCATTTCTCCCAGTGTTATCCCTCCCCAACCTCCCTGCCCCCACTTTGTGCCTCCCCTAAGACCCTACTTCCAACATAAGTCAGTGTGTGATGTCCCCCTCCCTGTGCCCATGTGTTCTCATTGTTCAACACTAGCCTATGAGTGAGAACATATGGTGTTTGATTATCTGTTCTTGTGTCAGTTTGCTGGGAATGATGGTTTCCAGATTCATCCATATCCCTACAAAGGACATGGAATCATCATTTTTTATGGCTGCATAGTATTCCATGGTGCACATATAAAAATTATTTTAAAATACAAAAGGAATTTAAAATAATTTGTCACATGGATGCATTTCTTCTGATCCTGAAGGAACTCTCCATAAACAATGTATCCTACCTGCCTTTCCTTTCCTCTTTCCTTTCAGGACAGATACATCTGTGCCTCTATATTAGTCTGTTTTCACACTGTTGATAAAGACACATCTGAGACTGGGCATTTTACAAATGACAGAGGCTTGTTGGACTTACAGTTATACATGCCTGGAGAGGCCTCACAATCATGGCAGAAGGGAAGGAGGAGCAAGTCACATATTTCATGGATGGCAGCAGGAAAAGAGAGAGCTTGTGGAGGGAGATCAGATCTCGTGATACCCATTCACTATCACAAGGACAAGACAGGAAAGACCCACCTCCATGACTCAATCATTTCCCACCAGGTCCCTCTCACAATACATGGAATTTATGGGAGTTACAAGATGAGATTTAGGTGGGGACACAGAGCCAAACCATATCATCTGCCCATTGCCCCTCCCAAATCTCTTCACAGTTTAAAACCAATCATGCTTTCCCAAGAGTGCCCCAGTCTCAACTTATTTCAGCATTAACTCAAAAGTTCACAATCCAAAGTCTCATCCAAGATGAGTCCCATATGCCCCTGAGCATGTAAAATCAAAAGCAAGTTAATTACTTCCCAGATACAATGAGGTTACCAGCATTGGGAAAATACACTCATTCCAAATGGAAGAAATTGGTCAAAACGAAGCAGCTAAAAGCCCCATGCAAATCTGATATCCAGAAGGGCAATCAAATCTTAAAGCTCCAAAATGATCTCCTTTGACTCCATGTCTCACATCCAGGTCGCGCGGATGCAAGAGTTGAATTCCCATGGTCTTGGGCATCTCAGCCCTTGTGGATTTGCAGGGTACAGCCTCCTTCCCAGCTGCTTTCATCGGATAGCACTCAGGGTCTGTGGCTTCCCCAGGCATACAGTGCAAGCTGTTGGTGGAGCTATCATTCTGGGGTCTGGAGGACAGTGTCTGTTTTCTCGCAACTCCATTGGGTGGTGCCCCTGTAGAGGCTCTGTGTGGGAGTCTAACCCCAGATTTCCCTTCCACACTGCCCTTGCAGAGGTTCTCCCTGAGGGCCCCACCCCTACAGCAAACTTCTGCCTGGGCATCCAGGCATTTCCACACATCTTCTGAAATCTAGGTGGAGGTTCCCAAACCTCCATTCTTGACTTCTGTGCACTGGCAGGCTCAACACCACAAGGATGCTGTCAAGTCTTGAGGCTTGCATCTTCTTAAGCCATGGGTCGAGCTCTACTTTGGCCCCATTCAGCTATGGATGGAGCAGCTGGGACACAGGGAACAATGTCCCTAGGCTACACACAGCACAGGAACACTGGGCCATGTTCATGAAACCACTTTTTCCTCTTGGGCTGCCAGGATGAAAGGCCAGGGATGAGAGGGACAGATGCAAGGGTCCTGGCATGCCCTTGAGACATTTTCCCCACTGTCTTGGTGATTAACATTCAGCTTCTCATTACTTATGCAAATTTCTACAACTGGCATGAATTTCTCCTCAGAAAGTGGGATTTTCTTTTCTATTGCATTGTCAGGCTGCAGATATCCCAAACTTTCATGCTCTGTTTCCCTTTTGAAACTGAATGTCTTTAATAGTACCCAAGTCATTGCTTGTATGCTTTGTTGCTTAGAAATTCCCTCTGCTAGATACCCTAGATCACCTATCTCAAGATCAAAGATCCAAAAATCTCTAGGGCAGTGGTTAAATGCTGCCAGTCTCCTTGATAAAACATAACAAGAGTGACCTTTGTTCCAGTTCTCAACAGGTTTTCTCATCTCTATCTGAAACCACCTCAACCTGGGTTTTATCATTCATATCATTAACAGCATTTTGGTTAAAGCCAGCATTTTGGTGAAATCACTCAAGTTTCTAGGGAGTTGCAAACATTAGCACATTTTTCTGTCTTTTTCTGAGCCCTTCAAACTGTCCCAACCTCAGCCTGTTACCCAGTTCCAAAGTCATGTCCACATTTTTGAGTATCTTTTCAGGAACTCCCTACTATACTGGTACCAATTTACTGTATTAGTCTATTTTCATGCTGATGATAAATACATACCCAAGACTGGGCAATTTACAAAAGAAAGAGGATTATTGGACTTACAGTTCCATATGACTGGGGAAGTCTCATAATCATTGTGGAAGGCAAGGAGAAGTAAGTCACATCTTACAGGCCTGGCAGCAGGCAAAGAGAGAACTCATGCAGGGAGACTCTCATTTTTAAACTATCAGGTTTCATGAGACCTATTCATGTTCATGAGAAAGGCCTGCCACCATGATTCAATCATTTCCCACTGGGTCACTCCCACAACACATGAGAATTATGGGAGCTGCAAGATGAGATTTGGGTGGGGACACAGAGCCAAACCATATCAACTTCTTCCATTTCAAATCCCCAAACCTCCTCTCCTGCCTTAACCATCACTCTAAATCTTCTCTTATTACTTTTTCCCTTTCTATTGTCTCATTATGTCTAGTTTTATATCAAAAAAGTGAAAGTAACTAATCTGCCAAGGCAAAAAATAAATGCACAAAAAATTAGTATACAGTAGAGTTTGGGAGTTCTGGGCATGCTAAAATAGAATTTCCATTAGAAAGGTAAGAGAGGGTGATGCTGGGATGACTTAAATTTTAATAATGTATGTCCCTGATAGATTTGACATTTTAAAATTAAGAACAAGTACAATTAAATATTGTGACTAAGGCGAGTCATGGAAATACTTTGGATAATAAGAGTCAGAAACTGTTATTTACATTAAGTAATAATTTCTTGTCATATAAAATTAAGAGGCTTCTACTAATTTTTAATTTTTTTCCTTTTATTCTGAGGAAGAAAAAGTATAGGAAGCTCCTCTATACATATCATAAGAAAGAAATAGCCAAATATGTGACTGAGAAGCTAAAAATCCTGTTTGAATGGTAAATTATGGTATATGGCTGTATATCCATAGGTGTCTAAATTTTTTAAAACTATTTTTTGAACAGGGGACATTGGAAATAGAGGAAAAAATACCTATTTCATGTAAACATATTTTATTTTATCTATTCCATATAAACATATTTCATTCTATCTAAAACCATTGTCTGTGTTAATTTTATCATTTGTGTTCTTGTTTGAGCTGGTGACTTAGAGGACATAAGCTGAAAATGATTACAGAAAGAATATAAAGTCAACACTTTACTTCCTGCAGAAGAGGGGACGTTATCATGACTCTAGACTAGATGCCAAAGTCTTACATGTGACTTTGTTTGTTCCTAAATATCCAAAATTTACTGATGTTAGCTTCTTCTATTGTGATATAATTGCTCTATTTTAACCAGAGGGGATATGACATCACTGAGTCATATCACCCTTCTAAGGAAATTCTGGCCTGATGACTCACCAGTGACATCACTCATCATTCGTGAGTCCTCAGACCAGAATTTCCTTAGAAGAGGACTGTGCTGGTATGGGAAATGGGCTTGGCGAAATCTATCTTGGTTAACAAGAAGTACATATTAACTTTTCTTCTGAGACTCTTTATAAATGGGCCTGGATAGCAGTTCAGACATTTTTGTGTCTTCCTTGCACTTTACATGCACTTGAAAGTGCCAGGAAGAGATTCACCAGGAGCTGGACTCAATACATTGGCCTTTGGGCTACACAAAGAGAAAATTCTAGAAGTTAGGTTATCATGTTCATCTGTTATTCATGAATATTCAGTCAAGTCTTGTTAAAAGTTGCAACCAATTCTCCACTCTACTATAGAGACATATGGTGAGGGCCTGCTCCATGCTACAGATGCACTAGAAAAGAGGTGTAGAGAGAAATGGAGCCAACAACAAGCAGCAAGAAGGCACCTGAGGAATGCCATCAATCACGTACACAAGGCGATCGCTAGAATAGGATCCAGATGTTACAGAAACTGTGGCATGTGGCCAGAGACAAAGCAGGAAAAGAATCAACTCTGTAGAGCCATTACTAACATATGCAGAACAAAATCATAGGGAACTCAGAATGCTCTAAAGAATTGCTGATAAGGAAGCTCTGTGTCTATATAGTCAGGCCAAAGATATGTTGGTTAATGTCTGTTTTACCCATCACTGTAACTAAGAAACTAGAGTGATGCCTAATGTATGTGAGAGACAAAATCCATATTTATGAATGAATTTTCAAGAGAATAAAAAATAATTAGGCCGTCAATAGAAATTTTAGCCACATGCTGGTGAGAGATAAAATAGACATACCTGCTATATAAGAAAACTGTGGTTTTTATACAGTTCTGTTTCCTCTGTAGCTGAATGGAATTCTAAATGAATAATATTGGATTCTGTCAAAGACTGCTTTAGCTAAATTAATAGACAACGCAGTCTGTTTGAGATATTGACATTTAAATAGGTGATTTCTATTTCATTGGAAATATAATCTATATTGGTAAAGTCTGTTGTTATACCTTTGGCAAAGTTGTTTATTATTTTTGGATTTAAATATTATCTGACTCAGAAGATTGACACTAACATTTCAGATTAAAGTATAGTCAGATGACTTAGCAAAAAGATGCCACATTATAGATTAATTATAAATGTGCCAAAACTCCACTTCTAATTCCAGATGAGCTCCAACATGATGAGTGAATGGAACATTCCCGAAGATCATATTGACCATTCTACATGTACCTGAATGACCTTGGAAAAAAGTCGTTGCAAAAGCTTTTGTGTTACACAGGTTTAAAGTATAAACTGACTCCTTATTCAAGATTTAATCTCAAGAAATGTCTGTATTGTTAATGGCTCTGAGATACTGTATTTGACGGTACTAGATACCCCCTCAATTCTAATCCTGTGCTCAATTTTATTGGAAAGCTTAGAAAAAGCCTTTATTGCATGTGATTTGAAAGCCAAGAATCATGAACTATAAGTCAGGCTACTTTTAGATGAACACCTAGTACCTAGTTCATCATTGAGGAAGTTGAATATTCTGCTTGAACAATCAAAGCAGTCTGCAGAAGACCTTGGCAGTGATGAGTATCATTGGTGGAACTGAAACTATCAATGGTCACTGGCATGCAGAGTAATGTCATATTGTATTCTGAATTAAATTCTCTCCTTTTGGCATGAAAAAGAAAAAATAATGCCTTTTGAATCTCCTAAGTCTATGGGACTTGTAAAGTTGTGAGATGAATAGAATTTAATAGAGGAACTGTACTTCCAACTAACAAGGAATATAGGTCTTTGAATAAATAATTTGAAAACATCATCTACATTCAAGGATTTCCCTACATTTATTGATGAGCATGAGCTTCGGTATTAAGAATAAAGTCCTCTTCAATTTAAATGTTAAAAAAACTTACTAAATAAATGATCAACTCCTGTTTGCAAAGTTAATCTTATGTAAATGTACAATAAAGTAAAAAAAAAAAAAACTCCATCATACCCCATTTTTAAAATAATATGTACATTTGATAATTATGGAAGTAGATGAACTAAACAGCAAGTTACAATATATCATCTTTTCTGAAAGTGGACTAAAAAGGCACAACATTTTACCAGGAATATTTTAATGTTTATATTTTTACATTGCAGTGATATTTGCCTATCATGTACTGTGTTTGGTATGCATAATAATGGGGAATACCACCCCTCTGGAGGATTATATCTTATTTTGCCACTGTTTTTAGACTTTTATAAATACCAATAGACAATTTATTTTTGTTTAAGTTTCATTTTATTTTATCTTATTTTTATTTATTTATTTAGAGATGGATTCTCACTCTGTTGCCCAGACTAGAATGCAGTGGCGTTATCTGGGCTCACTGCAACCTCCACCTCCCGGGTTCAAGCTATTCTCCTGCTTCAGCCTCCTAAGTAGTGGGGACTACAGGTGCTTGCCACCGTGCCTGGCTAAGTTTTGTGATTCTAGTGGAGACACCGTTTGTGTAAAGTTTTTTTTGTTTGTTTGTTTGTTTTGTTTTGTTTTGTTTTTGCTATTGATATGTTTGAAATGTTTGAGTTAATCTAATCTAGATATTAATCACCATGATGGCTAGGCTGGTCTCAAACTCTTGACCTCAGGTGATCCTCTGGCCTCGGCCTCCCAAAGTGTTGGGATTATAGGCATGAGCCACCGCACCTGGCTGAATTTCCGTTTATTTTTAATTGACACATAATCATTGTACATATTTATGGAGTGCAAGTGTGATGTTTTGATACATGCATACATTGTGTAGTGACCAAATCAGAGTATTTAGTATGTCCACCAACTCAAGCATTTATTAATTTTTTTTGTGGTAGGAACATTCAAAATCCTCTATTCTAGTTTTTTTTTTGGAAATACATAATCTAATATTATTAACTGTAATTACCTTACTGTGCAATGGAACACCAGAATTTGTTCTTCCTATCTAACTGAAATGTTGTAACCATTGATCCATCTCCTTCTTCCCTCTACCCTTCTTCGCCTCCAGTAACTATTATTCTACACTGTACAACCATGAAATTAGCTTTTTTTTAGATTCCACAAAGAAGTGAGATTATGCGGTATTTGTACTTTTGTGCCTGGGTTATTTTACTTTACATGATATTCTCCAAGTTCATTCATGTTTTTTAAAATAACAATATTTTATTCTTTTTACAACTAAATAGTATTCCATTGTGAATACACACCACAAGTTTCTTTATCCACTTATCCATTGATAGACCCTTAGTTTGATGTCACATCTTGGCTACTGTGAGGAGTGCCTCAATAAATAGGGGAATAGATATGCCTTTGACAGAATTTTATTTCCTTTGGATAAATGTCAAGTAGTGGAACTACTGGACCATATGGTAGTTCTATTTTTAAATTTTTTAGGACTCTACATGCTGTTTCCTATAGTAGCTCTACTAATTTACATTTTTACCAATAGTGTATAAGGATTTCCATTTCTCCACATCCATATCAGCTTTTTTTTTTTTTTGGTCTTTTTTATAATAGCTTTCTAATTGGGGTGAGGTGACATTTTTGATTTGCGTTGTTCCAATGATGAGTGATGTAGAACAGTTTTTTTATGTATCTGTTGGTTATTTATATGTCTTCTTTTGATAAATGTCTATTCAGATATTTTGTCCATTTTTAAATTGGATTATTTGTGTAACTTTTTTTTTTTTTTTGCTATTGATATGTTTGAAATGTTTGAGTTAATCTAATCTAGATATTAATCCATCTAGATACTAATCCCTTGTCAGGTGTATAGTTGCTAATATTTTCTACCATTCTGTGGGTTATTTTTTTCACTCTGTCGATTACTTTTTTCACTGTGCAGAAAGTTTTAGTTTGATATAATCTCCTTTGTCTATTTTTGCTTTCTTATCTGTGGTTTTGAATTCTTATCCAAATGTTTATTGCCCCGATCAATGTTCTGAAGTGTTTCTTTTGTTTTTTTTTTTTTTCTAGCAGCTTCAAAATTTTGGATCTTATATTTAAATATTTAATCTATTTTGTGTTTATTTCTGTATATTCTGAGAGAGAGCGGCTTAGTTTTGTTATTCTGCATGTGGATATCCAGTTTTCCCAGCACCATTTATTGAAGAGAATGTTCTTTCCCCAATGTATGTTCTTAACACTTCTGTCACTGCATCGATTTATGCTCATCTAGTGGACGAGTAACCTTTTTACATTTTATAGAGTGACTTTTTTAGGGATAGATTTTTGCCTGCAGATGTGTCCTAGAGTATCAATTGGGTAGGGTGCATTTGTTTTTGAATAGCCACAGGGCAGGCTCTTCAGCTGTAGGCAACATCAGAGATGCCTGCGAGAATGCCTCAATTGCCTAGACTGAAGGAATGTGTGTGGCTGTTCTGCCTGACACAGCCTTCACATAGTGGGTGGAGCTCAAGGCTGTTTCATGCTGGGCTGGAATACAGGTTCCTTGAGAGGCCAGGCACCATGTGCGCTAGGATGCCAGAGTTATATGTGTAACCTGTTCTGCTGGGTCTAGGCTTTGCATGGCTCAGCTTAGAATACTGCAGCCAGCCACTAGGGTGCCTCCTAGTTTGCTTATTTTTGGGAATAGGCAGGTGTAGCTGCCCAGTGGGGAATGGTGCACTATCATGTATAAGTGCAATATAGCGGCAGTGGAACATCAGGGATGGAGATGTGCAGTAGCTACTGGTCCCCAGAAAAGGATGCCCTCTAGTAATGGCTTCAGTCTGAAGATGGTGTTGTTTAGCTGCATCTTGGATCATGGTAGGGCTCATTCTTTGGAGTAATGCAGTAACTTAAATTTCATAACTCCCTAGATTGGACTCAGAGCCTGTGATGACTGCAGGATTCTCCAGAAACAAGGATGGTAGGTGTCTGTGGTATAAAGAGGCACTTCTGGAGACCTGCTGCTTACCTTTTTCCGAACCGGAGTGTCCCTCCTGGCTTCGAGCTCACCCCAACTGAGGAGATGTGATATCAAGGGCATCTTTCCTTGTGGCCATCATGATCTCTATGTTCCACAGGGTATCTGTCATTCACCTGATATTCCAGCACTTTCCTTTACATATTCTAGTTCAAATGTGACTATTAATTGTTTTGGTCCCATTTCATAGAGGGAGAATGAGTATTAGGCATTTCTATTTAGCCATCTTGGTGACATCCCAAGATAATTCTTTTTTCAGGGTGGGTGGAGTGGGGAGACATCCCAAGAGAATTTTTTTTCTGTGGTCCAGGCTGGAGTGCAGTGGTGTGAACTCAGTTCACTGCAACCTCTGCCTCCCAGGTTCAAGCAATTCTCCTGCCTCAGCCTCCCAAGTAGTTAGTACTACAGGCACGTACCCCCATGCCTGGCTATTTTTTTTTATTTTTAGTAGAGATGGGTTTTTACCATGTTGGCCAGGCAGTTCTTGAACTACTGCCTGCAGATCAAGAGATCTGCCTTTCTCAGCCTCCCAAAGTACTGGGATTCCAGGTGTGAGCCCCACCTGGCCTGAAGAGATAATTTCTTAATGCAGCTCTATTTTAAAATCATACAGAAAACTTTAAAACAGGTGAACATACATTAATTAATATTACAACTAAATTCAATTAGAACCATGTTTTCCCCAAATCACTTTATTATCACAGCATGAATAAAATATATTACTTAATTAAATTTCATACTCTGCTCCCTAAAAAGTATCATAGAATTTGTATATGAAAACAGTAAAATTGCATAATTATTAAGAAATCCTATGCTGTTCCTGTTAATAACTTGAGCTTGGTTGAAGGCAAATGACAGTTTTATTCTCTTCCTTTGAAGAATAACCCAGTAAAAATAAAGAATTTTATTTCAAATAGTAACTATTATGTTACCGGTTCATAATGGATATTCTCCACTTAGAATCATTATAAGGTTCTGTGCTGTCATTTTGAACATGTGATATATATATGTAATATATTACATATAATAATGTATATATTCTCTTTCTATATATATATGTATTATGTGAAATATATTCTCATTCTCTGTAGCTGCATTTGAAAGACCACTCATAATCATTTACTCTTCAAGTTTAAACATTAATTCTAATTGTTAGGTATTCAATATGACACAACAGTTTTTCTGAAGCAAAAGTAAAATAAAACACAAATGAGGGAATCAACAATTGTGTTAAATTGTTAAAATTCTATGTTAAGACAGTTATAGTACTGAGACCTAAATATTCTGTGAGATCTAAATATATCTATGGGATATCCCATAGAATCCTTTAGAATATCCTACAGGATGTCTTACAGGATATGTAAGCTGCACCTGGCCCCTAGATTCTATAGAATATTTCTTTAGAATATCCTACAGAATATTTAAGTCTTAGTACTACAATTGTTTAAATGCAAGATCACATTTACCATCAAGAACCTCTTATATTTTCTAGGGTTTGAGAAAGTAGGAGCAGGCTCTTATAAACTACTTACACCAAATTGCTTTTTATAACATATCTCTCTGGGGGACACTATTCAACCCACTACACTTTCTTTAGAGTATAAGATTATATGAGTGCATACAGAACTGTTCAGTTAGTACAGTAACATTGTATAAAAGTTGTATAATATTTTTCCTTTGAAATTAGAAATCCTGTTTTTTATACCTGTGGTTAGATTTCTTTTTATCACTAGTTTATCCACAAACTCTTTACCAAAAGTCAGAGTCCTAATCTACTTAAATGCATAGCATAATCCACCGGGTTTTGTCAAAGAAATGTGAAGAATATGAGACTTTACTCAGAATTTCAACACATTATCCAGCCAGTTTCATAGTTTGTAACATAAGACATAGACTCTTGGGGTCAGAGACAAAAGACAGTTATATGGTTTGGCTGTGTCCTCACCCAAATCTCAGTCTCACCATTAACTGTAGTTCCCACAATCCCTGCTTGTTGTAGGAGGAAACCAGTGGGATGTAAATGAATCATGGGAGCAGTTATCCCCTGCTAGTCTTATGATAGTAAATTGTCACAATAGCTGATGGTTTTGTAAGGGGTTCCCCTTCCTAAGGAAGGTCACCATCCTCCAGGCCCCAGAATGGTAGACCAACCAACAGCTTGTACTATGTGCCTGGAAAAGCCACAGGCATTCAATGCCAGCTGTGAAAGTGGCCAGGAGGTAGGCTGTATCCTGTGAAGCCAAAAGAGTAGAACTGCCCAAGGCTGTTAGAGCCCACGTTTTGCAATAGCATGTCCTGGATTTGAAACATGGAATCAAAGATCATGTTGAAACTTTAAGTTTTAGTGACTGCCTTACTTTGCTGGGCACTCATTCTTCTCCTTGCTGATTCCATGTAAAAAGGACATGTTTGCTTCTCCCTTCTGCCATGATTGAAAGTTTCCCGAGGCCTCCCCAGCCATGCAGAAGTGTGAGTCAATTAAACCTCCATTCTTTATGAATTACCCACTCCTGGGTACTTCATAGCAGCACAAGAATAGACTAATACAGTAAACTGGTACAGGGAGTGGCAGGGAGTGGGGTGCTGTGGTAAGATACCTGAAAATGTGGAAGCAACTTTGGAACTGGGTAATAGGCAGAGTTGGAACAGTTTAGGGGGGCCCTCAGAAGAAGACAGGAAAGTGTGGGAAAGTTTGGAACATTCTAGAGACTTGTTGTAAGGCTTTAACCAAAATACTGATAATTATGCGGACAATGAAGTCCAGGCTAAGGTGGTCTCAGATGGAGATGAGAAACTTGTTGGGACTGGAATAAAGGTGATTCTTGCTGTGTTTTAACAAAGAGAATGGTAGATTTTTGCCCCTGCCTTAGAGATCTGTGAAAATTTGAACTTGAGAGAGATTACTTAAGGTATCTGGTAGAAGAAATTTCTAAGTGGCAAGGCATTCAAAAGGAAGTAAATCATAAACATTTGGAAAATTTGCAGCCTGATAATGCAATAGAAAAGAAAAACCCATTTCCTGGGAAGAAATTCAAACTTGCTGCAGAAATTTGCATAAGTAATCAGCAGAATGTCAATTGCAAAGATAATGGGGAAGATGTCTCCAGGGCATGTCAGAGACCTTCAGGGCAGCCCTTCCAACACAGGCCTGGAGACATAGGAGGAAAAAATGGTTTTATTGGCCATGTCCGGGGGCCCCCTCTTCTGTGCAGCTTCAAGACGTGGTGCCCTACATCCCATTGCTTCAGCTCTAGCTGTGGCTAAAAGGAACCAAAATACAGCACTGGCAGTTACTTCAGAGTTTGCAAGCCCCGAGCCTTTGTGACATTCACATAGTATATTGAGCCTATGGGTGCACAGAAATCAAGAATTGGTGTTTTGGAACCTCCAGCTATATTTCAGAGGATGCATTGGAAACGTGTGTATGTCTAGGTAGAAGTTTACCACAGGGGCAGAGCCCTCATGGAGAACCTCTGCTAGTGTAAAAGGGAGATAGAGAGTTGATGCCCCTCGCCCCCAACAAAGTCCTCACTGGGGCACTGCCTAGTGGAGCTATGAGAAGACGGTCACCATCCTCCAGGCCCCAGAACAGTAGACCAACCAACAGCTTGTACCACGTGCCTGGAAGAGCCACAGACATTCAATGCCAGCTGTGAAAGTGGCCAGGAGGTAGGCTGTATCCTGTGAAGCCAAAGGAGCAGAGCTGCCGAAGGCTGTTAGAGCCCACATTTTGCAACAGCATGACCTGGATTTGAGACATGGAATCAAAGGAGATTATTTTGAAACTTTAAGGTTTAATGACTACCCTATTAGATTTCATGCTTGTCTGAGGCCTGCAAGCTCCTCTGTTTTAGCCAGTTTCTCCCATGTGGAATGGCTGTATTTACCCAATGCTTTTACCTCCATCATATCTAGGAAGTAACTAACTTGCTTCTGATCTTACAGGCTCATAGGTGAAAGGGACTTGCCTCTTCCCAAATGAGATTTTGGACTTTGACTTTTGAATTAATGCTGGAATTATGTTTCTTCATATGTCCCAAGTCTAATTAGTATCTTAAATCTCTGCATATCGGTGTGATTTTTACAATTAAAGCGAAGCAAATGTTAGATTAGGGCAAGCTACCGTCCTACAGTACACAGACATTGGGGAGGGTCTTTTGGAAAGTCCTTATGCTGATGGCCTGCATGTTTGTGGTCAGAGTGTTCTACTTTTCTTTCTAGGTCTGACTGGTTGATTTTATGAAGAGAAGCTTCAGTTGTTGCAATGTTACACAGCTGGGTGCAGTTGTAGTGAATACAATGTGTCATGAATTGTGGAGGAATCCCTAGTCCTGCATTCCCTGTCTGCCTCAAAGAAAAAGTCAGAGAATTATGTCCCAGCATTTTTGTTTGTTTACTCTGGTTTATTTTGTTTATTTGTTTTTCCCCTCAAGGCACTTTCCCTAGACCTTATGGTAGAATAAAAATGTTCAATAATTATTTTCCCTAGAAGCAGCCTCAACTAGTAATTGACAGAAATAACTAAGTTCCACTTCTCTTGGAAGAAACTTAGGTGAGTTTTCCACTGACTCCCTGATTCATTACTCACTAAATTAAGTTTCAGTCATAAACAATGGTAGCTATATTGATAAAACATACTTCATTTACTTCCTGACATATATATTTTCTCAGTCTCTATTCCTGTTCTCATTACCCCCTAAATTATTTATCCATTTGAAATTTTTGTCTCAGGTTCTACATATGGAGAATATCAACGTGGGACAGTAGTGTATCTTGTTCTCTTTCAATCTTAACCTCACTATTTCCTATTTCTCTAGCAAGCAGAAACCTTTTTTAATTTTTTTCTTTTAAATCTGTATGATCTATACTTGTAACATAAACTAATTTACCAAAGGACCTGGTATTTCCAAAAAAAAAAAAAATATATATATATATATATAAACACCCACACACACATACATACACATACACACACACACACATATATGTTTATATACAAACATATATATAGTTTTTGAACACATACATAGCCTCAAAGTGTGTATTTTCAACATATATATGTGTATGTGTGCATGTGCATGTGTGTGTGTGCGCATTTGGGTGTGTGCATGTATAAAAAAAACTCAAATATATATGACCAACTTGATTCTGTCATTTTGCAGAATCCTTATGGCTTAATGAAGAAGAACCGCTGAGTAATTTTAGAATGATGAGTAATCAAACTTACTGCAGGAAGCCTATGAGGTGTCTCTGTAAGATCTACTCAGTGTTTGCTGTGCAAATGATTAAACTGATTAAATTGAGTCTATATTGAATGATTTTATTTATATCCTGGAGTATTACTAAACTAATTTCCTTCCTGGATGAGACCATACATACTTACGGGTTTTTCATCTTTTGGTGGGTAAAGTTGTGAAATATATTAAGAAAATCTTATGTTTCCTTAGTGCTTGTTATTCTGAAAATAAAACTCTTAGGATTTTATAATATAAACAAATGTATTTTCTCAAAGCTTAAAGTATATCCATCAAGTTCTCATTATATTGGTTTTTAAAAAATGAAAGTGGAAACAGCATTTTAAATTATGCTTTATTCCTTTATCTCAAAAAATAAAATCTATCATGTCAATTATCAAGATGGAAGCCAAAATGATATGTCAACGATACATAATACATTAATAAATGCTTTTACAAAAATAACCTACATATCACAAGAGAAAAGCTTTTCTTGATCATGTTAGAAACACTTTCTTGATATTAATAATGGTAAAATTGAAATCCACTAAATTGATGGCAGGATAATTTAATTTATATTAATGTTTTTCAGCATTTCATTTTGAAGAGATTAAAGATTATTAATAGATGCAACAATCTTGTTTTCTGTCTTTGAGGTTGTGGATTTCACTGAACATGTATGAATCAAGTACTTTTGTGAGACTTACAAATATTTAATTCAGCTTTTACTACCAGATGTAATAAACTATGTGAAGTACACCTTTGAGTTTCATTATATTAAGTCAAAAAAGCATTTGTCTATCTAATACTCAAAAAATAATTTTCAATATTTGCAAGGGTACAGGAAATAAAAATCTTTATACCATGTTGACAAGGATATAAATTGGTCCATAATTCGAGAGTGAAATTATTATTATCAATTTGTAAAGAATCTGTATAAATTGTGTGTATTCTTTGACACAGAATTTCCTTCATTAGAAATTCAGCCTAAGCAAATCAATAGAAATTTGTGCACATTTACATATGAAAGGTATTATGAATCATTGTGTATAGCATTGTAAAAAAACTTGAAAACTGCAGCTTCAAGAGTTCAATAATAGACTATTGGACAAATAAAGTGTTGATTAACAGCAGGATCCCTTGCAGTTTTATTGAAACTTATGATTTGGAATATTTAATATGAGAATATTTGAGGTATATGAAGAAGAAAATAATGTACAAACTGTATGACCTTGTAATTCAAAGATGAAGAAAATGTACATATTCACATGAAAACATTAATAACTGGAAAGGTAAAAGTCAAGTTGTTAATAGTTACTGCATACTGTTTAAAAATGTAGTTCTTGAAATGGACTTTGAATATCTTTGTACAAATCAAATGCTCCAAGATTAGTTTTTGTTACTTTTAAAATCAGTTTAATGCTTCCTTGAAGTAACTAACGGGCAATTTAAATTGTGTTGTTCAGGTTTAAAGACAATTGATTATTGCAGTTTGTCATATAACAGAAGCTAACATTTACTGTAAGTTAACGATGGACAAATAACTTCATTATTAAAATTTCATAGATGAAAGCATTAAATGTTAAAGTCATTCTATGAAGTTATTATGCTGTTATTCTATCTTTTTATATGAATGAGATATGTGTTAATTGTTTAATTATATCCAACTTAAAGATTATTGTTTGGATTTGTCTCAAACGAAATATGTTTTCAGAGTTGTGCTTATATTTAACTAATAAGTTTCAACTTTATAAGTAGGAATAAAGATTAAGCTGTTGCTAATAAATAAACAGAATTTTTAAAAACAAAATACAATGGCTTATGCACAGTAGGTGTTTTTTACTCACATGAAAGGCAAATTGGTAGTTCGGAAGGGCACCTGAGGTCTTGCTCAGTTATTTCTTCTTGTTCTGGAATGTGGAAGTTACCCTTACTCCCATGGATAAAGATGTCCATGTTCCAGCCGCCCCAAAGAGAGAAAGCATGAACGTGGGGGCACACATTCCAATTAATGATACAACCCAAAACTGGCACGTGCTCTTATCTATTCCTATGCCATTAGCCAGAGCTTAGTGAAATAATAAAATGTTGCTACAAGAGAGGCTGATCATTCATTTTTATAAGGCCTGGCCGTCTTCAGAGCTAAATTTAAGGTTGAATTAAAATCATAAAGGAGAAATACATATTAGAAAAACCACCTCTGCCACACATACAGTATGATGCTGGGATCTCATATACTCTTAAGAAGCTCGGATTTATTTTTTAATTTCACATTTAATTTGGTAAATTATTTTACTATTATTTAAAAGTTTAGATGCATATTTCAGTGTTGTCCAATTTTTAAGCATTGATATTCACTTGTAATATTTTTCTGTATTTATCAGTAAATTTTATATTTTTTGTCTTAGCAAGGTACTATATATGAAACTAATCAGAATGAAAGTTTATACCAACAAGGCCCTTGTAGGATTGTTATTATAAACCTGTTTATATTTTAAATATATGGTTTATATATATGGTTCAAAGGTGAACACTCAAAAGATTATAAAAAGACAGTTTTCCATTAAAAGGTACTCATACATTGGGCTGTGAAATATATTTGTTATGTAACAACGAATTGCTTTTCCTAGAACTAAAATGAGATAGAATAAAACAAAATGAAACAGAATGTATTATATGACATATAAATTTCTTTTCTTTACAAATTACCCAATCTTAAGTATTTCTTAGTAGCGGACTAAGAATGGACTAATACACCCTTTCTGCCATTCCCTGATCCCCGCTGTAAACACACACACACACACTTAACCTTTCCATAAATTATTTCGGTATTCACAGAGGAGAAAGATTCTTAGCTCACAAGTAAACAGACCCATAAAGTCTGTTTTTAAAGCAATTCAGTGTGTGAGAGAGACTGTGTGTGTGTGTGTGTGTGTGTGTGTGTGTGTGTGTGTGTGTGTGTGTGTGTAAAGAGAGAGAGAGAAACTGTGAGGAGTAATAGCAAAGATAGGTAAATGTCGATATCTGAAAATAAATTTAGATAGATTCTGGAAAGAAAAGAATTACATGATTTGTTCCAAACAGTTTAGATAATGTGACACTGACTGAATAAAGCATTAAGTTTTGTTTGCTTATTTTTCAGATAACTTTATTATTCTTTGAACACATAAAATATATTTTGATTGGCAGGAGACATAGACTTTCCTCATCATTTCTCTCCATATTGGAATGCATAAATCTATACACTTACAACCAGATAGACAGACAAACAGGTAAGATAGACAGATGGATAGATGGAAAGATATAGATAGATAGACATAGATAGACAGATAGTATATATAGCAACCATACATAAATTAGGTTGTTTAGAAATTTCCTTTTTAGTGCGTTAGGCAGCACATCAGTCTCATAAATTAGGTTGTTTAGGAATTGTGATTCTCCACTATCACTTTAGGAGACATCTGAAGGAGGTAGGAAAGGTGATTGGTTGGGAAGGAAAATTATTTCAATCAAGTACCAGCAAACTGCAATTCTAAGCAACACAAAGATAAATGCATGCTGCTGTCCATATTAACTTAGTGATTCATCAGTTTGTATCATTAATCCTGAAGATTTGTATCCGCATCTCCATGTGGCTTTTCCAAACTTTCAGTCTATCATACATGCCATGCCTCTTTTACTTTTTTGCTTTAGTTGCCAGAGCGCTATGAGAAACAGTTTTCTTTAGGCTTTCAGGCACAAATGTGTTCTCCGTAATTTAGAGGAGGCTCACTGTTTTGACAGCAATGCTGGTATGGCTTCTCCAGGAGATTCTTTCCCAATGATTCCTTTATATATATTAATATCCTCCAGTTCTGGCAGTTTGGCAACTCACATTTAAGGGAGCATTTGGCAGAGAGAAAGTGTGATTTTAGATGTAGGGTGATAATGTCCTGAAATGGGTTGAACTAATGTTGGGGCTTGTATCTTCTCATGTTTAGATTTGTATTCTACATTTTTTGTTACCATTGGAGAGGACTTAGACTATAGAAAGACCGATTTTTGTCTTTCCTTTTCATGGCAATTGCCTTTACGTGCTATTAACAGGAAAGCTGCTTACAGCTGAGTTTATGTAGAATATGGGGTCTGAGAAAGAAAAATCAAGTCCCAATTTCCCAGCTACCTGCACGGACACCTTCTTGACCAAGGGGACACCAGAGAAACCTTCAAAACGAAGTTACCAGCTGCGATGGAATGGAAGGTCAAACACGCCTCAGTGTGCATGCCCTTCCTTATTAACCTGTCACCAGAATTCATTCCCAAGGAGTAAGCAAAAATTATCTCTGAAAAATAAGAAATGGACTACCCATTCCTTTATCACCTTTAGCCAGTCATCTAAAGCCATAACCTGGCATCTCCTCCCTCTGCAGTTTCAATACGACAACTCACCAGTTTCACAATGCATCCCATTTCTAAGAACGGACAATCACCTCCAGACCAGTTTTCAGTGACTTACGGAAGATGCAGTGATGGTTTCTGTGTCCTCACTTTCTCCTTTTGAGATGAGTGTACCGCAAACTCCCCACTCAGGTCCTATGCGGATGCAGCCATTTTCTGAACATGTGACCCATGGAAAGGCAGGAAGCTGAATTGTACCTGTGCATGCATCTTTTTTTCGTAAATATTCATGGCTGCCTGATACGGTGTGGGTATTTTTCTCCTGCAGCCGTCATGTTGAAATGTGATTTCCTCTGTTGGAGATGGGGCCGAATAGAGAGCGTTTGGGTCGTGGGGGTGCCTCCCTCATGGGATAGTGCACTTCCGTGCTAATGAATTCTTGCTCTAAATTCACTCAAGATGTGGTTGTTTAAAAAAGTGTGGTACCTCCCCGCTTCCTTCCTCTCTCTCTCTGTCTCTTTCTCATTCCGGCTTCACCACGTGATGAGGCTGGTCACCCTTTGCCTTCCACCATGATTGTAAGCTTGCCGAAGTCCTCATGTGGAACAGATGGCGATGTCATGCTTCCTGTAGAACCTGCACCAATTAAACTTCTTTCCTTTATAAATTACCCAGGCTCAAGTATTTAACACAAAAAACAGATTAACACACTTCTCCTATAGCTTATTAAATATGTATAATCAGCCCCCCTGCTCAGCATACATTTCTGTGCCCTTCACTCCTCCCTTCAAGTGCTTACTCCCGGCTTTTGCAGCAGCTGAGCTTCCCAGCCTGTGGGAGGGTCACCCTGCAGGTGCCGCACGACTTTTTCCTTAGTTCAGCTATAGATGGGGCCCTTTCACATGGCCGTGAAAATGTAGGCTCCCAGATAATTTGAAGAGTGAGAAAAATGGAATTTATTGGGAAAAAAGGAAAAAAAAAAAGTCAGAGGTGTAGGGGAAGAAACTCTTAGTGAAGCAAAAGAGTATGTTTCCTGCCCATGAGCTTCCCACGTCACAGACTGAATCCCAGATTTCATCCAGGAAGAGGAGGGCACAGGCTACTCCGCGCTGCATATGGCGCAAACGTCTCTGGCTCCACCTCAGTGAGCATTCCTCCCAGTGTGCAGGCAAGCTGGAGAGCCTCTGGGGACCCCCTCACACCTGGCTGCCTCACTGGCTGCAACCTTTTATGAAAAATAAAGCTCTCTCTTCCAAATTGATGAGCCTTGTAATTCTTCAGTTGACAGATCCGTTGAACCTTATAATTTTGTTATTACTAATCCTCTAATTTCAACAGGAGAATGAACACTGTCTTAGTCTCTTCCCCAAGATTCAAGTTTTAAACATTATTGTTATTTATCTAATGAAATATTGTTCTCTTGTCTACTTTGATCAGTTATTAAGACAAGTAAAGGTCTCTTTTTTTAACTCTAGATCTGAAAAATTGATAAGATTCTAGGAAACATAATTTTTAAAATATTGGAACTTGGTGAAAATTACATATTTTCTTATTCCTAGTTCAACTAACTTTTAAAGAAACAACATTATACTAAATTCAATTTCTGATATTTTGGTTTTACTTGATATTACCACATACTGGGTTATTCTATTAAAAATATCCTGAAGCAGAAAGATGCCTATGTAATAATGTTTACTTTCTCTTTTCTTCATTGTACATTACATGACTCAAGTATACCAAAATTACAGAATAACTCCACAAAAATACATTCAATTTGGTTAACTTTTTTATAATAGTTTTTTTTTTAAACTTTTCTGTTTGGGTTTTTACGTACTTATGATTTTTCAGATTCATTACATGTCAATCAACTTATCTTAGGAATCTCCTTTGGATGCTCAAATTGTTTCAGTTTTGGCCAGTGGGAGTCCCTTTTTTATTGACTCCTGTGTCCTTTCAACATAACCCCATTAATCATTGAAAGCTTCACTGCTTTATGACACAACAAAGCGTAGCAGGGTCACTTTGTATCTTTCAGACCCAGAGACTGAATTAGCCTTTTTTTTTTTTTTTTCCCAAATTCTATGCACTAGGGTGCATTGTCTGGGTATCTTTAATACTAGGACGTTTCTGTGACTAGAGGTAAAACATATATATATATATATATATATATACATTTCTATGTTGACATCTTTTGTAAATTCACACATTCATAAAGATATTTCTAATTCAGTTCTAACGGTACCATGAGTGCATAAATTCTTACACATAAATATTTCTCCCCTTTTGCTTTATACTACAAATCTAGCTTCCTAAGAAAATTGATGTAATTCGTTACATTCTGTTTTTTAAAACTTAAAGAAAATAGTTAAAAATATGGAATATTAAATCAAACAGCATAATTACTGAATAAAGTTTAAATGTAGTTCTGGTATTATCTTCTCTGATTTGTACTACATTTGAATAAAATTTGTACTATCACTATTAGTTCTTAATCTGTGTGCATATGTGTAGAATTAACTGTTGAATAATTTAGTTGATTTACTCCGTTTGCTTGCAACTTCAGGGCAATGACATTCTAAATATTTATAGTTATTCTAAATGATAAAAGCCTGACTCTTCTATTATTCCTGAAGGGAGCTATCAGATATTAGAATAGAGAAAATGTTCTCTATTTGAAATAATAGAAACAATTTAGTTTTTAAAATTACTTACAATAATTTAACTTCACCAATATTTAGTCCATCTGTGATGAGTTAATACATACTTATAAGAACATGGTTTGCACATAGAATTTTTTTCTGGCTGAATAAACCAAAGCTTCCTCATATTGATTTATTTCTAGTAATATTAAAACTTGTGCATATATTGCTAATTACTCAGTATTAATTATGCTTATCCTGTCCTGACCTTCTATCTATATATTTATTTTTACTATATCTTGCTCCATTTTGAAACTGCAAGTTCAACTTCCTTTAAAATATGTGCAATATGTTTCTAAACTTATGCCAGGTTGCTATGTCATCGCTACGCCAAATTTTACAGCATGTAATGACAAATGATTTTCTCAATAAGTATGCACATGACTTATGTCCAGTTAAATTTTTTAAATTTCCTTCAGGGGAACAAAGGAAATTCCAAATGTCTACAAATTCTCTGTGATTAGTAAATAACTACACATTGATATGCAGAAACCTAAAGTTTTGCCCCAAATCTACTTTTTACACTTTGCTAAAATCCAACTATTTCTCACACACACACACACACACACACACACACACACACACACACACATACACACACACACACACCACACATTATGTCTTTATTATATCTTTAATTGTAAACATATGCTAGCTATCCAATTTCTCAAAAGCTTTCGAAATATTATAAATATTTGTTCCTTAATGCTATAAAAATTAACATTTTACAGAACAAATTAGAAATTATATATGACCTAGCTAAAGCACGAAATGAGCTACAATAAATTATGCTTTAAGATGGATGAAAAAATTATGATGGTAAGAGAAATCTGACATAGTTGATTCCATCTTGCTTCTAACTTCCAAGCTATAACTTGTTCATTCTTGCTTTAACCTTAAGGCAACGATCACAATAGCCCTTCCCAAAAGTAAAACACCTTTGTAAAACTAATGAAAGGCCACAATGTTAGGACTATGAGAGAGGGTCCTAATTCTGCTAAATTGTAGACATAGTTAAATGATTACCAGACATTATTCTGGAGGCCATAGGATTTGTAACTTCCCCAATTATTCCTGTAATTATTAACATTACTACTGTAAAACCTAAGATTGTCCTTTTGAGATGTCTTTTCCGGCTTTTGCATTTCTGACATCTGAATGGCTTCACCCAGACTGTGATTCAACCTGCCCTGTGGCTCCCACCCAGAAGCTGACTCAGTGCAGGAGGACCATTTCTCACACTCCTATATTGCACATACAACCAATGAACAGCACCCATACTCTAACTCCCTAACCACCAAACTATCTTTGAAAAATCCCTAACCTGCAAGCCTTTGGTGAGACTGATTTCAGTAATAAATGTCTCCCATATGGCATGGCTAACCTCGTGTCAATTAAACTCATTCTTTACTGATGCTATGGTGTTCATGGATTGATTTGGTGCAGGGGGCAGAAAGAACTCAGCAGGCAGTTACATATTACACTTTTGAACCATGCCTAGAAAGTTTAAGTAAAAACTCTTTAACGTATGTGTGTACAACTTGCAAATTATCTTGGTCCTACTATAAGCATTTTATACAAAATATCTTTTATCCAAGTTCAAATATAATTATGATTTATATCATATTTAAGTATATCATTAGTTAATTATCATTTATTATTTATAATAAATTTTAAATAATAAATATAAAATTATGAATAATACATTTTTACATAATTATAGATACTTATTATTTTACCTTTTTAGTGGAATATCTATTGGTAAATACCTTTATATTTTAATAAAGTAAAATATGCCATATGCCAAATTTTTAGTTTTGCACTCCAGTGGAAAGTTTTGTTTGGTTATGTTTTGTTTTCAATAGTTATAATTTGATTCTTCAATGTCTCCAGGCCATCTTGCATTTCTGGGCCAGTGGCTATTTTATATTTCCCGATTTCTCTTTTCTAGCTTAGAACATTGATATGAAAACCAGAGTAATGCTTTGAAAGTCAAATTCATATAAATTTTCCCTTCATATTTAGGTATTAAAAGTCACCTTGTAATTTGTAACTAGATATCAAAACGCACATCTAGTAAAATATTAAACTGTAAGCTCACCATATATTTCATACTTATACCATACGTATTTTGTTTATTTAAAGGGATTTCTTTTTCCAAATAAACATGACTTAGGAACTAGGAATCTCTTAATATTTTTCTTCTAACAACAACAACAAAAACATTTTAAATACTCTTATCTTTTGGCATCAATTTTTTCCCTGTACAGTTGGGATAACTTAAATGTTAAAATAGCGCTCCTTAATTTTTATATATATTTAAATAAAGCATCTCTTCAATGGTTCTAGCTGGACTAAATACATTATTTAATTTTGGTTTTTATTTTTACACAAATAGTCCATTATCTCCAATCATCTGAGGAAGGAAGTTACTATAATCTATTTTATATCCATGTATAGATAGACAAACTCTGTTATTGTCCTGTAACCTACTTTGCTACATTTGGTGTTTGAGTCAAAACTTGCCAAGACTGCACCAAATTTTGGCAGAAATAACATCATACTCTTAGAAATTTTAGACATATGACCTTTGGCACTTACTAACAATTCTGCATGCAAGAAGAAATGAGGAGAGGATGCACCAGATAAAAGCCAGGTGACTATTTCACCTCTGTTCTTAAAGACAAATTTAGAGGTTCTCATTTATATGAATATAGTCCAAGGTGCATCCCAGCCCTCCAGCATCTTGCCAGAAATTACTTTGTAATCCACAAGGAAAGAGACTCTCATAGTCTGAAGTAAACAAACAATAATACATTTTGTATAAGAGGTTCAATCGGACATTTTGATTACAATGGGACTAATACTCATTTGAAACAAAGGTTGAAAACTTTTTTTGTAAAGGGCGAAGTGGTATATCTTTTAGGTCTTATGGGCCATATGATCTTTGTGGCAACTACTAAATTGTTGAAAGCTGTCTTCCCGAATTTCACCAACACAATTTGTTGATAAAGCAAAGCTGAGTTTATTGCTTACAATGATAAGGGAGAATGCCACCTCCACAAAGCTTTGGCAGTATCTCAGATGGGGGAAGATAAGGTCTGAATTTGCTAAGATTTGGAATTGTGTTTTATGGTGGGCCTTCAATGTTGGACTTTGATTAGGGTTAAGTAAGAATGACACTATGACAGTCTTGGATTTGGGGGAAGAGCAGGACAAGGATTTGAGTATATTATTCAAAGAATCTTAGGAGACAAACTGCTTGTTGATGTTTCTCTTTGACGAATTGATGGGTCTTCCAATTCCTATAATGAACAACCAAACCATTTGCTTGCACAGCAACTTCTTGGAACAGCAAAGGAATGTTAATGAAGAGGGTAGAACAACAAGTCATGTTAATGTAGACAACAGAGTATCATTTGCATTCTCTCTAGGTCAAGTGTCGGGGTAGACAGTTCTGGCTCCCAGAACTCTGCCGTTGTAGTGCAAAAGCAGCCAGAGACAACGCATAGCCAAACAGAGAAGCTGTATACTAATAAAACTAGATATGTAGATACTGAAATTTGGACTTCACTTCATTTTCAAGTCCAAACATATCCTTCTTTGATTATTTTCAAACAGTTAAAAACTCAAAAACCATTTTCACCTTTGAAACTGTAAAACACATTACTGGATGGAAAGCCAAAGGAAGTAATATGTATAGAAAGTAAAACATTAAGGGTTTCTTTTTTATATTTAATTCTACTTTAGAACCTATCACATTAAATTATTTTGATTACTGGAATGGAGGCGTGCCCATCTTTTCATTATTGGGGAGAAAGAATTGCATTTTTCCAGAGATTTCTTTTTCTGTGTCCAGTCATTGTCAAGTACTATCCACATAGAAACACATAGAGATAGTCATCTTGCTGCTCCTCAGCTACTCACATGGTGTCAATTTGCATTTTGATAGTGTAAGCTTCTGATTTTAATTCCTATGGGAGCCATTCATTTCACGAACTGGAATAGGTCCAGAGACCAGTTGCATTGCTTGACACCCGTGTGTCAGGGTAAGAGCACATATGCAGGACTCTGCTCTGCTTCAGTCCACTCATTTCTTCCAGGCCCCAGTGGTGTTCCATAACAAGAAGGACCGTGCACACAATCCCACGTAATTCAAAACAGTGCAACACATATGTCTCAAGTTCCATAAACCTCACCTTACCTCCAAGCCTAGCAAGAGCCAGCATTTCTTGGCTAAACTGTGAGCCTAGGGACGTGTGTGCTGATGGTGGGCTGTTCCATGAGAGGATGGAACCAGGGAAGAAGCTCATTGAAAGGTCCTGACTGCAGTCTTACAGGTGTTGGGCAGGGGATTTGGGGGTCCTGACTGTTAGAATGTGATGTAGAAGTAGCATGGATTTTTGGTGATTCAGTCGCATTGGCCATGTGATTTTCCTTGCCCCACAAATTGGAATAAATTCCTCTAAACTATGAACCCAGGACAATAATTGGTGATGCAAGGACATTCTTATTTGTGACAGTTTACCAAGTTGTATCCTCTTAATGCCAGGTAAATTTCACTGCTGTCTTCACATCAGGGTATAGCCTTTGACGACCCTGTTTCTGTGCAGTGGTACGGTCTCCACTATAAATAAAACTTATGCATTTCTCTTTTCTCAAACATCTGCAACTAGAACCCAGGGATCAACATTTCTGATACTGGTAAGTGGTCCTGGAGTTTGAGTACTCAGTTAACACTGGTTTCAGGCACTTGTTATTTTTTGCATCCTAGAGATTTCTCTAGCAGTTTTTATTTTTTGAGAGTTTAGCTGTCCATTTAGTAGACTGTTGCAATATATTAAGAATACATACATATATTTTAAAAGTTGGTTTTAAATTTTAAGGTTTTTCTAATTATGAAGCCTATCAAACAGCTGAAAGTGGAGGCCCCACGCTCCTGTTTAAACCACCTTTTATATTCATGTTATAAAATATATAGAATCATTCTTTTGTTGTATTTTCAGTTTACATTTTCTCTTTCCCATATGATTTTCAGTTCTTGAGGATTTTTTTTAGCAAAGTAGTAAGTGCTCTAACTCAACATTTTCATCTTTGTTTGGCAGGAGATTATTTTTTTATTGATTATATTTCTAAATAATTAAATTAAATAACTTATTTTCAAATCTACCATGTCTGGTTTTAGTTTAATAATATTAGTCTTCAGCATTTTCAATCTAGTCATGTCTTTCTATTGGAGGAAATTAGATTGCAGTATATTTTTTTATAAGGATGAAATTGCCTTTATTAACATTTCCAGTTTACAAAATGAATGTTTTATTTTATTTTTCTCATAAAGATTAAGATTCCAAGTTGGTTTGGTTGATGTAGCAAAGGTAATTATAACAAGAAAATATTGCTTGGAGAAAGTAACTTTACAATAACTCCCAATTAACATATTTTTACATCTCTATTTCACAGCAAGCAACTCTTTTTATTTCAGGCTTTGTAGTGTCTGCATGAAAGCATGTGAATTTTATTGTAAAAGGAATTTATTTGTGTGCATATTAAAAAATAAAGACATGATGTATAAAAGAGCTGGAAATGCACAGCTCTATGTAGATATAGCAACTGTTTGCGGGTACTCTACATTCTTACAGGGCACACATATTTCGAAACTGAACAAATGGAAAGTACTCTTAAAGTCAAAGTGCAAATGTACAGAACTTTTATTTTGTGAAATAATTTTAATGTATGGATATAATATTTGAAATAATGTCAAATGAATCATAAGGTTTTAATAGAAAACATTCTAAATGTAGTAAATTATTAAATCATTGGTTACCTTAACATCTTAATAAGACTTAAAGCAGGAAAAATAACACGTGTTTTAAAATAATGTGGACTGTCTCATTTACAGTGTTCATATATTACATGCAAATTTAATAAATACTGAAAAATTAAAATATTATAAGTACATTCTAAACCAGATACTTTATCTATTATGAAATCAAATTTTTACGACTTGCAATTTGGGGAATTTCCATAAATAATTGTAGTTCATTATTTAATCACATTTGAATATTTTTCTAAAATATTTTTTATGCAGAACTAACAATACAGTAATATTCAAGTAATATTTCAAGTAAATAACTACATCTTTATAAACTCTATTTTTGCCCTAGAGGCAATGCAATTTCCATCTTGTCCTGCCTCATTATTTCCAGCTCTGCCTTGTTTGTTAGGATCTGCACATTCTGTTTGATTTTTCACCAATGTACCATTTCTCTCACTATCTCACCAGCTCTCCTTTATCTATATTACTCATGTCTTTATTCTGCATATTTTCCATTTATATGTCACTTTTCTCTGCTACTAAGCTGCTTTGAGGTATATTTTTAATTGTGCCACTTAGACTATTGAAATATGCTACTATCTGTGGGAGAAATGACATTTATTGCAATGATTTTTGTTGTAGAAAGAGAGAAAATGGCCAGATCAATTTTAATGTCTACAAGCATCATGACTATAATAACCTAATTATCAATTTCTCCTTCCAAACTTCCAAGCTCTCAAATACAACGGCCAATAACCAGGATCCCAGAAAACACGAACAATGAAGGAGAAGAAAATTTAAAAGAGCCACAGGAATTCAGAGAGAAGTTTCTAAGATAATGTTAAAGAGTTGTGTTGTATTAGGACAATTTTATCTATTCAGGAAGGCATTTTGCAAGCATTTACTTATTTACCATTTGGCAGCATAATATTAATATTGTATGAATATATACCGATGACATACAATTTTTAATAGAATAAATTACATATGATAGATTCACAGTTATCCTAATGACAAAATCCGCTAAGATATTTCTAAATTAATAGATTTAAGTCATTCACTATTCACCAAAGTTTGAATTTAAAGATAGCCATTTCAGACCATTTCAGAAATACTACTATGGGCAGAAAGAAAGGGGAGGAATATATCAGATTAGGAATTGAGTAATTTCTAAAATCTCTTTCCTTTGGGTAGATACCCAGTAGTGGGATTGATGAATTAAATGGTAGCTCTACCTTTATTTATTTAAGGAATCTTTATGCTGTTTTCCGTAGTGGTTGTATTAACTTACATCCTTCCAGCTGTGTAGAAGAGTTCCCTTTTCACCCTATCCACAGCAATATCTATTGTTTTTTTACTTTTTAAATAATGGCCATTCTTGCAGGAGTAAGGTGATATTTCATTGTGGTTTTAATTTGCATTTCCTTGGTGATTAGTGGTTTTTTGTTTCGTATGTTTGTTGGCTACTTGTATGTCTTCTTTTGAGAAATGTCCTTTACCCACTTTTTGATGGGATTAGTTTTTTTACTTGCTGATTTATTTGAGTTCCTTGAAGTTCATTATTCCAAGTGAAGTATCTCAGGAATAGAAAAATCAAATACTGTATGTTCTCACTTATAAGCGGGAGCTAAGCTATGAGGATCCAAAGACATACAGAGTGATGTAATGGACTCTGGATACTCGAGTTGGGGAGGAGTTTGGGAGGGGGGTGAGGGATAAAAGACTACATATTGGGTATAGTATACAAGTATGTTGGGTGACAGGTGCACTAAAATCTCAGAATTCACCACTAAAAAACTCATCCATATAACTAAAACCCACTGTACCCCCAAAACTATTAAAATTTAAAAAAAACTAAAATTGAAAGAAAACACAGAAAAATAAAATAAAAATAAATAAATAAAATAAAACCTCTCTCAGTGTATGGCACCTGTAATGTCAAGATCTACTTCTGGTATATATATATATATATATTTTTTTTTTTTTTTCAAATCTTCATTTTAGTCCCTGAGAAGAATACAGTAATAGAAAAGAACTTAACTCCCCAGTGCAGTCAAAGAAACACATGAATGTAATGCAACCATGGTAAATACGGTTTGTATCCGTTTCCCCTCCTTGTTTTCTTAGGTTTGGCTTGGTTGGATTTGCTTAATTCTACCAGGTAAATAAATTAGAGTTTGGAAAGAATTTTTTTAAATTTCTGATTGGTTATGAAGGACCTAAGGACTTAGATTGTGATGTTAAAACAAGTAATAGAATTTTTGTAGCTAATAGTTTCATTCAGGATTATAAAAAGTGAACAAATTGTATTAAATTTACCAAATTTATATGTTGACACATGTAGTCAAACGTTTATATATAAGTATATACATATGTATGTGCATTATACAGTACAGTTCTATTACTTTTGCCAATTGTTCACATGTGTATTAACTCTCAGTTAAGGTTTATAACAAGTTCAACTCCTCGGAAAAATCACTTAAAAGACTTCCAAGAAAATTTCACTCTCACCAATAGAGACTGTTCTGATTTCTTTGGCCATATGTTTGTGGGTTTTTTTTTTTTTTTTTTTTTCTATTTTAGAACTTTAAATAAATAAAATCACACAGCATGCACTGTTTTCTACCTGGCTACTTCCACTCAACCTCATGTTTTTGAGATCTATAGATGCTGCTGTGTACATAAATAGCTTGGTGTACATAAATAGCTTTTTATTTTTGAGTAGTCAACAATATGTCTGGAGAAGAATTTGTTTATTCTCATTTTGTAGACATTTGAATTTTCTCCAGTTTTGACTTGGTTTATATGTTCTAGATCCAAGTACCTTGGATCTAGGTACTTAAAACATATTTTACAAATATTTCAATTTTTGGCCTGCCCATTATCTTTTTTTTGGAGTTTTAATTATGAGAATTTTTAATTTTAAGGAAGTCCATTATCTTTTTGCTTTAGTGGCTTGACTGAAAATCAAATGATCATAGAAATATGGTATATTTCTTAGCTATTAATTGGGTATTGCTTATCTGCTTCACTTATATTTATATGAAAGCATATTATATTCATTATTATAACTTTAATAATCTTATGTTTATATTTGTATCAATTTTTTTGAAATTTAATTATCTTTAAATATTGTTCTGCTCCAATTTTCCTCTCGTCTCCATCAAGCAGTTCAACAACATTTATATGAATCTGTTTAATACTATGTCCATTAGACTATGTTTTTATTCATACTTTTCTGTCTTTTATTCATTCTGTGTTTTATATATTAGGTAGATTCTTGGGAATTTCTACTCGGTAGAATCTACTTAAGTAGCTTCTATCTTCAAGTTCATTAATTTTTGTTTTGTTTTTTTTTCTGGTGAGACTAAACTGTTTTTGGCCCTATATTGTGATTTAATTTTTACTTTCAATACTGTATTTTTGAGTACAAGGTATTTCATTTGGTTATTTTTATATCATTCATTTCTGTCACCAACTTGTGTTTTCCTTCAAATATTTAAATATATTTGTAATAGCTCTTTTATATAATTATCTAATAATTTTATCTTTGTCATCTAATGCTGTTTTAATTTGTTAACTTTTCCCTAGTTGTGGGTCATATTTCCTGTTTCTTTGCATATCGAGTAATCTTTTACTGTATAGTATACATGTGATAATAAACTTGTTATATACCTTTGATTGAATAGTCTATATTATGTTTTATGTAACCAATTCACTGGATATTGTTGTTTTTGTCCTTTAAATGATGTTGGGCTTTGGTAAGCAGGTGCATGCCAAAACCAAGTTGATCCTTTTGGGGTTCTCTTTTTTCGTGCAGTAGTCAACGGAGTGACTCCAGACAAAAAGTAAGCAGCTTACTTATGCAAAAAAAATCGTATGCTGTTTGTTTTCCAGTAGTTGAATATTGCTCTTATTATATCAAATTTTGCAATTGTAAACATGACAGGGCAAGTCCAGTACCAGTTATTTCATCAAAATGATAAGCAGATAGATTGGTGTTTTTTAAATGATATTTTCAAAGTTCAATTTTTTCTTTAAAAATCACATTATTAAAATGTATGCCAAAGAATTTTTATGTTTCTCCTAGAAATTATAAATGTACTCAGTTTTAAATAAAACTTAATTAACTCAGAATATCATATATTTTCTGTTACTCCTAGTGAAATAATAGGAGGAATATTTTGGCCAACTACTTTCTTATCTATTAAAATATTCTCATTTCTGTAAGTTCAACTTACAAGACATTGTCTTTGCAAAAAATTTCTCAAGTTCTAAAAGTTCACTTTGATTCCTATACCTGTGATATATTTATAGCTCTATTACCACAATCATTTTTCTTTATATTTTTCTCTGTATTCTCTCCCAATATTTTGAATGTTTCTTGAGGCAACAATATTGAAATGTCCAAAATATAAAAATAATAATCTTATAGATAATAAAAAACATGACCTAGACAGTCATCCAGGGACCTTCAAAATTAAACTTCTTAGAAAAATGAAGAGAGAAATAATTTGTAGCTACAAATAGTTAAAAATCTGGTTATTTATTAAGACTTTGGACCCAGTGAATTTTCTATGCATTTTATTAGAAGATGGAGACTGGAGAAATAAGTATTAAAAAGGCATATTTGTTATTTTATTTTACTTTTTTTTTTTTTTTTTTTTTTTTTTTTTGAGACAGAGTTTCACTCTTGTTACCCAGGCTGGAGTGCAATGCGCGATCTCGGCTCACCACAACCTCCCCCTCCTGGGTTCAGGCAATTTTCCTGCCTCAACCTCCTAAGTAGCTGGGATTACAGGCACACGCCACCATGCCCAGCTAATGTTTTTGTATTTTTAGTAAAGATGAGGTTTCACCATGTTGACCAGAGACCAGGATGGTCTCTGGACCTCGTGATCCACTCGCGTCGGTCTCCCAAAGTGCTGGGATTACAGGCTTCAGTCACCACGCCCGGCTTTATTTTACTTTTGAAAAGACAGAGTCTTACATTGTCACCCGGGCTGGAGTGCAGTGGTGTGATCATAGCTCACTGAAGCCTTGAACCCCTAGGCTCAAGCATCCTCCCTCCTCAGACTCCTGAGTAGCTGAGGCTACAGCCACATAACACCATACCAGACTAATTTTTAAAATTTATTGTAGCAATGACATCTCACTATGTTGCCTAGGCTGACCTCAAACTCCTGGCCTCAAGCAATGCCTCTACCTAGGCCTTCCAAAGTGGTGCGATTACAGGCATAAGCCACTGTCCATGGCCCAACAGCATTAAAAATTTTGTTTCTTAAGTATTTTATACAGTAGTGAATATAATTATAAATACAAGTATAATCATTGAAAATGGAACTAGAAGTAACACAGAGCCAAAACCACAGTTCTTTTTTTTTTTAATAAGAATTTAGATTTAAGCACATCCACTTTTTAAAGTCCACATTGTAGACTTAAGTCCACTTTTTAGATTTAAGTCCACTTTTTATGGAAAAAATATTTTTAGCCCCAAAACTATTGTTAACTTAGAAGCTTCAATTCATTGTCAAAGATGCAATGAATGGCACTACTCCAGTGGAAATAAATTTAAGAGTTTGGAAATAGTGCATGAAAATAGTCCTCAGTTTACTCTTCAAAGCTACAGTTTCTTCACTTAATGTGGCCCACTGGTGACTGAAAACATCACTCATTTGGGCATTTATCTGGAATAAATGCTGACCCCCCAAAAATGTACCAAGTGTTATGGACTAACTTGTGTCACCTCCAAATTTAGAGATTGAAGCCCAAACTCTTAGAGACTATATTTGGAGATAAGACCTTTAAGGTGTTGATAATGAAGGTTAAATGAGGTTATAAGGGTAGGGCCTAATTCAGTGGAACTTGTGTCCTTATAAGAAGAAATAGCAGATTCTCTTACTCTCTCTCGGCTCTCTCTCTGTACCTTCATAAAGATCAGACAACTTGAGGACACAGTGAAAAGCTGGCTACCTGTAAGCCAGGAAGAGAGGCATCACCAGAAACCAACCCTGCCAGCACTTTAATCTTGGATTTTCAGCAGCCCAAACTGGGAGAAAATAAATTGCTGTTGTTTGAGCGACCCAGTTTATAATATTCTGTTAGGGACGCCCAAGCAGACTAATATATGCCAATGAATAGTTTTTTCTACGATTCACACACTAGTTCTTGGGGAAATAGGTAGTATCTGCCAGGTATCAAGGTGCTAGCCAACAAACTAGATCCCTGACTCTAACCGGTTCACTTCCCTATGACTATACCTAGCTTCTAGTAAATGCATCTCTATATTGAAAATATTGCAAACCTATAATTTCTTAAATGTTTAATAATTAAGTTTTGTATTTATCAGTTAAAAAGTAACGATTTTTGTCCTAGATCTTGAAAACAGTCACAGGTTTTTAAAAGTAATTGCTTGTGTTTTTTGTTTTGTTTTGTTTCGTTTTGTTTTGAGATGGAGTTTCACTCCCTTTGCCCAGGCTGGCGTGCAATGGTGCAATTTCGGCTCACCACAACCTCTGCCTCATGGGTTCAAGCGATTCTCCTGCCTCAGCTCCCTGAGCAGCTGGGATTACAGGCATGTGCCACTATTCCTGGCTAATTTTCTATTTCAGTAGAGACAGGATTTCTCCATGTTGGTCAGGCCGGTCTTGAATTCCCTACCTCAGGGGATCTACCCACCTGGGCCTCCCAAAGTGCTGCGATTACAGGAGTAAGCCACTGTGCCTGGCCAAGTAATTGCTTGTTTTTTTAACACCACTTGATTCAATAAATATAGATTCAATAGAAGTAGGTAGCTTTTTAAAAAAGACGTGAAGAAATTTTAAAAACCACAGGGTAATATCTTTTCATTATTAGAGATAATCAATTTGACCTCACTTAAATGCAAATGTTGTTTCTACAACATTTATACGAAAATATTTTTTTCATCTTTTGCAGATAGTATGCATTGTTCTCTACAAGGATATAGAAACAATTAATCAAGATCATCTTAGCAATAATTTTCCATATGCTCCTTATTTTCATTGGCAATAAACTAATTCAATAATGCGTATTTCACTATTATACTGAGGGCTAGACACAGGAAATCCAAAGTCATACAACTGGGGGCAAGACTCCTTCTTAATATTACTTTTCCATTCTAAGGTCATATCGTCGTATGACTTTTGTGTGTAAGTGCCTTATTCTCCAGAATATTGAAGTGAAAATGAGTCTTTCTCTTTTCAGTTCATTGGGTTCTGATCAAAAATGATAAATTAGTCCCACTGTTTCCATAATTTATAGCCAAAGATGTTCCTAGAAAACATTTTCTGTTACTGAAGACATAGTGACAACCATAAAATGTTCATCAGAATGTCCAATAGAAACCTCTCTCAATGGTGTAGATTCTCCTTAGATACCACTTGTCTGCTGTGTTCCCTTAAAAATACAGCATGTCTTCACTCTTTAGTGTACCTGGACATCTTATCACTGATCCTTTAAGAAAAGTAATAGAAGAAACTTGCATATACAGTATTAATATTCTTCTCTAAAAAAGGACCTTAAGAAGTTATAGAGAAAATGAATATGATATTTTATTTCTAGTATTTGAAATAATTAATTGCATGTTTTAATATATATTGTTAGATTGCAAATTGAACTGAGCTAGCATCAATCAAACTATAATTTGCAAAAATAGGTATTTTAATTTGACTTTAGAAAACCTAACTACATTTAAAAAAATTGAAAAACCCACAAAAATTGAAGATCAAATGTAGTTAAGTATTTGCAAAAGAATACTTACTAAAATTTCATTTGCAAATTAACCTGTGGATCTAGCACTCCTGCAGAGATTCAATCCCTCCAATTCCCATGCATTCAAAAGAGAATATATAAAGAAGAACATGAATCTTAGCTGAATTAATGAATTTGGATACTGCTCTGAGGAAGTAGTAAGCCCCTCCCAATTCATTATAATTTCCTCTTTTGCTTCTACCTTGTCCCACTGTTGTTCCTTCTGTCAGCAATGGCTGACTAGCTCTTACTCATTTCTGGGAAACCAGCTAAGCAATCCCCTTATCTAAAATGTCTTCTCTGACTCTGACTGCCTCACCCTGATTTTCATATTCTTGTTGCCATACTGTTGAAGCACCCAGCGTTTGCTTCATTGTAGGCAAACAAACTTACTACAAAACATACATATACAATACAACTCATTCCCATCCTTCTTAGTATTCTATCATTCATATCTGGGGTCTTCCTCACCAAGTCAGTAGAAATCACTTTCTTCTAAAATTGGCAATGACCTACATTTTGCCAATTTTTCTTTTTTTGACAAAGTCTTTCTCTGTTACCCAGGCTGGAGTGCAGGGGTGCAATCTTAGCTCACAACAACCTCAGCTGCCTGAACTCAAGAGATCCTCTCATCTCAGCTTCCCAAGTAGATGGGACTACAGGCGCATGCCACCATGCCCTGCTAATTTTTGTATTTTATGGAGAGATGGGTTTTCACAATATTACTCAGGCTGGTTTTGAACTCTTGGGCTCAAGCAATCTGCCTGCCTGGGCTTTTCAAAGGGCTGGAATTACAAGTGTGAACCACTGCACCTAGCCCTTACCAATTTCAAATAATGTGCTTGGTGATAAACTTTCTAGAAGTTCTCAAGCATACATGACATAGCTAACACTCCTCAATATCTTTAAGAATTTTTATCTTATAGTTTTGGAAACACTAAATATTTCAGATTTTCTCTCTGACAGTCTGGGTTTGCCTTTGCTGAATCCTCTCAGGGACAGTCTTCACTTTATTTCTTTCTCTCATTTTTTCTCTTGGTGATGTGATCTATTTATTTGAAATACAATTTAAATATTGACTCACAAATTTATATTTCACGTGCAACTTTTCTGCTAAGCTGCAGATACGTTTATCTAACTGCTGATTTCTAGTCTTAATCTCTTCCACTCTATTCTCTACAGAGTAACAAGTCCAATTATTTATAAAGTATTCAGCACATATTATAACACTTGTGCTTCAAAACCTTGAAAAACATCTCCTTGCAGAATTGCTTGAACCGGGAGGCGGAGACTGCAGTGAGCCGAGATCGTGCCACTGCACTCCAGCCTGGCATCAACTTCTTCCCGGTGCTCGGGGAATGAGAGCAGAGCTGCAGGGGCATCCCAAAAATGCTTCCAGTTCTCCAGTTCTCTAACCTGATGTTTTCCCTGATGTGCCCAAGTCGTTGGCATCTCTTGCCCCAAGAATGGGAGAAGGTGCCCCAGCGATGAGATGAGCTTACCGTTATAATATCTCGGACCCAAAGAGTTTAGCAGAGAGTGATTTATTAGGCAGAGAGTGAGAACGGGAGAAGGAAAGAGAGCTCCCACCCCACTACCATGGGAGGGGATCCAAAGGAGGAATCTCTATAGGTAAGGAGCAGTGGGTAAATTTTAACCCTGGAGTTATTCCTGCCTAATTCATGCTCTCATCCAATGAGAGGAGTTCTTTCAAACTTCTGCTGGACTGATCTTTGACTCTGATACCAGATTGGCTACTTGGCCCATAACAGAGCCCCCTCCTCCCAGAGCTTTCCATGAGCTTTCTGAACAAAGAAGTTCGCCTGGAGTTTCTCCCTAGCCCCCACCTTGCGCTGGGAAATTCCTGCCTTTAAAAGCAGGTCCCTTGTGGACTCAGCAAGAGAAGTTATTTGTTCCTTAACACAGTCTCTCATCATTACAGCCCAAATAGAGCCCAATTTTGAAAACAGCCTGGGTTAACCTGTTCTGGCCTTACGTTCCTCTCTGAATACCTGCCCTACCAGCTGTTCTTCCACTTCATCACTTTTCCATTAGTTCTTGGAAGATAATCAGTTTTTTCCACATCAGAATTTTTTTTGTATGCTATCCCTTCTCTTCCCCTTACTCTTCATATAGCTTCACGTCAGTTAAGCTGTCCCTCGCCTCTTTAAATCTGATCTTTCTCTTTACAAGATGTTCACTACCTTTATATCACACATCACAACTTGTCATTATATAAATTACATTTACTTACTGATATAGTTTGGAGGTCCCCTCCAACTTTTATAATGAAATATAATCCTTATCAGTAGGTTGGGTGTGGTGGGAGGTGTTTGGGTCATGAGGGGTGGATCCTTCATGTTGATGCAGTCCTTGTGATAGTGGCGGCGTTCTCAACAGATAAAATTGCTTAAAAGTATGTGATACCTCCTGGGACCCCTCTCTTGCCATGTGACATGTCTACTTTTGCTTCCCTGAGGCGTCCCCAGAAGCTGGGCAGATGTTAGTGGCATGCTTCCTGTACAGCCTGCAGAACTATGAGACAATTAAATATCTTTTCTTAATAAATTACTCAGTCTCTGATATTTTTTATAGCAATGTAAGATAGTCTAACACCAAAATTTAGAACCAAGGAGTGAAGCTTTTTTATAAGATACCTGAAAATGTCGAAGCAACTTTGGAACTGGGTAACTGAAAGAAGTTGAAGTAATTTGGAAGGCTTAGAAGGAAATAGGAAGCTAAGAGAAAGTTTGGAACTTCTTAGAGGCTGGTTAAATGGTTTTATTGAAAATGCAGACAGTGATATGGACCTTGAAATTGACATGGTTTGGCTCTGTGCCTCCACCCAAATCTTGTTTCAAATTATAATCCTCATATTCCCCAAGTGTTGAGGGCTGAACCTGTTGGGATCGGATCATGGTGGCAGTTTCCATCACGCTCTTCTTGTGATCATGAGTGAGTTCTCATGGGAGCTGATGATTTTATATGGGGCTCTTCCCCCTTAAGTCATTTGTTCTCTCTCTCCTGCCACCACATAAGATGCGCCTCCTCACCTTCCGCCCTGATTGTAAGTTTCCTGAGGCTTCCCCAGCCATGCAGAACTGAGTCAATTAAATCTCATTTCTTGATAAATTACCCATTTTCAGGTATGCTTTCATAGCAGTGTGAAATGGACTAATACAGAAGTCCAGGCTAATGAAGTCTCAGATGGAAATGAGAAACTTATTGGCAACTGGAGCAAAGGTCACTCTGGTTATGCCTTAGCAAAAAAAAACTTGGCTGTATTGCATTCATGCCCTAGGGATCTAGGAAAGTTTTAACTTAGGAATGATGACTTAGGGCATATGGCAGAAGAAATTTCTAAACAGCAAAGCATTTAAGAGGTGGTCTGGTTGCACTCAGATGTAGGAGCAAATAAATAAGTTGGAATTTATAATTAAAATGGAAAAAGAGCATTAAAATTTAGAAAATCTGTAGTCTAAGTAGCAGAGAAAGAAACAGCACTACCAGGAGAGGAATTCAAGTGAGCTGTGGAGCAACCACTTGGTAGAGTGATTTAAATGACTAAAAGAGAGCCACATGCTAATAGCCAAGACAAGGGAAAAAAGGCCTTGAAGGTATTTCAGAGATCTTTGAGGAAACCCTCCCATCACAGGCCCAGAGGCCTACAAGAAAACAATGGTTTCATGGGCTAGTGTTGGGGTGCCACTGCCCTGCAACACCGCAGCAGGGTGCTTCTCTTATTCCAGCCACTTCAGTTCTAGCCTTTGTTAAAAGGGCCCCAGATTCAACTCTGGCCACCCCTTCAAAGTGTGCAACCTATAAGCTTTGGCAGCTTCCATGGGGTGTTAGCCTGTAGATAAGCAGAATGCAAGAATGAAAGAGACTTGGCAGCCTCTGCCAGGATTTCAGAGGATATATGAGAAAACCTGGCTGCCCAGGCAGAGACCTACTGCAGGGGCAGAGACCTCACAGAAAAGTTCTACTGGGCAGTGTAGAGGGAAAATGTGGGGTTGGAGGCTCCACACACAGTTCCTACCAGTGCACTGCCTAGTGGATCTGTAGGAAAGAAGCCACCATCCTCCAGAGCTCAGAATTGTAGATCTAGTGGACAGCTTGCACCTGTCACCTGGAAAACCCACAAGCACTCAATGTCAGCCCTTGAGAGCAGCCATGGGAGCTGAACCCTGCAAAGCCATAGGGGCGGTATAGTCCAAGGCCTTGGGAGCCCACCCCTTGCACAAGTGTGCCCTGGATGTAGAACATGGTGTCAAGGGAAATGATTTTGGAGCCTTAAGGTTTAATGACTGCACTGCTGGGTTTTCAGCCTCAGGTGGGGTCTCTAGTCCCTTTATTTTCGCTAACTTTTCCCCTTTGGAATAGGAGTGTTTATCAGATATCTATACCCCAATTGCATCTTAGAAGTAAATTACTTGTTATAATTTAACATGCTCATACATGAACAAAACTTACGACCATATGAGTCTTTGAACTTGAGACTTCTGAATTAATTCTGGAATCAGTTAAGACTTTAGATTTTAGGGGACTTCGGAAAGGAATGATTTTATTTTTCAGTGTGAGAAGGACATGAGATTTTTGGGGCCAGGAACAGAATGATATAGTTTGGATGTCTCCTCCAAACCTCACGTTGAGATGTAATTCCCAATGTAGGAGGTGAGGCCTGCTGGGAAGTGCTTGGGTTATGGGGTGGATCTGTCATGGCTTAGCACTGTCATCATGATAGTGGGTGAGTCCTTGAGAGCTGTGGTTGTTTAAAACTGTGCAATACCACCTCTCTTCGCTCCTGCTCTCACCACGTGATGTGCCTGGTTCTGCTTTCCTGAGGTTTACTCAGAATCTCAGTAAATGCCAGTACTGTGCTGCTTCTACAGCCTGAAGGACCGTGAGTCACTTAATTCTCTTTTCTTTATAAATTACCCATTCTTTTTTTTTTTTTAGTAAAGTGAAAAGCATAAGAAAGTCCTAACATACTTGTTCAGATGTTAATTACTGGTTTCCTCAATTAGACTGAAATTAGAGTCCAAGGAAACAATTATTTTTCTAAATAATAGTTCAAGAAAATAAACACTATGTCTATTTTTTTGTTTCCAATTGCCTGTCTCAGTGCCTGACATAATAGGTGTGTAGTGTTAAACAAGTTTATAATATGATAGAAGTAATCTGAAAAGTTGGAAATTATAGCATGTAAAATAAACTTATTTTGCTGGGCAATAATATGGAGCTATGCTCTTTCATTTATAAGCGTTCAACCAATGTCACCAGTATAAAGAACTCTAAAGATAAATTAGATATTTAAGAGAGGTTTAAATCCTATCATCATTCAATTATTAATGTATTCTCAAATATTTATAACCCATCTACCCTGACACATTGGAGATAGAACTATAAACAGAACAAAGGTCTGTCCTCAGTTTAATATGCAATATACTAAAATAAGCACTTATTTAAAGATCGAATTATACAGTCAGTACATGAAAACTTAAAAAATGTTTGATTTATAATAGATGCTGTATTTGTCTATTTTCACAGTGCTGTCAAGAACTTCCTAAGACTGGGTAATTTATAAAGGAAAAAGGTTTAATTGACTTACAGTTCTGCATATCTGGGAGCCTCAGGAAGCTTGCAATCATGGCTGAAGGGGAAGCAGGCACATCTTACTTAGTGGCATGCGAGAGAGAGCATGAAGAGGAAAGAACCCATTAGAAAACCATCAGATCTTGTGAGAGCTCACTCACTATTATGAGAACATCATGGGGGAAAACCACCCCAATGATTCAGTCACCTCCCATGAGGTCTCTCTCTCTGTCTCTTAGCATCTGAGGATTACAATTCAAGATAAGATTTGGGTGGGGACCTAAAGCCTATCCGTATCAGATGTATATATTTCAGGTTACATGTGATAACTCAATAAATCCATATAATGTTTAAAGATCAAATAAGTTTAATTGAGATATCTATCACCTTAAATATTTGACTTTATGCTAGGAACATTGGAATTAATTCTTTTCTAGCATTTTAAAATTTATATAAGTTCCTTGGAAGCCATATTTACCCTTTTAATCTATCAAACACTATGTATTATTTCTTCTATCAAACCTGTTAATCAGCCTGTTAATCAGCCTCTTCTTATTTCCCATCTGTCCTACCTTACCCAGCCTCTGGAAACCAATCCACCTTGTATTTTCACAAGCTATACTATTTTAGCTACTACATATGAGTGAAAATATGTAATATTTTTCTTTTTCTGCTTAGCTTATTTCACTTAACATAATGACCTCCAGTTTCATTCATGTTGCTGAAAATGATAGGACTTCTATTTCATCGCTTATACATGCCACATAGAAAAAGTTTTTATAAGCCCATTGACAAACACATAAATTTATTTAGGAGAGATAAAAACATTCACTGTTGTTTACTCAAAATAAATAATAGAGGTATTTGATGTCAAATAGGGGAACATCCATTATAGAAATAAATAAGGTACAGACAGGCCAAGAAAAATGAAAATGCGTAATGAGCTGTGAGAACACTGAGTAATTTTATTTTGGTTTTGTTAAACTGTAGACTTTGTGGGTTTGTATATGAGAGGCTGCCTTTTGTGTTAAGGTGTGTGTTTGTTGAAATGGTGGTTGTGGGTGGCTGGTGGCAGTAAAGAACACTAGAAATGCATTTCTGGAATCCTGAATGTTTCTTGAATCATGTTAAAGAATTTGGACTTTATTGCATAGACAATAGCAAGGAATAAAAGTATTTTAGCACTGCTCAATTTAATGTAGTACAGTTGCCCTAAGTAGGGGGATTGGTTCCAGGATGTCCCCTTACCCCAAGTCTTTAAATGAATGAGTCCTTGATATAAAATGGCGTATTTGTATATAACCTATGACATTCTACTTTATACTTGAAATCTTTCCTAGATTATATATATTATCTAATACAATACGAATTCTATGTAAATAGTTGTTATATTTCTAATAGATATTATTTTTTATATCTTTCCAATCCAAGATGGGTTGAATTTGCAGATGTGAACGTTGCATATAAAGAAGGCTGATGGTTTAACCATTAAAAGCAAACAAATAAACAAAATCTCAACTAATTTGCATGGATTTTCAGATATAGAGAAACTACCAGATAGAGAGTTAAGAAAAAGTCATTTCCTAAAAATAGATTATATCACTTACTTTAAGATGGTGGATCTGCTAACTTACTTGGGTTCCCCAAAAGCCGAGACTAGCAGGAGCTAATGAAAAGGTTAGGAGACTAGGCTGGTTGCAGTGGTTCATGCCTGTAATCCCAACACTTTGGGAGGCCGAGGTGGGAGGATCATGAGGCTATGAGATCGAAACCATCCTGGTCAACATGGTGAAACCCTGTCTCTACTAAAAAAATACAAAAATTAGCTGGGCGTGGTGGTGTGGGCCTGTAGGGCCTGTAGTCCCAGTTACTTGGGAGGCTGAGGCAGGAGAATTGCTTGAACCCAGGAGGTGGAAATTGCAGTGAGCCGAGATTGCACCATTGCACTCCAGCCTGGTGACAGAGCAAGACTCTGTCCCAAAAAAAAAAAAAAAAAAAAAAAAAAAAAAAAAAAAAAAAAGAAAAGAAAAGGTTAGGAGATTAGTGGTTTAAATAAAAGGAAGCCAAACCACTTTATGAGCATAATTATGAAGTTGGCCATCACTGCAGGCCCTACTGCACAATCTCACAGGTAGGTCAGAGAAGCAGTATGCATCTCAAAACTATTTTCCCAGAGGACGATAAGTGAAAGAATGTATCCCTTGACTTCTTTCTCCCCTTAGTCAAGGTTGGTTTCTCAAGTGCTGTCTCTGCCACACTTGTATGCTGCTTGTGCTAGAATATAAAAGAATTCCTGCAGTTGTACAAGAACAAGAACAACAACAAAAACAGTATTAGAGAACCCCTGGTATGGGAATTGAGAAGCAGTAGGTACAGGCCTTAGAAGTGGCAAAGTCAAATCTCAGCTATTAAGTGACTGGTCAAACCTGATTGAAACTTATTGCTAGAGAAGCGGGCAACAAGAGTCGTCCCATAATCCCACATATTGCTATTGTAAAACGGTAATTGAAAAAAAAGGGCCTTTTTATTTTTATATTAGCTGGATGTCTGATAGAAATTATATAAATAAGACAAATTTTTCACTTTTCCACCAAATGCTGACACAGCCTCACATACATACATGACTTGTAAGCATACTGTCAAAACAATTCAAATACAAATCTCAACTTACTAGCAAGGTGAAACACATGGTTTTTCTTTCCAGTTCAGGAGTAACATTGGCCTAAATGAGAGATTTAGGCTGAAAAATCCTAGTGTTCCTTAAGCATGTTTTCAGTGTTGACTTTATCTCAACAGATGATCTTTCTGCCTGAACATGGATAATTCAGTTTCTCCCCTTTTTCCACTAATGGATTTTCATTTAAATCTTTTTGCAGAAATCATCAATGTATTTGTCAGGCAGTGTTTAAGATAAAGTGTTTGTCAAAATCTCTAAAGTTATTATAATTTTCCTCTTTTCAAATGGAAGGAAAAAGAAAGATTTTTTTTAGAATATTAAAAAGAGAAAAAGGGTCATTCCTGTAAGAACCTAGAAGACTAATCTTCCTTGAATACTCATAATTCCTTATAACAAGAACTGAAACTGCTCTTTTCAAATGCATTTATTTTTTAATTGAAAGAGCCTGTTTACTGGGATGGCAATTTAGATATATGTAACTTTCTTGATTTTCAAGTATACGGTGAACCTCATTTATCCTTTGAAATATTTACTTCGTCATTGAATGTTAGAGAGAGATTACAGCACAGATTCTCCAAAAATATTATAAATTTATCTACATTTTTAATGGACTGTAAAATGAAGAAGTAAGTGGTCTGATTATGTAATTTGATTTTCAGTATTGACAACAGAATATCTAAATATGCTATGTTGAAACTACAGAAAATATAATAGCAATAGTAAAAAAACAAAAAACAAAAAACTGTCATTTTACTGCTATCTAGAAAGCAGACCATATCAGAGAATAGCTTCCAGAGTATAACTTGCTTTGAAACTATTTCAATTGTTAATAAAATTCATAAAATTGGTTACATCCAATGCACAATGCACTGAATTTGTATTGCTCACTACATTTGAGAAATTGTGTAAAAAAATAGCTAGTACATTTTATACTTGACTACCATTCAGCTACTGCCAAACCATCAGTTGTGCAATATTTATATCTTTTAATGCAATAGATTTAATTCAGTGCAATTCCAGTTCTGTCTAAAGCTCTTGTCATATTCAGCATAACATGCAATGTTTTTTCTCCCTCCTTTTTTTTTTTTTAATTCCCCAGAAAGGATCAAAAGCACAACAGGTGTATTCGAAGAAGAGCTTTTTGAATGCCTCACCTTAAAGCTGCACTACTCCCGTAATGGATAACCTTCAATTTCACTTCACTGACATGGTAGCAAATATTGAGTCTTTTCAAATTCTTCAAAGGAATTCTAGCAGCGCTCTTTTTAACTCTGATTCTTTGTGTTTGTACTTGGTTTTATAGTCAAGGAAGAGCAGAAATCTTCTTATAATATGGATAAATCCCATAACAAAGATTATAATATAATTTAATAAGCTTAATATTATATTTTGATAAATAAAATAGATAATTTTTTTTCTAGTTTGGAAATACCCATGTGATACACATATTAAAATAAAAATATTATATCTTCAAGATAATCCATCTATACAGTTTTTATACATTAAGTATTGAGTAGATTAAATTCAGGAAAATAATTGTAAGTCATAGATTTGTAGTGTAATCCCCACTACAACTTGGATAAGCATATCATATTCAGTCAAAAGACTGCGTTTGCCTGCTATGTGTTATCACGTAATCTATCCTTTGACACCTCCAATGCTCTTGTATCAGTTTTCTGTAGAGCTAGGTAGAGGTGACATACTTTAAATTAGTTCACTGTTGCTATAAAGAAGTAAGGTGTGTATAAACATCTTTGAAAATAGTGACTACATGGTCATTATTTGCTTCATTTTTGTCATCTACCCCACTAAACTGAAGAATTAAGAAATTAAAATAGATTTTGTTAGACCTCAGTTATTTACCTTTTTACAAGAATGTGACCTGATTAAAATTTTCCCTTTTAAAGTCGTTTATTTTTAATTGTTCAGCAGTGTCAATAATAAAAATTAAAATAATACTTTTTGAGTTTTTACTGTGTGCCAAGCATCTTACAAATAAATATACACTTAATCAAAACACATTAACTATGCAACTTTCATGTCTTTCACAATGCATTACTTCTTTAGAATCAGTCATGAAAATGCATATCTCTTTGCAGACAAACATATTTCTGCACATCTCCCTCTTGGGTTTATAATGAAAAGCTTTGAAATCAATAAATCTGAGTTAAAATTTTGAATTTCTAATTTCCTACTCATCTTTTCCTGAGCATGCTACTTAAACTGAGTCTGTATCTTTATTTATAAAATATATATCTGAAAGTATGAGTCTGATACTTACCTTACAGATTAATTACAGAATTCAACCCATGAAAGTATATAATGTCTTTGATACATTGCTTGCCACATGGTAATCAATGAATAACTGGAAGCTACTAATACTTATTTTCATTCATTGTTTCATTTGTTTTACACAATTTTAAAGTTCTGTAGTTTTCACTTTATAGGATGTTTCTCTGCCAATCTGACATCTTTTTTGAAATTTATACATAATTTTTTGAATACTCATAATTTAAGAGGGAAAATTATACATATTTTCATAGTGATTATTTGATGTCCTTATTTAAATAGGTTTTTTCTTGCCTTTAATTTGAATCATATCTACAGCTAATAGAATAGGACCCTTTTTCAATTCCTGTTCTTATATCCTATTCCTATATAATAATATATAATAATTATATTGTAATTTAATAAGCTATAGGGATCAATATCTTCTGCTTTCTATAATGTCACTCACATTTTAGAACTTATTTCTTAGTATATTCTTCTAGTACTTATTTTTCCTCTAATCAATCTGTTTGATGCTCTTCTACTTCAGTTAACTCATGAGGGCAATCAGTACAGTCATGAGGGCAATCAGCTGCCTTATTTCTTCCTACCTATTTAAACTAATTAGCAGTTAACCTAATTTTGACTGTTTTGAAGGAAGTGTCATTGTATGCCAGCAAAGATCTGGAATCTAAATCCAAGTTTTGAACATTCTATTTGAAATTACAACATTAAGAATGGTTTTGACATAAGCGTTATAGATGCTTCAGCAAAAGGTCATATGAGTTTGTAGGACTCTCCTAAGAATATCAAAAGTTTGGCAACTTACTTAGAATTTCACAATATTTTCAAATACGCAGTGTATTTAGGGTCTGCCACCTAAATACATAAATAAAAATAAATAGATTTTTATTTATTTATTTTTAAATTATAAATTAATGAATTAATTAAATTATTTTAATATAATCCTTTTGAGTGAGGTTATTAATTCCGTATATTTTGAGATCTGAAATAAAATAATTTGTTGTCTCACTAATAAAGAAAAGTTGAAGGCATTGCGAAAACACAGCCTTAAAATATTGCAGAAAAGATTCTGCTGAAATTTATTAAAACTAGATTGTGAATTAGGGGCTATATTTTGTGCAGCGGTACTAATGATGATCAAACTTGAGAATTAGATATACTTGTGGAAAAAAAATAACTCTTAATTGATGCTGTTTCTTCAAATTTACCATGGAAAAATAATGTCTACGCTTTTGCTCACAGGCAAAATTCATGAGATAATATACAAAAACATACTTGACAGCAACGAATAGAATATATTTTTGTTCTTCAAATTTGAAAAGTTTCCAGCTCCAACTATATAGAGATTAGCTTCACATTTTAGTGAGTTCATTAGTTTTATGTAATAAACTTTTTTCTACCTTATATTTCATAGATATCTTCCTTTTTCACAATTTTAATGTTTTTAATTTTATGTTAAAAATAAAGGAAATAATAAATAATAACCCTAACATCTTTGCCTTTATGGCAAATCAATTGAATGCTAACTCAAATTGATAAATGTGCTTATAAAATTTTTAGAGATCTTTAATATCCTCAAAGTTCATGATTAGAAATCTTATTAAATTTCTCACATGGAATAATTAAAACATTATTGTCCATTTAAATATGCTTTATTCAAATGATTTTCAGTAAGAAAACATTCAATAAGTCTCCACTACATACCAAAAATCTTCCTTGTAATAAAAGGAATATAAAATTAAGTCAAATAATGTCTCTGCAAAGTATGATTCTATTTTGACTACAGGCAAAGGGAACTACCAAAAAATACTTATGATACAAGGCAGAACGAAATAAGAATTATTGTTGAATTCTAAGAAAAAAAATACAATGGGGTTACAGAAAAAATGGCTGCATTAATTTGTCCAAGAAAAATGGCACTTCAGTTGGAACTAAAAAATGGAGAGAGACTTCAAGAGCAGCAATAACAACAAAATAGTAAAGAAGAAAATTCCCAGGGTAGATTGGTAAAGAAATCAAGTTACGCCAAGAGTTTACTAATGCCTACGGTACAGAAGCTGCTCCTACCTATTACAGTTGAATTGTAAAAAGAGTTTACATATGCATTACAGACTAGGCTGTAGACTAGACAGAAAACCCAATGTTATTTGTGTAGAAAGCTGTTATGGTTGGTGTATGCTTTATGAAATGAAATGGACCATGATTGAATGAGAAATATGTGTGTAAAGTGATGTGTGAATAGTGTAAATGTGAAAAAGAAAAGAAACGAAGGAAGAGTGAAAACACTCCTTAATAAGCAATAGTGAGTTCCTTAGGAAAATAAGGAATTAGAAATGTGGAAGAAAATGCATGCTGTTAGTATTCTGAGAAATACAGTAACTAGGAGCAATCAAGTTATGTAATATAGAAGTGGTTTTACAGTTTTTTTTTTAGTTTTGTTTATTTTTGAAATTAACTTGCATTTGCCACTCCTAAAAATACCTGCTGCATACATAGCAGTCATTTCAATGTTCCCACCTGAGATGACAATCTTTAGGAACATATATTTCATCTTCACGACTTACGTTGCATTGTCTTGTATTTTTGTCCATCTGTTTCCATGGCATAGTGATTACTCAAAGCTTGATAGGACCCTTGGCAGCACTGCCAGCAGCCTAAGAAGCCAGGTAATACTGAGTTTAAGAAAGGCATCTGCAGAATTTTCCTTGCAACATCTGTGAAGTTGGAAGAGCACAGGGAAGTCTATCTTTTCTGACAGCTTTGCCACATTGGCTCCACATGTCTCTGTACATTTTGGAACACCTGTTCATGCTGGTGTGCCAAAAGATAGGAATTAAAAAAAAAAAACTACTGCAAATTTATGGTCTGTCTACATATCCGTATATACTAATCAGTGGTAGAGTCATTTGGTGAATGGAGCAGTTCACATAGATGATACCATTTCTGTCTTTTCTATCTTATACATTGCATTGTGTGTGAAGAGCTTTCATTATATATATTTTACTTTGTATCTTATATGTATCTTATATATCAACCATGACATAAGACATAAGGGAAAGGACAAAAAAAATGAGATGCAGTTATATTTTCAATTTACAGAAGGTATTTTCATAGTAAATTGATGAGAATGAATCAGTGAAAATGAATTAAATTTTTAATTATGAAAAGAAGGTAGGTTAAGTAACTCCAAATACAGACTTTTAATTGGGCTAATTTTTATTAATATCAAGGTTTTATTTATTAGATAAATTTAATTTGGTTACATGTTAACATTAATAGAAGAATAATATCTATTCCCATGGAGAAGAAAGCCAGCAATCACATACACACAGGCACACACAATTCTTGAAGAAGTGTCAGATGTTCAGAAGTGGAAGAAAAACACTGACAAAATCAAATCAACAAGACTTAATATAAACTCTAAAGCAAAGAAAGTCAGAAAAACTTATTTTGAGCCTTTTAATGTTAGTATATTTTGGTATTTTTAGTTCTCAAATCCCATTTTATAAGTGAGGAAATCCAGGTACAGAGAAATATACACGAGTGTCAATAACACTTTCAGGAGACAGGTGCTTAGTGCAAGAGAGAAGGAAGCCATAGCTTACTTCTCAAAAGTGAAGCACCACTTCTCTTTTGCCTTTTAACTTGATATTACATCATTGATAGATGCTGGGAGATTCATTAAAAAAAAATTTTCTCAAAAAAGAATTTAATCGTCACTCACTGCTTGTACATAATAACTTAACAGCATAATTTTTACTTAACTGTAATACTGAGGTCAGAAACTCAAAAGAATTTAAAAATTCTTTCCAATATTATAAACATTTCATTTAATTATTTATTATTTAATTATAAACAGTATCACATTTTGGAGAAATATTTACAAAATTATAATAAAAAATTTCACGTGATCAACTGTGTTTAAACATATAACTAATTTTAACATAAAGGCTTCATTTCTTTCATATTTAAAAGGTGTTTTAAATGTAGATTTAACTTAGAATCTATTATTTTTTACTTTTTATAATATTCAAATATTGCAATTATTTGTTTTTATATTTTCTGTACTTTGGGGTTACATCTGACTTTTTTTGTGTTACTTTAGATGAGGTTGTTTCAAAACCATTTTCTCATTATTGTTTGCATTATTTTATCACTGAAAATTATGCAAATGTGTTCAAAAGTTTAACCTAAAAGCATCTTAGTCGTAAGACATTATTTAGCTGCATGCTCTATTTTATCAACATTATGAATAATTAGGTGAATAATTAATTGTGTGATTTTTTTCTAGTATAAACCATATTTTATTTGCTGAAACCTGATAAAGAAAACAAATACACCATACTTTTGGGGCAAATGTTCACAAAACAGTATTTCAAAATCCTAATGATGAGTTTAGCATTAATTACAGATGTCAGGGGATTAATAATATCATGGAGTGAACTAATAAGACCAAGGACAGCCTTCAGCTTTCTTTGCAGATCAAAATATTGATGGGATTTTATTTTCCACCTGTGTTTCTTCTTCTAAAGAATTCTTTAAAATTCTGTACTATGTAGAATTTGCATTTAAGAAGACCATTAATGGGAGAAATTTGATCCAATGTCACTATCCATTAGTACCTTTTCATGTCACTAATAAAGACAAACTCAAAACTGCGTAATTTATAAGGGGAAGAGGTTTAATGGGTTCACAGTTTCACACAGCTGGAGAGTCCTGGCAATCATGTCAGAAGATGAAGAAAGAACAAAGGGACATCTTACAGGGTGGCAGCAAGAGGGCTTGTGCAGAGGACCTCCCATTTATAAAACTATCAGATCTCATGAGACTTTTTCACTACCCTAAGAACAGTGTGGGGGAAGTTGCCCCTATAAGTCAATTATTTCTACCTGGCCCTGACCTTCACCCATGCGATAATTACAATTCAAGGTGAGATTTGGGTGGGGACACAGCCAAACCATATCTTATTAATTATACTGCAACTTCTGATATGGTTTAGGTGATTGTCCCCTTCAAATATTATGTCAAAATGTAATCCCCAGTGTTGAGGTGGGGCCTGGTGTGAGGTATGTGGATTACGAAGACAGGTTCCCTCAACCATAGCTTAGTGTCATTCCCTTGGTGATGCATGAGTTATTGCTCTGAGTTCACAGGAGATCTGGTTGTTTAAAAGGATATGGCCCCTTCCTTCTGTGTTTCATGCTCCTGTTCTTGCCATGTGATATGCATGCTCCTTGTGATATGTCTGCTCCCCATATGCCTTCTGCCTTGAGCTCCCTGAAGTCCCCACCAGAAGCCGAGCAGATGCCACCGCTGTGTTTACTGTGCAGCAGCAGAACTGGGGACCTATTAAACCATTTTTCTTCATAAATTATCCAGTCTCAGATATTCCTTTATATTAATGCAAAAAATTTACTAACAAAATTATTAATTCTTGTTAAAAGGAATTAAAAAGAATTAAGTCCCTTTTAACATTAAATTAAATTAAACATTAATTTAAACTTCTTTAAAGAATTAAATTTATCCTCCATCCCGTTATTTCTTACATTTTTGAATGCTTACCTACTTTTTCATTCTGTGGTGACCTATGAATTCAATAAGGAATACAACGAAATTTTTATACTTAGGGAGTTTCTGTACTGGTAGGCAAAATAATTACCTTAATGAATAATTACTATAATGTTAAAATGTTTTGGAATTATCCTGCACAAAGTAGTGATTTTATGAAGGTTTAAATTAGGTAAAATATTAGATGATATTGTATTTTAGGATGAAAGTGCTAGTGAGAGTGTGGACAAATTATTTTTTTTTTGAGACATGGTCTCACTCTGTCCCTCAAAGGATCCTTTTGCTTCAGCCTCTGAAGTGGCTAGGACTACAGTCATACACCACAAGTTTGAGACCAGCTGGGTCAGCACAGTGAGATGTCATCTCTAAAGAGACTTCATCTCTTTAATTTTTAAAATTTTAAATTTAATTTTTTTAAATTTTTAGTAGAGATGAAGTCTCATATGCTGACCCAGCTGGTCTCGAACTTGGAAGCTCAAGCAATCTTCATGCTTCGGCCTCCCAAAGTGCTGAGATTACAGACGTGAACCAATATGCCCAGTCTTTAGACCATGATTAAAAGAGTGATTCATTGGTAAAACAAATTGGAATCTCTTTTAATAAATACTGATAATTTTGAATTTTTTATATACAATAGGTTTTAAGTTGCTTTTAGGGATATAAAGATTTCACTGAAATCTCCCGCTTTTGGGGGAGATATTTAGAATATTTAAGTTAAAAATATAGGCGAAGCAAATAGATATTTGTCTACAATATAAGTTTTAGTAGTGTAAAAAGAAAAGAAAACATATGTATCATATAGGCTGATATTCTTATTTCATAGGTTATAAACAGAGGCCCAGACAAGTGAAGAAAAATGATTTGAATCTGAGTAAAATGATTACTTTTCACAAGCCACCCTAGTGACTTTATCTAGTCAGATATACAAAATCTGTAATCATGGCAGAAAGGCAACCAACCATAAAATTTCTCAGGATAAAATAGAGTGAAGAACTCAAAAGGAGATAGATTACTAATTATGCTTATTTGAAGGCTTCAATTAAAATGAAGGAATATTAATTATTTAGTGACTCCCACTGAGTTCAAAATAAAGTTATAAGAACAGTAATACCACAGTTGTGATTGACCAATGGATTTATAGTCAATTAAAAATGAATATAAATTTTTGAAGACTCTAGATGTAGACCAACCAAATGAGAACAAATAGAGACAATTTTTTCAGAACTTGCTATATCAAGGGAGTTACCCACCATCACTTACCTTTGGCAGGGAAGTAGAAAAGATTTCCAGTGAAATAAAGGGAAGGCATTAGGTAGGCTCTGAATGGAGGGTGTTCACATGGGGAAGATGGAAGTGGGCTAGCATGAAGTGAAGCTCCTCGCATTACTGGTTTGGAGAACTTATTTGGCTTTCTCTGGTTGGTCCTGAGCAGGTTGAGAGGTAGAGAAGAAGTGACAAATATTATAAAAGTTGGCAGTTATGGACCAAGTCCTGACTGTTCTGGCCCAATTGCTGCAGATGTGACTTGGGTTCCCATTTTTATATGTAGCCTGACTATTGTCCATTTATTTATTTATTTATTTATTTATTTTATTTATTTTTTTTTTGAGACAGAGTTTCGCTCTTGTTACCCAGACTGGAGTGCAATGGCGCGATCTCAGCTCACCGTAACCTCTGCCTCCTAGGTTCAGGCAATTCTCCTGCCTCAGCCTCCTGAGTAGCTGGGATTACAGGCACGCACCACCATGCCCGGCTGATTTTTTGCATTTTTAGTAGAGACGGGGTTTCACCATGTTGACCAGGATGGTCTCGATCTCTTGACCTCGTGATCCACCCGCCTCCACCTCCCAAAGTGCTGGGATTACAATATTGTCCATTTATTTATATCATCCTCCATAAAGAAATGTTACAAACCACATAAGTAGATAATAATTTCATTCTCTTTCTTATCTCTCGCTATTTTTTAGCCTATTGATATCTACCTCTTCTGAGAGCCAAACATTTTCCTTTCCTCCCTCCCTCCCTCCCTCCCTTCCTTTCACCCTCACTCCCTCCCTCTGTCCCTTCCTGTATTTCTTTCTCTTCCTTCCTTTATTGCTTTCTTCTTCCTTCTTTCCCACCCTTCTCTCCAATCTAGTCTCTTTCTTTCCTTCTCTCTTTCTTCAAGGCAGTCTCATTCTGTCACCAGGCTGGAGTGCAGTGGCACAATCTCAACTCACTGCAACCTCCATCTCCCAGATTCAAGCAATTCTCATGCCTCAGCCTCCCGACTAGCTAGTAGTACAGGCATGCCCACCATGTCAGACTAATTTTTGTATTTTTAGTAGAGGCAGGGTATCACCATGAGGTTGGCCTGAGGGTCTCAAATTCCTGGCCTCAAGTGATCTGCCCACTTTGGCCTTCCAAAGTGTTGGATTTACAGGTGTGAGCCACTCCCCTGACCAGATCCAAATATTTTTCTACTGTCAGAAATTAAGACAGAGTCAAAAAGCTTAAAAAATCTGTTAAAAAATTATTTTTGTTATTCCTCTTATGTTTTATGTTGTGCAATTTGCTCCCTTGTAAAATACTCCCATTATCATTTTGCTCTTGCTTTTGTCCTAAATTACATTACCAAATCTAACCGTGGAAAAACTCATTGACAATTTAAGAAAATAAATAAATAAACAGAACTTATTTTCTCTTTCCAATGAAATCAGATGCTTTTCAGAATTTTTGTTTCATTTTCTCACTAAGCTTTTCATTTTTTCTTCCAGTTTCCTTACATGTCTAAGTTATATTCTTTTACAAATATGTTTAGCCAAAAAATGATCTCCTTTAATCCATCGGGAATACAGATTCTCTGACACATAACCAGATGCAAGATGATGGATTTTATAAGTAACTTAAAATATATAGAACATGCTTCATTTTCACCTAAAGTGACCGATAATAACTTCAGTTGAACATTAAATGTTTCTTCTTTCTCCCTTTTTTAACATACTTCTTTAAAGAAAAGAGAGAGAATTTCTTTTGATTCAGTGATATATTCTATAAGTATGCAGGCAATAACTCTTTAATAAGTATCCTATTAATAAATCCCCACACCTTGCCACTTTTCAATTCAACTTTATTCTTTATTTTGCATGTTCAAAATATGCCTTAATTAATACTAAACATAAAGACTAAATGATTATCTGTTTTGAAATGCTTTCAGGTTGTGTGTGAGAGCACATCATGAGGATAACAATGAACTGATCCTATATGCACCAAATTTAAACTATCATGTAGATTATTATTCTTAAGAATGCTTTTGTCTTACATTATTTACAAATTTTATTCAAAAGCACTGTTTTTGTCCTATCTAAATAATCTCATCATTCGTCCCCTTCTCTTTGGTTACATGCCATAACCTTAGTAAGTAATGATACAAAATGGTTGTGATTAGTGTACTATGAATAAAATATTTAGGCATGAATCAGCCTTGCTTCAAGAGAAACAAAATTCTTTTCATGAAATATAAATGATTTTGATTTATAACCAAATGTCTGCTCAATGATACCTTCAGCTTAACACATTCTGGGTTTAATTTATTTCTTCTGAACCATCTCCTCACTGACAGGCCTATACAACGAATACTTCTAATAGTCTAGTCATAAGACATTTAAGGTGAATTTTTTAGTCTTCTCTTTAAAATCACTTTACATATCTCTCTTCTTAAGAGAATGAGGCCAGGGTTGGTGGCTCACGCCTGTAATCCCAGCATTTTGGGAGGCCGAGGTGGGCGGATCACAAGGTCAGTAGACGGAGACCGTCCTGGCTAACACGGTGAAACCCCGTCTCTACTAAAAATGCAAAATATTAGCCAGGTGTGGTGGGACACTCCTGTAGTCCCAGCTAGTTGGGAGGCTGAAGCAGGAGAATCGCTTGAGCCTGGGAGGCAGAGGTTGCAGTGAGCTGAGATTGCGCCGCTGCACTCCAGCCTGGGCGACAGAGCGACACTCCGTCTCAAAAGAAAAAAAAAAAAGAAGAGAGAGAATGAGAATGACAAATGTGGGTAATATCTGGACAAGCACCAACTCATAGCACATTTCTGACGTGCCTAACTTTGGGTATTAAAAGCTGTTTTCAGTAAGGCACCCACTGATTAGAAGCACATTTGTTCTCAAGGTGGAAAACAGAGTACAATTTTTTTTTTTTTTTTTAGACAGAGTCTTGTTCCGTCACCAGGCGCCAGGCTGGAGTGCAGTGGTGGGACCTCGGCTCACTGCAACCTCCGCCTCGCGGGTTCAAGCAATTCTCCTGCCTCAGCCTCCCGAGTAGCTCGGACTACAGGCACACGCCACCATGCCCAGCTAATTTTTGTATTTTTTAGTAGAGAAGGGGTTTCACCATGTTGGCCAGGATGGTCTCTATCTCTTGACTTGATTCGCCCGTCTCGGCCTCCCAAAGGGCTGGGATTACAGGCAGAGCACAAATTTTATCCTCGCTCAATGTCTCACTCAAGTTCTACATTTGAAAAGTGCTGGCAACTAATTTGGACTTAAAACTTCACGTTCACTAAGGTAGGGACTTGGGGAATCAACATCTTAACTGTCTAATCAGAACGTCGTCAGTTATGCAAAAGGCATCTTGCCATTGCAGGTGTACATGGCTGAGTATTCAATTCTGCATTTTAAGGTGATATTTGATGTGCAAGAGGCCTTCAAGAACTATGGGATTCTCAGAGGCAGTAGTCAGCTCATGATGTTAATGTTTCTTCATCATGATGTGTATTAGTCAGGGTTCTCCAGAGAAACGGAACCAATAGAATATATACAGGCAGAGAAGAGAAGATCATGAAAGAAATTGGCTCACGTGATGATGGAAACCAAAAAGTCTTATGATTTGCTTTCTGCCAGATGGAGATCCAGGAAAGCCATTGGTTTGATTTAGTTTGAGTCTCAAGACCTGAGAACCAGGAAAGCCTCTGGTATACATTCTGGAGTCCAAAGGTCCAAGAACCAGGAGCTCTGGACATCTGAGGGCAGGGGAAGACAGATGTGTCAACTCAAGGAGCGGGAAGTAGAACTTGCCCTTCTCACACTTTTGTCTTCTATTTCAGACCTCAACAGGCTCCATGAGGCACACACACATTAGTGAGGGCAATCTTCTGCAATCAGTCTACTTCTTCAAATGCTACTCTCTTCCAGAAACACTCCAGGGGCACACCTGGAAATAATGTTTTACCAGGTGTCTGGGTATTTTACCCGTCAAGTTGAAGCATAAAATTAACCATCACATGATGTCTCTGCTTAATATTTTTACAGTCATAAATTAGCTTTCAAAATTTTTTTATAAAAAGCAACATTGTCTAACATATTTATGTGTTTCTTCTGTTATTTACACATCTAATCCCTCAAACAATATTTAGCACTTTTGTGCCAAAAACTAAGGCAGATGATGGGAAAAACAGAGAAGTGGTTAAGATTAATTGCTAAGGCGAATCCTCTGTTTTAACTAAAAGAAATTAAAATACGCCAACACATTTTTAGGCAATTTAGTACTTTTTCTAGTCATTAGAATCTAGAAATATAGAACTTCAGTAATCATGCTCAACTGTGTTTTTGTCTGACAAACACAAATATAGACTATTCTTTAGAAAAAAAATACAATATTGGTTTTCTAGAGATTCAGTTAACATGAAGAGAGAAAATTAAAAATAAGTTATATTTAAGTACAGTATCAAGGTTTGAGGGTCAAATTGTAAAAAGAAGTTTAGCTAATTTTAATTTTTAAAGTTTTAATAGTATTTCTGTACCTTAATTCCTGAACTGTTATTTAATATATATCATAAAACAAATTAAATAAAATTAATAACACATTTAGACATTTACTATAGTTTAATCAATTGCTTTGCTTTGCATATATATTTTAAACTCCAAAGAAAAGTGCTAAATGAATAGTCTTTAAGGTGTCATTTTTCATGAAGATATATATATATATATATATATAATTACTGACACTTAATAAGCATTTGTAAAGGTGTACCTGAGTGATAGAAGATTATTTAAAAAGTAGTAAAATAGTGTATGCTATTGAGAATATGTTATTCTGATAATCTACTATGTAGAAAATACCATTTAGAATATTCCAAATGTATTCTTACAAGCTTTTCTTACCAAAAAAAAAAAAAAGCATCAGTATTCTGAAAACCCTAATAGTGTGAATTAAAAGAATAAACGTTCACCTTATTATATTTTCAAAACAAGTTGAGGAGGAAATGCTAGATTGAGCCTTGAGGAACTAAATATATATTACAGGCATGAAAAATGTTTCATTTCTGATGCTGCTTTCAAATGACAGCATAATATGTTATGGATCATTTGATTTTTTGGTATGAAAATGCTGTTCAGCACCCAAAAAGGCATATGCTGCTAACGGCATGTGTCGCAATCCTTTATATGACAGCTGGCAACAAGAAAATGCCAGTCAAAACACAAAATGTCAAGCAGAAATTGTCCCAATAAAAGTATTAGTTTGTAAAATTTTTTCATAAATAAGCTTCATTAAATTGCGTTCATTGATTCCAAGCATCATTAATCAAAAGCAATTTCAAATAACCTAACAATTGTAACCTAAAAAGATAGAAGGAGCTACGAAAAATTACTACAGTTTCTCCTTAATTCCTACAACATTAGGTTTGTTCTTTGTTACAATCAAACCCCAGAAGTTCCCCTATTATAGCTCTATTTTAAAGATCCCAAGTTGAGACTTTAACCTTGGCCTTTCTGAGAACTTTCAGCAAATACAAATAAAGAATATTAGCCGCTATACATTATTCATTTTTTTTACATTTAAAAAAATGGCTTTAAGCTTATTTTTTCAGCCTCTCTATATCCACAGTTTTAAAGTAAATTTTATTTACTTATTTTTGCTGAGTTGTTTGTCTTTATCGAGCCAAGTTTTATTTTTTCCCTCACAAACTGTTCAACATTAATATGAAGATTCATGGCTGTTTGGGGGCTTTATAATTTATTAAAGCCAAGGCAGAAGAGAATTCCACCTGGCAAATGAGATTATTTCCACTTTTACTTCTACTTCTGCACTTTTTTTTTCTAACTCATTTAATTAAAAAGAACAGGGGAGTTAGAAAGGGAAACGCAAAAATGAATCAAGAAATAATAACACAATATTAACCAAGAAAATATATGTCCCAGTCATCATTATCTTCTTTACTGGGGGGAGATATTTCTTTAGAGGTTTTGAATGCTTTTGCAGACAGCAATATGAAACTTGTGAGATCTGATGACCTCAATCTTCCTTGTGGCTGTGAATTTATTACAGAGCTTGTTTATTCGAACTGGTTAACTATAGATTGATATTCTCTCTCTCTCTCTCTCTCTCTCTCTCTCTCTCTCTCTCTCTCTCCCCCCATCTATATATATGTATATATTTACATTATGTATATAAAATCTCTTTCTATATATGACCTATATCTATATATATACACACATTTATATGACAATTTCGATTAAATATCAGAAGTAGGAAAGGTTGACATAGACAGCATCAAACTAAGCTTTCTTAAAACATGCTCATGACTTATTATATAGTATATATAAAACAAATAACAATATTTAGACATAAAAAGAATAGTGGAAAAATGAAAGAGCCACAGAACATTACTGAATAAAAATGTGGTGACAGCTTTTGGATATGAATATTTGACCAGGCTGGTGTTACTTTGTGGAGACATTGCATCTTTCACACCCTGTTACTTTCCTTGAATGATGTAGCTCTAAATGAAGTGCATGTAGCCTCTTGAGGCCCAGGCTCTGGCCTGGTGTGCAACTTCTTCTGCCATATTTTAACAGCCAAAGCAACTCACAAGGCGAGCTGGATTCCAGTGCTGGGAAAATAGACTTTGCCTTTTAAGTTAGAACAAAATGCTGTCACATTTTAAAAACGTGAAATACTTCTAAAACATGGTTTTTCTTTCAGTTATACAGCAGTTATGAATATTTTATAGATTAATTGAAGTGATTTTTCAAATTATAAAAGTAAATGTCATGAAACATCAAATAAATATATTATTTTATTATGAATGTATGACAGAGATAATAAATAAATATGAGTCCCATATTTATTTGAGGCATCAATTTTAAATGCTTATTTTAGTAGAGTGCAATAAAATGCATAACAAATGGAGCATTATTTTATTTATCTAAATAGCATCATAAATGAACATGACACTACAATGATCAGTGTTAGACAAATAGCAATTTCTGTTCACAGAAATTATGGGTATATATAATATCCTTGATGGTGGAGAAGCAGGCACAAGTTTTAAAGGAGGTATGAGTGTCTACATTTTTAGAAAACTTTAAAAGTGGACAAAGTTGGAAATATTATGAATAGTAATGAATATATTGTGAGTTGATATAAATAGGCGACCCACGTGTTTATATATTTTCTAAAATTTTATTTTGAAAAATAGAAATTTACAGGAAATATGAAGGTATAAAATAGTAGCTCCAGGATACTGTTCGCTGAAGATTCGGCAATTGGTAACATTTGTGAATTGCCATATCTTCAGTGAATAGTATAGGAGCATTTACCATTGCTTTACCCCTTCCAGCCCTCTTCTCTTTCTTCTCTCCCTCCCCTCCCTTTTCCACTTCCTCTCTCCTTCTTTGATTTTGCTGACCCATTGGAATCCCTTTAGTATCTAACTCAAAAAAAAAAAAAAAAAAAAGCTATTTGCCACTTGACTACAATAGCATGATCACATACAGGGAAGATAATTACTATTGATATAATATTATCTAATATATAGCATATTTTCTAAATGTCCCAGTTATAGTTGCTTTTAAACCAACCTAGATGCTATCACAGATTCCGATTTGTTGTCCTTGAGCATCAGTCTTCCTAAATCTAGAAGAGCTCCTACATTATTTTGGTCACTTATGACACTGATATTACTGAGGAGTTCAGGCCAGTGGCTTGTGGAATTCCAACAATCCAGCTTTACTTCACTGCCGTGGTTTAATAAAGTTAGTTAAATGTTTCTGGTAAAAATATTTCAAAAGAGTATTGTATTTGGCCTAGTGTACTCCTTATATTACCCCAGAAACACAGAAGGTCAATTTTTTCTCATGTTGTTGATGCTTATTTTTATCAGGTACTCAAGGAGGCACTTTCTATAGCCTCTCTATTCTAAAGAAACATTTATTTCCTTTTGTGAATGATAAATAAACAATGGAATGGTATGAAATAGTGGCAGTAAATAGAGGGTGTTATGAAAGATAACAAAGGGCAGATTTAGTTCAAATTTAAATCCAAAGTAGGCTTTCAGCTGAAATATCTGAGATGCATCTTGAATTTCCAATATTTCATATTACATTTCTAGTATTTTGTATACCATTTAAACTTAGTATCATTACACTTACTCTTTCTATTTGACCAGCATTATATCACTGAAGCTAGTTCATTTGCCCCATCTTAAGATAGAATGCTTTCTTAGATTCATGGTGCTGAGATGTCTCAAGTTATTCACTATATATTTTATCGATATAAAAACAATAAGGAACATACTTATTAAATAAAAGACAATACATTTTTAAATGACCGTGAGCCACCTTTTTTATGTATTCCAAACTTCTGGTGGTAAAAATCCTCATATTTTGTGGAGAAAAACTCACACTAAACTAAATAAATGTTGTCAAGTATCTCTATTCCTATAGATGTAGATATATCACAAAATATGTAAAGATTTGATGAAATAAATTTTCAGCTTGATGAGGAAAATGTCTGACACTATCCAAAAATCCAGATTTTTACCTATATAAAAAATATTGAATGAACTCATTTCTTATATCTTTGAAGCAACATAGTATTTGAGGTTACCAGAGCTATAATAGTCTGTAACACTTAAATTCTTTATGTTCACACTACAGGTTTTCAAAGAAGAATTTATAGTCCAATTGGTCAGAACCCTGTTCAAGTTCCACAAACACATAGTATTAGCTCTAGTCTAAAGCAGTATCACAGTTATCACTGCTGACACTAATAATACTGTTCATTTATTGACCACATCTTTATCTTCAAGTTTTGCATATTGGTCCCCTGATTTCTTTGCATGAAAATTATTTTCCCCCAGAAAAAAAATCTAAAAGTATTAAAATTGTAACTTTGTCATCACATGTTGTGGATACTGCAGTTACCTAAGTATAACGAAATATGCAGAAAGATCGTGCAGTCTTTGTCATTTTGAAGCCTGTTCTTTGAGAATATCAAGTGTGTTTACCTGCACTTCAATGTGTATAGTGTTGTCTTAGTATAATACAAACCATATATTTTTGAGTATAAACATTTAACTATTTTAGGAGTTGAGAAATGGAAAGTTAGCAAGCTATTTGTGATGAAGAAAAACAACCTACAGTCACTAATTTTCTAGATGAGTAGCTGCATTTGTTGAATTTGAAAGAAAACCTATATAAGAATTTCTAGTTCATAGATATGTAACAGTTTTCTTAAATCTAGTTTGTAAAAGTACAAAAGACATTTGGAAGAATTGCTTTTTTTTTTTAATCTGTTGGCCTAAATTATATATGAACCAAATGCAGTATTTAACTAAAATAAGAACATGGTGGTCATTCTCCTCTACAAACTGTAACACTATCAATGACTCTATGGATGAAAATAACCCTCAGAGACTTTTGCCTCTAGTTCTTTATAATGAAAAAATTGTATTCAATAATTAAATATAAAAAGATAATTGTACAGATAAAGTTGAATGTGATGCTTAAAAATGGAACATATTCAACTGAATTCTAAAGAGATAAATCATGTATTCTCAATAATATAACACTTTTTCCTCCAAAGAAAAAATTTCTGTAATATTTAGGCTGAATTAATGTTCAGTTTTGAGATTGCAATCTCTCAGCAAATCAACAACAGAGCTACTCATCTAAGATTGAGGAGTGACCTGCAAAACCAAATGAAATATAAATTATTCTCAATTACAAAATCCATGTAGAACCTGTTTTTTAAAACTCTACTGAGGAAATTTGTTTTATTTTTTATCAGTCCTCAAATTTTGAAAATGGCATGTTCATCACATAAAAAGGCCTTGAGTAGGATTTTATATCCATAAATGTAGAGATGACAAACTTAAGATTTACACAGCCATAAGGAGTAAATCTGCTAGAAGCTTTTCTCAAGCCACACTTAATTGCCTGAAATGAGCCTTGAGAATCTCACTTTTGGGTCATGTTTCAACAGGAAGCATCTTTTGCCTTATGATGGAATCAAAGAAAAACTACATGGAATAAGATTTTATTCAAGACTATTGAGTGGGGCCTATTTCAATATGGTAGAGAGTTGAACTCAATTTCCCTGAAACAAATGGCAGGAGAGCTTTTAAGTACTGGGATAACTTAGTGGAAAAGTGCTAGAGGACTTTTCTGGGGAGGTTTGTCAATGCAATTAGGCAGCCTCGATTTGCTAATTGGCTCTTGGGAAGTTAGGATCCTACCCTCCCTCAGAGAATGAGTGACAGAGACACTCTCTTTCTCTATGGAAATTTCTTCAGGAAATTTCTCTGAAGCTCAGTAAAGCTAAGAGGAATATTAATGCTCTCTTGGTTAATTGATAGTTATCACACTGATTACCAAAAAAATATTAGCACACTTAGGTTCAGCAAAGTGTGGACAACCATGTAGAAATATGATTGGACAAAAAGTGTATGATCTGACAGACTGAGTAGGGAGACCCAACAGAGGTCTGTCTAGATTATTTTCACCTCTAGAGCATGTGTTCCTTCCTTCTGGGAATGGGGCAGGAACTTCTTGAATGGGGTCTTATGAGCTACAGTCAAAATAAGTCAGATAATTTCTTTATGGCCAATATTTACACAGAAAGGCAGAGGAAAATATCAACATTCTTTAGATTTTATAGCTGGCTATAGAGAAAAGGTGTTTTGGTTTCTATGGACTGAATTGTGGAAAGAGAGATTCTAGTGTCTATAATTAGCTTCAGAGGAGAGTGGGACTGAGACAGGAGGGCAGGACAAGGTCAAAAATAAACTTTTGCTTCTGAGGCCTTTACTTGGAGGTATCATTTCTGAGTTCTTATCATATCATTTCTTAGTTCTGAGTAGCTAAAGGTGATTAGATTTTCTTTAGTTTTAAAAATGCATCAAGGGCATTGAATAATAATTAAGAAAGAAAAGACTCACACTGAGAACTTTAGCCAATAAAATTTTTTATGTTTGTCCTCACATTGTAAAAATTATCTCTCATATATTTATTAAGACTTGTGTTCTTATGTTGTACAAATATACTGACATAGAATATTTAGCTTAATCATAATAAAAGTCCTGTTAAGTTAAATAGTTTTATAACATCTCTTTTTGAATAAACAGTAGGTCTTATATTTATTTGGCAGTTTATTCATGGCCACCCAGCTGTCAAATAGTGGAGCGAACACCTTCGTGAAGGCATGTAAGGTTCTAGAATCCACTGTTCAATTCTCAAGTTATATTGTCCCTCCCACTAGGCTGGAGGACTGTAGTAATTTTAAATTATAATAAACAGTGGCAAAAGGAATAGTAAAGGATAATATAAATAATGAGAAGACATTGACAATATACTAGAGACCCATGAAACATTCAATGAAATTAAAATATTGTGTCTGTAAAGATACTCAAATTAACAATTTTTATGATGAAATCTAACTTCATTTTTAGATATAATGACTGAAACTAAGCAATAAATTTGTAGTTTGTTTGCTTTTGTTGTTGTTGTTGCAAGAAAATATAAAATAAAATAAGCAGTTTAATTCACCCTGCAGGGAATCTTTCAGCATCAACTGCATGAAAATGAAGGCTAAAGCTTGAAACTGGGTCAATTTGAAAACATGTATACATTATTCCTTTATACTGAATTCTAATATACACTATATTAACAAAAAGAATGGTGGTCATTTCTTTAAAGCTCTGAAATAACTTAAATATTTTATATAAAAATGAAAACATTAAATGGACAAAATATTTTGAAGAATCATTATAGTTTATATAGTAAATGTTTTAATAAAAATATAAATGAAACTTCTGTGAATTAAAAGAACTTGTTCTAACCCAATGCAAAGAAACTAAGAACTTTGAAAAAAGGTTTGACCAAATGTTAACAAGAATACAGAATTTAGAGAGGAATATAAGTCAATTAATGGAGCTGAAAAACACAACACGAGAACTTCACGAACTATGCACAAGTTTTAACAGCCGAATGGATCAAGCAGAAGAAAGGATATCAGAGGTCGAAGACCAACTTAATGAAATAAAACGAGAAGACAAGATTAGAGAAAAAAGGATAAAAAGGAACGAGCAAAGTCTCCAAGAAATATGGGACTATGTGAAAAGACCTAATCTACGCTTGATAGGTGTACCTGAATGTGACGAAGAGAATCAATCCAACCTGGAAAATATGCTTCAGGATATTATTCAGGAAAACTTTCCCAACCTAGCAAGGCAGGACAATATTCAACTCCAGGTAATACAGAGAACACCACAAAGATATTCCTCAAGAAAAGCAACCTCAAGGCACATAATCGCCAGATTCACCAGGGTTGAAATGAAGGAGAAAATACTGACGGCAGCCAGAGAGAAAGGTCAGGTTACCCATAAAGGGAAGTCTATCAGACTCACAGCAGATCTCCCAGCAGAAACCCTACAAGCTAGAAGAGAGTGAGGGCCAATATTCAACAATCTTAAAGAAAAGAACTTTCAACCCAGGATTTTACATCCAGCGAAACTAAGCTTCATAAGCGAAGGAAAAGTAAAATCTTTTGTGAACAAGCAAGCACTCAGAGATTTCATCACCACCAGGTCTGCTTTATAAGAGCTTCTGAAAGAACCACTACACATAGAAAGGAACAACCAATATCAGCCTTTCTAAAAAATACCAAAAAGTAAAGAGCATCAACATAATCAAGACTTTACATCAACTAATAGGCAAAACAGCCAGCTAACATTAAATGGCAGTATTAAACTTACATATATTATTATTAATTCTAAATTTAAATCGACTAAATCCCCCAATCCAAAGACACAGACAGGCAAAAAAAAGCCAAAACTCATCAGTATGCTGCATCCAGACCCATCTCACATGCAAGGATACACAAAGACTCAAACAAAGGGATGGAGAAAGATTTACCAACCAAATGGAGAGCAAAAATAAATAAATAAATAAAAAGCAGAAGTTGCTTTAAAGCAACAAAGATTAAAAGAAGCAGAGAAGGATATTACATAATGATAAAAGGATCAAAGCAACAAGAAGAGCTAAAGATCCTAAATATATATGCACCCAATACAGGAATGCCCAGATATATAAGATTTGTAAAGAGACTTAGAGTCCCACACAATAATAGTGGGAGACTTCAACATCAATATTAGACAGATCAATGAGACAGAAAATTAACAACGATATCCAGGATTTGAACTCAGATCAGGAACAAGTAAACTTAATTAACATTTATAGAGCTCTCCACTTTAAATACACAAAATATACACTCTTATCAGTACCACATCTCATCTCTTTACAGGTTTCAGTGAAATATGGGTTGGCTGCTTGTTTGTTATTTTCTTCCCTCATTTTTTTTTCATGTCTCTATTATTAAGCACAATTATAGGCAGATCCATTTTTAGACACATTCTAGCCCGGGCAATAAAGAAACACCCCCGTTCTCTCTCCCTCTTCCTTTTTCTCTTTCTTCCTCTCCTTCATTCTTTTTTTCTTTCTTTCTTTCTTTCTTCTTTTTTTTTTTTTTTAGAAAAAATAAAAAAGAATTCTGTTTTGAAGGCACTCACCTATTTCCAAGATGTTTTTAGGCAAAGGAGGGGAAAGAAAAGATTCTAATGCTTCATTCTTAGTTTGTTGGGATATCAAATTTACTAGAATAGAAAATTCTGGAGTTTCTTACAGTCACAGTAAATGTAGCTACTGCAAATAAAAAAAAAAAGAAAAATCAAAGCCTATTTTAAATGTATGAGACAAAAGTATAATCTAATGTAATCCACTTATGAATATATTTTTAGTACAAATAATTATCTTCAATAGTTCTATTTTGTTTGTGTATCTGAACTTCTGAATATCAATTTTTTCCCAAATAAAATCCACTTGGAATGTAAGAAGGAAAGAGTAGTTCTAAGTGTATAACCAATTTTTAAATGTTCTGGAATCAATAGTGTTGGTAAAATCCACACCCAAGTATAAAATAAGCTTAGCTTCCAATTAAAATGTTACAAGTTGGTACTAAATCTAACCAACAATTTGAAACCTTCAGTAACACAAAAGTTGACACCGTTTTTAAAAAAGGTGGCAGACAAAGCCTCACTAAAGAGAGAGGAAAAACTTTTAAAAGTACCCTAAGAGCAAAATAATTCAAAAATAGAAACAATGAAGATATAAAGTATACTGAATTAAAATGTGTTGTTAGCATGTACCATTTACTTAATGAAACATTAAAAGAAAGAGAAATACCTTAGTTGTATCGAAATTTATGATTCCCTTAAGTGCATGATAATTATCCCTTAACTATGATGATAGATACTAAGATAAAATAATGTTAGTTTAGAAAATTCTTTGTGAAAAACATATTTTTATATAATTCAACTTGAAGTTTTTCAACTGTTCCTAGTATTTATTGAATTTCACAAGATTTTTTGCAATATTTCAAAGAAAATAATATGGTTTCCCTACTTCACAGGACATAATATTCCCAGTCAATTCAAGGGATTTTGTACTTTCTGCAAGTTTCTTAATGTAATAAATATATCAGTATTTTGGGAACCTGGTTTAAAACACACACTGTTAGTCAATGACCTTCAAATTCCATTTTCTTTATCATGAGAAAACTGGAATGGTTATGATCAACCGAAAAGATCAGTAATAATTATAATGAAGGTGATTTCATGGTGAAGAGTTGGCATGAATAAGAGAGAGAGAGAGAGAGAGAGAGAGAGAGATCATACAAAATAAAGTTTAAAAAGGTGGGGGCTGATTATATTAAAACTTACAGATTATGGTGCAGTTTTGAGTTTATTTTATATTAATATAAGGTGGACCTGTAATTAAAGCCGGGAATAATATTATTTTATCTAAATATTTAAGAGTTAACTGTTTCTACTATGTGGTCACTGGATTAGCTGAAGACAGAAGAAAACAAAAACACTAGTTAAGCGACCATTTGACTAAATCATACTGGAAATGTTGGTATCTTAACTATGATGATGTAAGTGAAAGTAGAAAGAGCTGTTCATAGCATGGGCAGGATTTGTAGACAGATTAGGATGGGAAGGTAGAAACGATAGAAAGATCAAAATGAGGCACAACTCATAAGCTATTTATCAGAGCAGTTGGGTACATATTGATTGCATACTCTGAATAGAAAAAGTGCAAAGGCAAGAGATGGACTAAGAATCAAAATGCTAGTTTCATATATTGGATTTGACATATTAGTAGAGATTCTTGTTGAGATATAGAATAAGAAGAATTGTACAAGTCTGTAATTCATGGGGAGTTCTGAATAGGAGATTAAAAATATAGGAGTCTCCATATTGTAGATTAAAAGTAAAGTTTAATACACTATAAAGTACCTTGTGAACTAGTATAAGAACTTTGCCTTTTTGGCTGAGTGACAAGAGAAGCCATTAGCAGGTTTCAAGTGCAGAAGTGATATGATCTAAATTGTCTTTTGACTCCTATGTTGACAACTGAATGGTAGAAAATATGAAAGATGAGAGACTGTTCAGGAGAAAATTTGACAGTATCAGTGGCTGACAGACTTAATATGGGTTGGAAGAGACAGAGAGGAGAAGAGAACTCCAATTCTGAGTTGCGATACCTGCAGGAATAGAGTTATCATTATTTGAGAAAGATAATATTGAGATGAGCTCAGGTTTGAACCTGCTAAGTTTGAGAAGCCTATTGTACATGCAAATAAGATACCAAGGAGACTACATGTTATGAGCCTAAAATTAAGAAATGGATCCAGGCTAAGATCTATATTTGAAAATCATCAGCCTATAGATTTTTTTAAAGGTATGAGACAGGATGAATTAACCAGGGAGTGAGTCTACGTAGAGAGGAAACAAGAAATTCTGTATTTACTGACTGGGGAAATAACAAAAGAAAACAAAAAGAAACTAAGAAAGAGTAGCCAAAATGAAAATGTCATGGGGAAATCAAGGCATGCTAATCACCTTATACTCCACAGACATCTTACGGAATGAGAATCAAATGTACTAATCACTAAACAGATCTTTCTAGAGGTTGCACAGCTATCTCAAATGTCTAAAAGTACTTTATTAATTGTATTGCAAAGTTGTGAACTGCCCATTTTAGTGAATGTTAACATGTCTCCCCAGATGTTCCAGTCAGAAATCTGAAAATCTCACCATTTTCTTTATTTTCCTTATCTTTGCAGATGCAATTAGTCTGTCCTGTGCTGCCTACCTTGGAAAACAAAAAACAGCCCTTCTTCCCCATTAGAAAATTAATTATGCAATCAGTTACAGAACTGACCAGGAAAGCTATCAGTTTTTATTTGTAATAACCCATTTAAGTTGTTTTGTTTCCTCTACATTTGCTGTAAACAGATTTATTATAGCAAAAATTACTTAAATATTTATTTCTATCTAAATTTTGAGAGTAAGATGGTGAGACACAGATAACCTTCACAGCAATGTTTTCTTTGGTGTTCTGCTCAGTGCAGCAATCCTCTCTCCTTTGTCTTTGTAAATGTGTTCATAATTCTCTCCTTCAATTGGCTCTCATTAGTTTCAAGATAAATATTCATTTTAGTTTGACATTGAAAGGTTTTTGTCATCTGACCCTGGTTTATCTATCTAGCATGATCTCTTGGCATGTTCTTACATTATACAACAAATATTATGAAATAGTTTGTGTTTCCCTAAAAGACCATACTCGAACTTAGACAATTAGAGCATATCAAATTTATTCTGTGTAGAGTGATCATCTCTGCCTACTCATTTTTCTAAAGATTTGTTTCAAATATCAAACTGAGTTAATTAAGAGTTCCCTGAAATTCACAGGCATAGTTAGGTTTACTATTAATCCTTTTCATTGCTAAAGATACATTTAGTGTGATTTTTAAAAATACTTTGCATCAATATCCTCAATTTGAGTTTCTTGAGCGATAAGATAATACTACTTCACCTTCAAATCCAAATTAAAGTGTAGCATCGGGCACATAATAAACACTAAATAAATCTTCATAAAGAAAAGAAGTGAAGAATGAAATAGTTATGCAGGAAAAAAAGGGAGGATATTCTCAGTATATTTTTAAAATTAAATTAGATTTTAAACATTGAAATTTGTAATTTCACAATATTTACTATACCTCCACCTGCAATGTAAATTACCATACTATTCGCTCCTTTTATGGCCTGATAGTGAATAACCAGGGTGCTAAATTGTTTGTGACTAATTTTATAACAGCAGCATATGTACATTTGTATTTATGTATAATGTCTGCATGTGTGTTCTAGTGTGTAATTCCATATTTATCTGTACCAAAAGAGATACCATGTTCTCTAATCAGGAATTTATACACTTTCAGGAGAGTCAACTAGCATTCAAAGATAAAGCACATGCTCCAGAGGGCAGTGCTTTACATATTTCAACTACCTTTATGATCAAAGTTTGTTAATTTTTATAATAAATGCTGGGAATCAGTTTTGTTTTGTAATATTAACAGCCCGTTAATTGTGACAATGCACTTAAAAAGTGGGCTGTCATTGGTAAAATTATTGATGTACAGGGTGTATGAATGGCTAATATATTTTGGACATACTTTTTACTCTCTCATAGAGCAAGCTACAGAGTCTGAATCCTTAGGAATGAGGAATGAGGTTTATTTCAAAATGTTCCTTAGTCTGGTTACTGACTCAGAGGATTCAGGTTGCCTTATTTTGTGAACTAAGCTCTGCTTCCTATATCTGATTGTGCCTAGCACAGGTAAACATTTTATTAAAGATGTGGTGGAAGAATCTGAAACAACAGAAACATGAAATTTCATCATCTTTATGAGACAAACTGTATCCATTTTCTCCCTGGTAAATATATGTTTACTAAATGTCTTATATGCAGCAGAAGTTAGTTGGTGATGACTTTTTGAGAGAGAAACCATAAGGGCCAAGGGAAAACTTCTCCTTTGTCCTCTGTAGTTTCAAAGGAAAAAAAATAAACTCAAAAAAGGTAGATTAACAAGAGGAATGATAAACAAATGTATGAATGTGTACATAGGGAGAATAAGAGTGATTGCCCAACCTCCCAATGGGGTACAGAAGCTCACACACACACTGTATATATATATGTAAATATATATTAGAAAGATTACATGTATTAATATTTATATATAAGTTTCTAAGTATATTAACATTTATATATAAGCTTCTATATATAATCATATATAAGACAGAAATCTATATTTATAGATATTTATAAATATATACTATATCTTCATATATGTATAGAGATATAAAAATCACAGGTGAGCAGGCAAAAAAAATAGTTTAGATGCCATCTTGAGGTTACAGGAAGAATAGGAGATCAGAGTATGAGCAAAAACAGATTATAGTGGCAAATCAGGTTATAGTGGCAAGACAGGTTATAGGAGAGAGAAAAGAGGAGTCCTGGGTAGCAAAGGTGATCTTGGTATGTAGAAGAAATCTTACAGGTAGCGGCCCTCACAGAAGATGGATGGAAAATGCTTCTTTAGAGCTTTAAAGGGGTCCGACTCCCAGTTAGTCTTCCGTAGACCTGGACAAGGAAAGACCTCAGAAAAAGCCGGCTTGCATCAATGGAGATTTTCCATAGCTACAAATCTAACCCATGAAAACTGCTTTGTAGTGATATTACTGTTTATGATCTCTCTGAACAGCCATCTCAAAATATGCCAAAGAAGTCAATTTTGGGGTGAAATGTTTTATTTCCTTTATGACTGAGTCACACTCAACTCTCATTTTGGCAGTCACTATTATTAAGAGTTGTTAAAACAGGTTTGAGTCAGCCTGAAACACTGGACTGCCTGGAAGTTTCTGAGCAACAACTCTATATGATATGATGCAGGAAAAGCAGAAAGGGAGATGACAGGCTGGAGACAAAGTGTTTGACTGTCACTGCCTTTGCTGATGAAGACAAGTGTGCTTGCCGACGTGCTCTTACAAATGTGCTAAGGTGTTCCAGAGCAGACAAACGAAACCTTCATAAGGTTAGGCAAGATAGAAAGCCCTTCAACATGATGAGAATGAATCTCTTCTGGCGTGTGAACAGCCTCTGATGAAGCGTTGTATCCTCCCCTTAACTGTCACAGGCCCCAAAGGAAGGTGTTCAAACAAACGCAGGCTTGAGCCTCTAAATGTTATTTATTCCTTGTCTATATCTTCTTCTTCTCTTAATGTCTCTTAAATTGAAAGTCTTTATAGCCTGTAATTTAAAAGTATTTATTCTGATTGCTTATTTTCTGTCATTTATCACCAATGAGATTGCAAGCTCTTCAAGTCTAAGAGATAGGACATTGGGAGGACACTTCAGAGGAGCATGGAATAAGAAAAAATAATAATAAATTGACCCTTCCTCTTTCTAGCCTTGTAGGGAGGGAGTCTTTGAGGAATAAAATGCCGAAGTTTCCCGAGGAAGCACTGTTGCTGTAAACACCAAAATCAAGGTTCAAATACTGGATCCATCCTTGGCCAAATACTGACACATCAGCACTTACGAGCAGAGAAAGGTTTATTCAATTTGGCCAAATCCCATCCAAGATGGGACGGGCAAAATCTTAAATCTGACCTGCGTTTGCACATTACTGTAGGCTTTTATGAATACAGTAGGTATGCAGGAGGTGAGATCTCAATGATCAAAGCTGCTTACATCCCTTGGCTGATCAAACTTCTGGACATCATCAAGGAGGTCTGCATGGTATAAGGATTATTGTTCTTTGGATGAAAACAAGTTCATTAATCTTATGGGCGGCCACCAGGTGTCAGGATATGAAGTTAATCAGTTATTAGTGATTGGTGATTACCCTTTACTGAAATGTCTAAGTGCAGGTCATCATACATGGAGAAGGAAACAGACAAAGGAAAAGGAAAATAAGTAAGACAAACATCTCAGGATTTTTATGATACAGGCTCAGTTACAACACCCCCACTGTTGTTTCATACCTTACTATTGAAGAGCTGGTGTGTTGACTCATTCTAACTACTTCCTCTGAAAGGGGTGTTGCTATGGGGCCAACAAATGGAATTTGGTTACCAGCAATTGGAAATATTCAAGTGTCCCAGGTCCTACAGAAACAATTTGTTGTAACATCACTAAACAGGGTGTCAGGAGCCTGTTTAGTGACAGAGGCGATCTTACAGTATCTTACATGTAGTACATCAGGAATATAATACACAACAAAATATTTCTATTCCTATAATCATAGCTAGAATTATTAATATTGTTTTCCACTAAGAGGGTTCTAATCTAAACCATAAAGATAACCATTGGTTTAATGACATTGTGGGGTTGGACATAGCATTGATTTTTTTGTGCATATCTTGAAGGGCCAGGGTGATGTATCCTGAATTGTCTGGAATGTACCACAGCATTTGGTTTTGATTATGGCAAAGGTTTCTCCTTGCACAGCCATGAGAACATCAAGGACAAGGAAATTTTGTAACACTGCTTTTCTCCTTGTCATTTCAGAAGTCACTAAAAAGATGTCTTTGAATTCATCATTTAGCAATTGTTGGTTATTGTTTGTCAGGGCCTTGACATGCCAGATAGCATTTTCTAAACTAACTTGGGGATTAAAATTGGATAGGATATGGTCTTATCAGTGGAAAACTGATCTGGTCCATTGGTTCAACACATTTGGGAAATCTGCAGTTTGTCTGGTGGTTTTGGTCAGATGGTTTTGGACCAATGGGAAACACAATATGCACCATTCTATCCATCCAATGAGTATCCAGGGCCAATGATTAGTCCCACATAGCCAATGAATCCATTTGAGGCTATCAATTCAAGCCCTGGCCTCTGTGTCCAATTGGTAGTGAAGCAGTAGGTTTGTTGACACACTGGAGTATCTTCACACCAGTGTGGAGACGTCCAGCCCACATTCTTAATAATGTTTGGCCAATAATCATGAGAATTTTTTTTGTTTCCAGCACAAAAGGGCAATTTGATGTAAGTGGCTGGTAATAGGGGTCATCCAAATATTAGCAGCTGTTATCAGTAGAGCAGCTGCTAATAGACAAAATTATGAGTGCTACTGAAGGAAGCTCCATCAGAAGAGGAATAGCACATTCTGAATTTGTTGAATTATCTGATGGATAGTATAAACTTTTCTCTGACATGCATTGTGAAGGGTTACATTAATACCAGGCCATCACCTTACATTTTCTTTTGTTAAGACACCAGAGGGCTTATTTTCTTATGACTAGTGTTTCGTATAGGTTTGTAACCCATTATATCCCTGTGGGGGTAAGATCCATTAAGGTAATCCAGAAATGCTACAGACTGGAGCAGCCCAGCAAGATTCCTCTTTTCAGCTATCTGTGTAATGTACCCATGGTAGGATATGATTGGTTTCAACCAACACCCTCACCCCATATATTATTGTGGGAATTAACAAGAATCTCATGATTAAATGACAAAATGTTTTACTTATCTGTGTAGATTTTCTTAAAAATCAGCTTCAAGTTTTCAGTTGTTTCTCAGGTTCATTCAGGTCCATCACCTAATAGACCAGGCTGAGGAGGGGCAATTTTTATCCAGGTAGAATGTATCCATGGTTTAACTCTGGCCAACTTGACACACGAATGAATAGGCAGAAGGACCTCATAGGGTCTTAACCATTGAGGGGCTAGTTGATGATCTGATCCAATTCCCCCCTGTCTTAAATAGGACTTAGTCTTCATCCTGGAAGGAATTAAGTGGATGCCTATGGGAAAGGCTAACCTGTTAGAAGCAAACTCATGAACGCAGGTTGTATTTCATTAAACACTTTTAAATAAAGAACAATACCTCCTTCCCTTTCTAAGATTTAATCTCCTGTGTGTAAACCAGAAATGGCCAGGAAGGGTCTCCCATTCATAATTTTGAAAGGGCTCAGTTGGAGCCTGCTTCAGGAAGCGACCCAAATTCTCAACAAGGCAGAGGGTAGTCTTTTGTCTCAACATATTAGTTTCCTGACTAAGTTTGGCAATTTTTCTTTTTATAGTTTGATTTGTTTTTCGGGATTTTCTTTGGATTATGGTTACCACACTGCTTGAAGTTTCCATTCAATGTCTAAGACTTGAGACACTTACTGTACTACCTGAGAGATGAATACCACTCCATTTTCACCCTTAATTGTCAAAGGAAGTCCATAACTGGGAATTATTTCTTTGAGTAAACTACAGGTCACTTTGGAGGCCCTCTCTGTTTGGCTAAGTTACACCGCCACCCATCCTGTAAATGTGTCTACAAAAATAAAAAGATGTGTAGCCTCTGGGCACTTGCCACATCATGATGAAATCTACTGGTCAGTCTTTGTGTGGAGAATTTGCTCAATGTTGTAACCCCTGAACAGGGTGTGGGGGTCAAATTTTAGGGTGGTTTTGAGCGCAAAACCTGCCTTCATGGATTGCATTTTAAATGACCCATTGCATATTGAGGCCAATCAAATACTCACATAGTCACTGCAGGGTTGCACCTCTTCCCTAATGGGTGCTTTGATGAAACTGGCTCATTGTATCTTTAAGGAGAGCTCCAGAAATAATATAATACCTTCCAAATTACATTTCTAGTCAGAATAGGCTGGGACTGGGGATGTGAATCTCCATTATTTGACTTCTTCAAATCTCCCTCAGTATAGCAAGATTGAAACTTAGATCAACCAGAGGTATTGACTGGGATAAGATCTCCTCCAAGTCCAATGTTCTTGCAGCCTCCTTGGCTGCCAGGTCAGCAAGTTGATTGCCCTTGACTATTTGGGAGTCTCATTTTTTATGACTAGTACAGTAGATCGTAGCTACCACTTAGGGGCTTTAACAGATTCTAAGAAGGCTGAAATATCGGAGGCACGTTTGATTTATTATGGTTAGCCAAAAGCCGTCTTTCTTTCCACATAGACTCATAGGTATGTGCCATTAAGAAAGCATATTTAGAGCTTGTATAAATATTCAAGATGCTATCCTTACCCAATTCGAGGTTATGCTTAAGGGCAATGAGACTGGCCACTGGAGCTGCAGTACCTGGAAGCAAGGCTTTGGCTTCCACAGTACTTTGAGACATCATGGCTGTGTATCCATCACAATAACTTGCATGATCTATGAAGCTGCTTTCATCTGTAAACAGCTTGGTTCAAGGTGTGGCAAGGGTTGATCCACTAGGTCTGGAAATGATCAAGGACATCTGTATGATGTAAGGATTATTGTTCTTTGAAAGAAAAACAAGTTCACTAGTCTTGTGGGCAGCCCTCAGGGTAAGGATATGAAATTAATCCATTATTAGTGAATCGGTGACCACCGTCTACGTGAATGACTAAATTCAAGTAATCATGCATGCATGGAGGAAGAAAAGGACAAAGAGAAATAAATATAAGTAAAACAAACGTCTTATGATTTTTATAAGATAGGCTCAGATACATGGTCTCACATAAGAATTTTCCATTTGCATAAATGAAGCACCCTGATGAAATGTAGTCTGTACCATGACGTGGTGGCATCCTTCCCTTACTACAATCAGCTAGTCTTTAGGTGGGGCTTCCCTCAGCATCTCACTCCTCAGTGTGTTGGGTGTCGTTTACAGTCCTGTAAAAATTAACTGCTTCATTTCACTTAGGTGTTCTCAGTTCTCTCCAAAAGAAGAAATAATAGAACCTTCATTGGTTATGCCTTAATGAAATGTCTAAGGAAATTGATTATAACTTTGCTACCTTAAGCAGTTGTTCGCATTCAGGTATTATATAATATTCGTCAAATAATTGATGAGTTACCACATTTGCTTATTAATGTAGCACTTCAGTTAATTTTCACCACATTTTTAAATTCTGAAATAGTAAAATATACAAATTCTCTGGCACATAACTAGATAACACATAAATTAATGGAAATTATATACTACTCTCTCCCACTGAAATGTAAACTCCATCACTGTTTCAGTGGGTAGCTAGACAGACATGAACAGGGCAAGAGAGGGCCCTTACGCCCCACCAGGAAACTCAGGGGATCATCGCCTGATGATAAGGCAGTTATCACACTGACTTTCTAAAATAATAATTGGTTTCAGCCAGTACTAGGAAAAGGCAGTTTCCCAACAGGTTAAAAAAAAAAAAAAAAAAAAAAAAAAAACCTGACACTGGTGGTCAATTGCTTCCTGATAAGATCTCAGGAGTTGCACAAATGAGTGCAGGCATAAGCATTGAGAGGCAAAATGGTGGAATTTAACTGGTGCATGACCTTTCTGGGGCATTCTACTGGAAAAGGAAGAATGCCACTTTCATTCTTGCCTGTATGAAATTCCAGTAAACACTATGCATGTTTACCTCCCAAGTGCTAGCAAGGTACCATGCATGTAGACAGCCCAGCCCAAGGGAAGAATCATGGAAGAAGGGACGCGAGACTCTGGACGTATAGCAACATATAAAACCCAAGTCAAAAGTTCAGTCCCACACTTGTCCTTCAAATAGCCTGCTTGGGTCTCTTCCAAGTGTACTTTCCTTGCTCTCTTTCCTGCTTTAAAACTTTCTAATAAACTTTCATTGCTGCTCTAAACCTTGCCTGTCTCTTCTGCCTTTTGTTCCACAGTTGAATTCTTTCTTCTAAGGAGGTAAGATTTGAGGTTGCTGCAGACCTGTAAGGATTCACCACTGGTAATCTCCATAAAACATTACCTCCATTGTTACAGTAGATGAAAATATTCCTACTTTATCTGTCAATATGTTCATGTCCTAATCCCTGGAGCTTGTAAATTGAAAAATTTGTTAAAATAATATTTCAATTTCACAGTATTTAAAAATATTCTTTCGTATATGAAACCCCTTCTTTGGCTTCTTTCAAACGGTGCTGTGTTCATATGGTCAAATCCCAATCCTGTTTAAATCTGTCTAACCGCTAATCCCTTTTCCATAGGTATGCAACTAATCTCACTGTACACTCATGTTTATCTACCTCAGAAAGCTGCTTACCATTGCACAGTAAGAATACAATTGTTCCTTAACACATTCACTCTCCAAATTTCTTAAGCATCTATTCCTGAGTTTTTTATTCTCCTCAATATCAAATCCCTCATCTTCACTCTTATCTGGTAACTATACTTCCTATTTCAATGACAAAATTAAAACAACCAGAAAATAACTTCTACCTACTTACAATTGTGACTATATACTTACATAATTGCTGTTCTAATCTAATGGATGAAAAACTAGCTAAAGCCAAACTATCAATTTGTATACTAGAGCACATAATCTCTTAAAAATACCGCACCAGCAATTCTGTTTCTTTCCTCTGTATCATTGATTTTTGTTTCAGAAGAGTATATATATAAACTGTCAGAGCCAAGGGAAAGCTTTACCTTTGCCCCTGAAGTTTCACTGAAAAAAAAAAAAAAATCAACTCACAAAAGGCAGATTTATATGGGGAAATGGCATACAAATTTATTAATATCAAACCGGGAAGAACCACAGAGTAATTACGGCTCCCATGGGGTGCAGAAGCTTTGGTACCATCTCGGGGCTACAGAAAGAATGGGGAGTCACAGCATAGTGAAAATCAGGTTATGGTGGCAAATCAGGTTACAGTCACAAGACAGGCTATGGGAGATAAAAAAGAGGAAGCCTGGCTAGCAAAGATGGTCTCGTTACACAAATAAAACTTCATAGGCATCAGCCCTCAAAAAGCATAGATGATAAATGTTTCTTTCAGACCTTTAAAGGTGTTTGACTGTTAGTTAATCCTTCCTAGATCAGGAAAAGGAAAAGCCTGGCTGCATCAAGGCAGATTCTCCATAGGCATAAGCCTCCCCAACAAAAGACAACATTGCTGGGTTACTTCTGTTTTCTGCCTTTCTGAAGAGCCATCTCAAAATATCTCAAAGAAATAGATTTTTGTGGTATGCTGTTTTGATTTACACATACATACACCTACACACATACATAGTTAAATACCTAATATCATATCATATTTAATAATCCCCAAACTCAGTTCCTGATCTTTGCCCTGAATCATTTCTTCCCATTTCATTACCCATGAAATGGTTATATCATTCTTGAAGATGACCAGGTGCCAAACCCTAAAGTCAGTCTTTATCTCTATTTTTTTTTCTTGCCAACAAGCTGACCAATGAAAAATTTTATTTTGCTTTGACTTCCAAGAATATACCAAATTTGACCACCGTAATTCAAATCACCATCATCCATTGCCTCGATTCTTGCCTTAGCTTCCTGTGGACAAAAAGGGTCAAACTCTGTGAAATGTTTGAAGAGATTTACTCTGAGCCAAATGTAAGGACTATGACCCTGACACAGTTCCAGGAGAGCGAGAACATGTGCCCAGGTTGGTTGGGCTACAGTTTAGTTTCATACATTTTAGGGAAACATAAGACACAGATCAATACACGTAAGATGTATGTTGGTTCAGTCTGGAAAGGCCGAACATCTTGAAGGAGGTGACAACTGGTTGAAAGAGTAGTTATCAAAAGACCTGGAAGCAATAAAAAGGAATATCTTTTGGTAGATAATTCATTTAATTAGACCTTTATTTAAGAGAATTATTTTAGTAGTTGTTTGAATAATTGAGTTGAAATTGGGGTGAAGGTCAGATGACAAGCTTATAATTTGTTGTAATAATCAAGAGAGAAGAAAATAAGATTCGGAAATAGTCAGCTGGAGAAAACCTGTTAGGTAAATCAAGCAGACTACGGCCTGTGAAATCTCCACTCTCAAACTGTCGGTTGACACAGGTGTAGAGCCTGAACGGAGAATCCATCTCTTCATGTCAAGATGTTAAGTCAAAAAGAAAGTGTCATTTCACATAAAGTAGCAGGATTGTGTCATGTTGTATTTCACATTACGTTAAACATCTTACATTTTCAAACAGTGTGGATGTAAATGGTCATAAGTATGATTAGTCTAGTCAGGTAAGCCATAGGAGTGGTTTATAATGTTCACAGTTAAACTTTATTAATGTCCCAACTGCTTCTTATAGCAAAACTGTATGGCTTAAATTATTTTAAGCCTGCTAAAACCATTTTCCCCTTTTCCTCTCTAGAGAATTCCAGCACTTTTATTTGTCTTTAATATTTGCAGACATTTATTTTGAGCCAAATACATATGACCAGTGGTCCATGACACAGCCCTAGGAGATCCTGAGAACATGTGTCCAAGTTGATCATCAGGTTATAACTTGGTCTATATGTTGCAGAGAAATATGACATGCATAGTGTATATTGGCTTAGGTGGGAAACGTGGTACAATTTGAAGTGGAGGCTTCCAGGTCATAGGTGAACTTAAAGATTGTGTGACTGCCAGTTTGTTGAAAGAGTTAAATTATTTTAAGACCTGAAATCAGTAGGAAGGAATATTTGGGTTAAGATAAGAGGAGACCAAGTTTTTATGACACAGATGAAGCCTCCAGGTCGCAGGCCTCAGAGCACTTATCAGGTGCAAAATGGTGCCAGACTCTTAGTTAATTCTCTCTTGAGTCAGGGAAAAATCTGAAAAGGGAAGAGGATTCTCTACAAAATTGAGATTTTGTAACCATTCAATGGGTTCTCATGCCTGCTGCCTAGACAGAGCTGAAGCTAGTGAAGCTAGCTGTATGGGAGACTGGAATTTTATTATTTCTCAAATCAGTCTCCCCAGAACTTGGAGAGCAGAGTTTTTAAGGACAATTTGGTGAGCAGGGGATTGGAAAGTAGGGAGTCAGGTTGGAGATAAAATCATAGGGAGTTGAGGCTGTCCTCTTGTGCTGAGTCAGTTACTGGGTGGAGGCCATAGTACCATGTGAGCCAGTTTTTGATCTTGGTGGTGCTGGAAGACCCATCACATACAGGGTTTGTAAAATATCTCAAGCACTTATCTTAGGTTTTACAATAGTGGTGTTATCCTCAGGAGCAATTTGAGGAGGTTCAGAAACCTGCAGCCTGTAGATGCATGTCTCCTAAACCATTTCTAATCATGTGGCTAATTTGTTAGTCCTGCAAAGGCCGCTTAGTCCCCAGGTAGGAAGGGGGTTTGTTTCCGGAAAGGGTTGTTATCCTTGTTGTAAAGTTAAAGTATAAATTAAGTTCCTTCTAAAGTTAGTTTGGACTATTTCCAGGAGTAAACAAGGACAGCTTGGAGGTTAGAAGCAAGATGGATTCAGTTACCTCAGATCTCTTACACTGTGATGATTTTCTCAGTTATAATTTTTGCAAAGATGTTTCAATTTTCCCTACAAGATAGCCTTCTAGGGTCATTTCAAAACTTGTCAAAGAAACATATTTTGAGGAAAAATACTTCAATGTCTTTCAGGGCCTGCAATCTATACTAGAGTCAGGTTGGAATTTGGTGTATTATTGCTACACAAGAATCTGTTTTGTCTGTCTTAAGATCACTGTTTTAATGTTAATGCCAGTCAGTTTTGCCTGAATTTCAGTGAGAGGAAAGTATGTAGTGAGGCGTGTCCTACTCCCTACTTCCCATCATGGCCTTACCTAGATTTTCAGATTGATTTTGAAATGCTCTTACGGAGACAGGGATCCATCCTTTGGTTGAGCGACTTAGACTTTTATTTTTGGTTTACATTTTCAACCAACTTTCTGTTTCTTCTTTTGCTCTTTCATTATCTAATGACTAGCCTTTATACATAACATCGCAAGATTATGCTATAAATTCAACGTCTTACACTGTTTTCCAATTTTACCCAGCAAAAAAAAAAAAAAAGAAAAAACCAAGGCCTAACAATATCAACCTCCTCCTCATTTGTTAACTTTTTAACTTCATCTCTTACTTTTATCTCCCTCAAATTTCTTCTTTCTGTTTCTGTTTACTTTGCTATTCCTTATAAACAATTGGCACACCCTTACTTCTGGGTCTTTGTGATTAGAGTGTTCCTGGCCCACTCCTCACTTTTTGTAGTTCTCAAATGTCACCTTGATGAGTGAAACTTTTTCTGGTCATCTTTTGTATAACTGAAACCCACCCACACCATATCTTGTTCTTTTTCCTCCTTTATTTATTTATTTATTTATTTATTTATTTATTTATTTTTCTCCTTAGCAAGTGTCTCTACCTAATTTACTAGCTATTTTATTTGTTATGTTTGTCATCTGGTCCCCCTCCCCACACCCCAAACTACAGTGAAAGAAAGAATTGTTTACAAAAGATCATGACATCTGTGGGAAAAAAAATGGAGAGTTTTCTTCCAGTAAAAAACAATCTTCAGACTGGGGAGACGCAGCCTCTGATGTAAAATGAAAGTATGCTTTGAAGGGGGTTGGAGGGTAAAGAGTTGGAGATTATAAAAGCAAGAACTTCAGGGCAGGGCAGGATAGGTATCAGGTAAGGAACGGGGTCTTGATTGGATGGCCTTTAAGCCCCAAATTACTAGTCTCTCTTAATTGGTTGGTTTCACGTGATTGGTCAGTTGGCACCAAGTGTTCTGTTGGTGATCATTTGGGGAATATTCAGCTGCAGTATATCCTGTTCAGCACCAGCTGCAGAACTGGTTTACCTTGATTGCAGAAAGGTCGGTCCTGTGATACTTTTGCAAAATCTTTCTAAGAACACGGAGTACCTGGCTGCTCCCTCACCCAGGCATGGCCACCTCATTTTTGTTTTAACTTTGAGATCGCAGCCATAAAGAGGCCATTTTTGTTCTTTTGTTAGTGGCGGGCTTTAACAGAATGAATAAGAACTATATAGACAAATGGCATGTAAACATTCTCAAACATTTCTCATCCTTAGTTGACAAAATGTGCTGAAACACAGAATATGGTTGAAATTCTTTTATTACATCAAAGATATAACTAGATATAATACTTGAATGAGGAAGCTGAACTTCTCTTAGTTTCAGTTTCTTCGTATCTAAGATAGGGAAAATAATATTGTTCTAATATTGCTCTTATTTGAATGTGATATATAGAAACATTTTATTACTAGAAAGCTTGTAAAAGTGCTACTGATTTAGTCTTATTGACAACTTCATTAATTCTTTAGGTGAGTTTTTTTTTTTTTTAATTTGAAGCAAAACAAATAATAATTCAAGACATGGAAAATAGTTATTATCAATACTACATACAGAATAATTACATGGAAGACAATGGGAAAGGCTCTTTACATGTAACTTAAGGAATATGTACATGTCTATTACTAAGTAGTGACAAAATGAGGCTAGAACCCTGGTATTTTCAGTGGGAACTGCCAGATTACCATTTTACCTACCCTGGTCCCACCAAAGGCAGAGGGAAGCTCCTAGACAAAGAGGAGATACTGTCTTTACTGTTAATCTCTGGAGAGTCTTTCTGGCCCCACTGTTCTGGAGTAAATTCCTCTCTATCCATATAATGTGCCCAGAGACAATCTGTCAAGCGCCATTTCTCAAAATGACTAAAGTTTCAAAGTTAAGTCTTTGTCCTGCTTGCTCAAACAAAGTTGGCAAAGTGGGCCTCAGAAAGACATTTTACATGCTATATGCTCATTATTCAAGTTCCCATCATCCCTGTTTCTATATTGATTTCCTCCATAAATCTGAAAGGAATGTTGGAACAGGGGCTGTGTCTTCTTATTCATTCTTATCTTTTGGTGTTGGGAAAACTGCCTAGAACATAGTAGGCATTGATTCATGTTTGCTGAATGGGTGAATATATGTTCTCTCCATCTGAGCAGTATTTATCACAATTTCAGGGGGCCAACTAAGCTGAATCTTTGTATACTAAATTCTATAATTTTATATATTTTCCTAATATCTATAATATTTCAATGTTATCATCTTTCTAAAAACTGAACTAACTTCTGTAGTTAAAGCAAAAATTCTGGACATTTTCTTTTACCAATGTGAATATCTTAATGTCCTCTGCAAATAAACTATAATTATAATGCATTATACTTAGTAAAAATATTTCATTTGAATGAGACAGGACTAAATTTAAATTTAGTATAAATTTAAATACTATTTTTGGAATATGGCTACAAATTCCATGCCTAGATAATTATTAATAGTAATATAGATTCTAAAAAATTGGACTTTTTGATAAGATAAATGGTTAGTCCCTTATGGAAAAAAACAGTATTTTTGAGCAAAAATGATCATTAAGAAAGCATTTGAGTATCTTTAATGCATGTTGAGAGTTTTGGCTCTGATATACTCCTTGTTTACCAAATAGTACATTAACTTTTTTGAGTGCATTTTAAATGAGAAACTCATTTGTAATCCTTGTAAGAACCCAAAGAGATATGCACTAAAATTATCTCCACAAGGAAACAGACTCAAAAAATTGATTTTTTTTCTTCCTAAGATTGTATTGTAGTCCAGTGTGATGAAGACAAGAGTCGAACTGCAGACTGTCAAACTCTAACCAAACACTAAACCATTATGGCATGCTGCCTGCTCAAAACTTGGTACTGATCACTGAGTAATCAGTCCCAATATCTGTTTATCTGTCCCTGTCTCTTTCCCTATTTCTGCCTCTCTCTCTTTCTCTCTCTGTCTCTTTGTCTCTCTCACTCTCTTTCTCTCTCTCTCTCTCTCTCTCTCTCTCTCACACACACACACACACACACACACACACACACACAGAATATGTAATTACATAATGAAACAGAGAATTAACTAGAATAAGTGTTTGGCATCATTTTATTATGAAGAGGGAAGGAGATTATAATTCAAGTTTGTCTTATTTATAACCCTGTGTGTTTCATCACAATATATGAAAATAGAATATAATTAGCTCTCGTTTTTAAAATTCTCAAAAAAAAAACATGTTTCTGATTGTATTTTGTGGCTCTGAGAATTCTGATATCATTGTTTAATTTTTAATCCAGTTGAAAGTTGAAGTATTTAAATGTTTAATTTCAAGTTTTTTAAAAAATCAAATGATAAGTTGTTATTTGAGTAATGCAATTTCATCATTGTTAATTGTGGGAGAAAAAATAGATTTATATATATTTAATATATAGAGAGACCTTAGTTCTCACGACAATACAGGTTATCACATTATCAGTTGAATAATCAGAGTAGATTAAAGGCAGTTTATAATATTAGAATGTATGCTATTCTGTTAATAAACTTTAGAATAACAATTAGCAATGCATTACTAAAGATAATACTAAGAAATCTTATATACTCAGATTAAAGTTTCAGCTCTGTCATTTACTAAGTTTTTAAATTTGGGGATGGTGGTTTTCTTTTTCTGATTATCTGGATTTTGTTTGCTTGTTTTTGTTTATTCATTTTTCATCTGTAAAATGAGTCCTGGGCCAGCGACCTCTAAGTTCTTTTTTGCCCACGGTCCCTAACATCACAATGTTGTATTGAAAACATTCTACTAGGTCAATATTTGTAAAGCAGAATGAATATAAATGTTCTGCTCATTCTCCATGCATACTTTGGAAATCATGAGTAATGAATACTAAACTCACATTTCTTATTTATGTATTTCTTGATCTCATTTTGTGGATATTCCCTTTGCAGTAGCCTCTGGGCACATTTACAGGATTTAATAAGAAGAGGGACGATATCTGCAATCTTAATTGTATAGCAGAATGATAAACTCACAGACGGAAAGCTTGTCTTGTAAATTTAATTTCCTCTAAGCTTGTTAGGAAGAATGTACCAGAGAATATAACAGCTCTCATCTCAAGTCATTGTATTACATGAACTTTTCAATTTTCATGTCAACTAATATTAATATATTTAAAGGCACATTGCCTATTTTAGATGATATATGATATATATTTTTCTTTGATTCCAGATATTTCTGTGTGGTTTATATCCACCGTAGACCTATTTGAATTATCGTCACTAAATGTTTTTTAATAAGTTAGGATTAGAAAATGTCTGATTGCCATTAATATTTGCATTCCAGAGGCCATGTTAGATAATTCAATTTCCCATTACTTAAAATAATTGCCTTGTTCCATATCTAGATTTACTCCAGCAGACAAAAATGTAAAGCACCATAACTGCTTTTTAATTTCAGGATAGAGAATTTTATATTATTTAAAAATTATTTGGCCATATATGTCAAAGGAGATTTTATTTCAATAATCTCTGGGCAAATGTCTACTTGCAATCTAAGACTATATCATCACAAGAATAGAAACATAACACATTTTTCATTAATAACATAAATGTTTTATATAATTGAAGAAATTCAGAAAAGGCAAATAAAATAATCAAGTTACAATAATGACTGCATAGGATAGAGTGAAGACAACGGGAAGAAAACTTGAGGTATGATGAGCATTTTTTCTGGGAAAGGTGGTATGGTGTTGTGATTTAACTCTTGCCAAAGTTCAATTCCATGGGTAAATTATATTATTTTATGAATTAAGGAAATATAATCTTGTCTCTCAATGTCAAAAACTAGCTGTTGAAGATATGAACTAACGGTTCTGACACAGATACTTTAAAGATGCCACAAATTCTTTTCTTTGCCTCTTATTGGGAGGTGAAGTCCATTTCCTTTCGCCATGAATTTGGCTTCCGTGATTTTTTTAGCCAGTGAAAGTGATGCTTTGCCAGTGTTTAGGCCCTGATTACAAGAGCTACTATTACTCCCTGCTCTTGAAATACTTGCTCTTGGAAAGCTGAGCATTTAACTTAACCAGTTTTCCTGCTGGAGAAAACATTTAGAGAGGCTCTGAGACCGAAAAGAAGAGGCATGTAGCTGATACCAACTTTCCTACTCTGTCTTCAAGTTACCAGGAATGTTCGTGGAGCTGTATTAGTGCCTACAGAGTAGTCTAGTCTTTAGCTACATAACACAGTCCACACCATATGCAACAGAGGAATCACCCAGCTGAATTCTGCCTGAATTCCTGGCTCCCCAAATTATGAGCTACAAAATGTAGCTGTTTTAAATCACTAAGTTTTAAGAAGTTTGTTAAGCAAGAATAGATAAGTAGAGCAAAGACAAACAACAACATCCGTATTCATATTCATATTCATATTCTTCCACAGGTATCATTTTTCCGATAATAATAATTCAAAAATTGAAAGAAATTATTGCCATTTATAAAATGAGAACAATAAGGAAAGAATGAGTTACAAATTCCACAAAATGCAAAAATATAAATTAGAGGGGGCTATTCAGCCTAAGTGCACACTGCTCGGGTGATGGTGCATTAAAATATCAGAAACCACTGCTAAAGAACCTATCCTTGTAACCAAAAACCACCTGTTCCCCAAGAACCTATTGAAATAAAAAGTACACAGAATAATAATTAAAAAAGAAATATATTTTTCTTTAAAAAGTACTATTAAACATAGAGCAAGAAAATGAAAATGCACATATCCTATGTACTTTGTGGGTGATGAGATAAAGCTACAGACATTCAAGTACAAGTTAAATCATTTGAAAATGACATAAAAGGAAACAACTGTACTATGCTAAGAGAACACAGACACTAGATACATATTACTCTAGGTTTCTCTTATAGAATACACAGTATTAGGTCATCTTTAACTATTTATTGGGAAAGGCTAGAAATTAGGATACATAACCAACACTTTGCCTTAAAGGTCAGCTAGCTCACAGTCGGTCTCCAGGCTTATCTCACTCATATCTAGTGCACACAGCTTCTAAATAAATCTCCCTGAAGGTCAGATCTGATCATATCATAGTCCTGCAAAATCTACGATTCTTCATCATCCATAGAATAAGAACAAGACATATTGTTACACTATGGTAATTTTGTATACATATTTTTCCTCCTTTGTCCTAAAACAAATGTACCTATACTGTAAATGAAATTCTTCCTTTCTTTTACCCTTATACACTGACATATAAACACACATACACACATGTGCAATATGCAATGTTAGAACAGGGACAGGATATCCACAATACTCCCATTCAAAACATTGTTTTTAATTAACATGGGAAACACCCAGCAGTCCCTGGTTTTTAGGAATAATTGAACCCTGCTTAGATAGTTATTGTGATGACCTCCTGCCTTGGCAGAGGAGAGAATTTCTTTACTAGAGCCTGGATCTACCTGACAGAACGAACTAGCTTGTCCATGAATTTCATGGTCCCAGTTTTGCGAGATTCTTCCTTGACTATGATGTTCCATGGCTAAATCTGAAGCAATATGTGGAAAGTATTGCTCAGCTCTTCTGGGATTTGCAGAAATTTTACTGTCCACTATTTGGTAGTACAAGTTTGGTTATCTGATAACTTTTATGGAAGTTAGTTACAATCAAAAACTTTTTAAGCTCAAATTCATGGTTTCCTTGGCAATGCTGTTTCCAATAAATGTCAGAAGTATATTAAACTGTTTTCTTTCTGTCTGTTCCATGTGTCTTGATATTGTTTTTAACTCTGCTTTATTTCTTCACTGTCTTGGCTTCCTGGTTTGCATTCTCAATTTAATACTGCCTTCCTTGAACGTATCTGAAATAATAGACTCAGCTAGGAAGACAATATCCTTATTGTCTTGTTTGAATTGTTGAGGCAAAATATAGATGCTTTAGGAACAGGAACGGAATAAGAGAGATGAGCCATTAATTAAATAAATAATTAAACATTTATTTTAAATTATAAGGTCAATAAATATTTATTAAATGACAGGTTGATCAAATGCTCCTGAAAAATGGAAAAACATTAGATAAGTACAGTCAGACTTCTTAAATGAGATAACTTAAACTCAAGAATCCATTATGTAGTCTAGAAATCTATTACCTATGGAGGTGAAAGATATTTAAGAATATGCAAGAAATCCAAAGTGCGTATCTTCAATTCAAACTGAGGAAAACATTTTTTAAAAAAGTTTAAAAAATATGTAATAAAGCTGAACTCAGAAAAACTCGGGTTAAAAAAAAAGATACAGAAAGCAACTACCAACAATAAATATTTAGTATTTGCTAAGGACTGAATGTTTATATTTTTCTAAAATTCATATGCTGAAAACTAATCCATAGTGTAATATTATTAAAAGGTGGGATCCTTGGAAGGTGATAAGATCATGAGGGAGGAGCCCTCAGGAATGGAATTAATGCCCTTGTAAAACAGCCCTGAAGCAGTGTGTCTCCTCCACTCTGTGAGAACAAAGCGAGAAGATGCCATCTGTGGCCCAGGAAACAAGTGCTCACTCAATCTGCCTGTGCCTTGGTCTTTAATGTCCCACCTTTCAGAATTGTAAGAAATGCATGTCTGTTGTTTATCAGCCACACAGTTTATGGTATTTTACTACAGCTGCCCAAATAAACTAAGACACTATTGTATTACTTTAAGTTATTGCATTACAACTTACCACAAATTTAACACCTTTAAACAACATAAATTTACCTCTCACAGGTTCAGAGAATCAGGATTCTGGGCACAGCTTGACTGGGTCCTCCGATCCAGGTATCATAAGGCTGAGTCTCATCTATAAACCCATCTGAGACTTAGGTCTCCTTTCAAGCTCACAAAGCTGTTGGCGGAATTTATTTCCTCGCAGCCATGGAATTAACCAGCATCCGCTCTTTTTTGATCAATTTAAATTCAACTGATTAGGGGTCTTAATTGCATACAGGAAGTTTATTCTCCTCTGCTAGATAATAGGACATCATTAAGAAAGCAGCATTCCATCATTTACAGAGTATTGTATTAGTTACAAACAAGCGAGGATCTCATTTCCACTTGAGGGGAGAGACTCACATAAACATAATATTGGGGATTAGATATCGAGAGGAATATCTTGCTTCATCTGTCTTTTAAAAAACAGAAATGAATAAAGATCTCCTTTATTCATCTGTACTCTATGTGTACAATTTGGTCATTTCAAGAGTTATATAATTGCAATCACTTGGCTTTTTTCATTTAGTGTAATTTTCTGGAGATCCCTTTAGCTTCTTGTGTGTATCAATTGCATATTCTTTTTTATTGCTCTGTACTATTCCATGGTATGGATGTACCACAATTTGCTTAAACACTCACCCTTTGAATGACAACTAAGTTGTTTCCAATTTGAGCCTGTCACAAATAAAGCTACTATGAATTTTCATGTACCGGATTTTATGTGAGCATACATTTTCACTTATCTGGGTTAAATGATTAAGAGTGAACTTTCTGAGTTGTATTGTAGTTACATGTTTTTGTGTGAGTGTTGTTACTTAAGCAACAACAACAACAACAAAACTGCCCAGCAATTTTCAAGACTATCTTTACTATGTAACATTCTCCCAGGAAAGTCGGTGTTCCAGTTTCTTCCCACTCTTTTCTAGGGTTTGATATTGACACTATTTTTCTTTTTATTTTAGTCATTCTGATAAATGTGCAGTGACATCTTATTATGGTGTTAATCTGTACTTCTATAGCCCCTTCAGTGAATTGCCTTTCCTTGCCTTTTGCTTACTTTCTAATGGGTAGCTTTCCTTTATTTTCGAGCTTTTTGCATTTGTTATATACTCTAGGTATTAACCCTGTGTCAAATAGGTGCTTTGCAAATATTCTCTCTCAGTATGTAGCTTGTTTTCTCATTCTTTTAGTAGGGTCTTTCACACAGCAAAAGTTTCCAATTTTAATGAAGTTTAGTTTGCCAAAATTTATTTTTATGGATTGTGCTTTCAGAATCCAATCAAAGAATTCTCTAACTGGTGCTAGATTACATAAGTATCCTAAGTTTTTTCCTGAAAACCTTATAGTATTTAAGTCTATGATTCATTCTGAGTTAAATTTTGGATGTGTAAAAGTGAGACTTAGGTCAAGGTACTCCACTTATGATTATTCTTTTCCTTCTTCCTTCTCTTCCTCCTTCTTCTTTTTCCTTTCTTCTTATTCTTTATCTTCCTCTTCTCCTCTTTCTCTTTTGTCTTCTTTTCTTCTATGTTGAATTGCTCTGGTATCATTTCTTGAAACCCATTTCCTTCCTCCACTGAAGGTGAGAATGAATGTCCATGTGTCCATTTGGTCCCCAGTTTTACTAGCAGAGGAAGGCATTTAAGAGAGAAGAGAAGTTGTAGTCAGGCAGGGATGAAAGTCCTGGCTCTCTATTTAGATTTTCCTCATACCACCCTAGTTGAAGGGTGAGAGTGCTTCATTATAGTCTGTTAAATGTGGAAATCACTTCATCTTTTGTATTGTCAGTATGGGTGGAGCCAGATATTTCCTTGGGCAGTTTAATTGTAGCAGAATTATTTTATAAATGTTTTCTCAGTTTCTGGCATCCGTTTGCCTATTCTTTTTTTTTTTTTTTTTGAGGCAAAGTCTCACTCTAGTTGCCAGGCGCTAGGCTAGAGTGCAGTGGCACAATCTCATCTCACTGCAACCTCAGCCTCCTGGATTCAAGCAATTCTCCTGCCTCAGCCTCCTGAGTAACTGGGACTACAGGGGCACGCCACCACGCCCAGCTAATTTTTGTATTTTTAGTAGAGACAGGGTTTCACCATGTTGGCCAGGATGGTCTCGATCTCTTGACCTTGTGATCTGCCTGCCTCGGCCTCCCAAAGTGCTGGGATTAAAGGCTTGAGCCACCACGCCCGGCCCCTTTGCCTATTCTTTAATTAAAGAGTGCAGATTTTGTTTTTCTCTTAACCCATTGGTACAGATAAATCTAGAAAACATAAAAGTTGCATGGGACAATATATCAAAAACCAAATCAATAAATATAACATATATCAAAGAAATTGGTCACATGAATTATGGACAAAGACTACTGTCAGTGTCATATCAGACTACTTACAAACTGTTAGAAAAAATAAATGGCCAAGTTGAAAAATATGCTCTAAGAACCTGAATAAATATATAGAGACTATCAAATTCAAAAGTCAAATGGATATAAAATAATTCTCAAATTTTTTTATGAAATTAAAAATTAAGCTTAATGTATATTGTTGGAATAGCAAATCTTTAACAAATTTTTAAAGCTATATGATTTATTGCTTGCCAGAAATATAAAATGTATTAAAGTTATATATATGTATACATTTTCAAACAACAGTCTTCCTAATTAATGTGATTAGTAGCATCCATTTTTATAGAATATAAAGACAATAAACTCTGTATAGAATTATACATAAAAGTCTGTGCGACAGAAAACATACGTACATATGTCATTCATATACAGGTAATCCTCACTTTCTGAGGAGTTCATATCTACAGATTCACCTCCAAAAATTTATTTTTAACCCCAAAATCGATACTCAAGGCACTTTCATAATCCTTCACAGATGTGAACAGAGTGGTGAAGTTTTTGACTTGTCTGATGCACTTGAAGTTGAACAATAATCTGCTTTCTTGTTTTAGCTCTCCTAATGTAAACATGTATACTTATCATGGTTTATTTAGTGCTATGTGTACTTTTTTGATAATTTCACTGTTTAAAATGGCACCCAAATGTAGTGCTAACATCCCTTCAGGAATGCCAAAATGTGAGATGGTTGTGACGTGCCTTATGGAATGTGTTAAATAAGACTTTCTTGGGCATGAGGTGCAGGGCTATTTTCTGTGAGTTCATGTTAATGAAGCAATAATATATGTTAAATAAGGTGTCTTTAAACAAACACATAAAACAAGGTTATGTATTGAGTAGTTAATAAAAATGTTGTTAACAGATGCTTGGAGGAATTTATATTTCAGCTAAAAGCAGTGGTTTAGTATTCACTATTTTAGTGTTTGTGGTGTCTTTATAAAAATATAACTCTCCCATATAACAAGAATCTATTATATAATGTGTCTGAGTGAGTGTGTATATATATATATACACACACATATATACATATGTTTATAGATAAATATATATGTATATGTCTGTATATATCACGCATTTTTATTGGAATAGGATAATTTGAACACTGAAAAATGTAGAATACAAAGTTGGTTATTACAATACATTCAATATTGTTAATATAGGTTACCTTAGAGGAAGGAGGAGTCAATTTTGGTATAGTAGAAATTGAATAGCTGAAAAAAGAAAATAAAAGATGATATTTTTAAAGTCATGCATGATATTCATAAGTTAATATACAAAAGAATTAAACTCAACCTTAAGATTTTTCAAAAGTAAAAAACAGTTATCTCAATTCCCATATTCTCCTAAATAATATTTATATATTTTCCATTTTATCATCTATATGATTTCATTCCAGATCTTATTATTTGTCTAATAAGGTGGCAGAATACATTAAGTTAAGAAATAGGTAGATAATAAATAGATAGATGCAGACTGATAGACAATAATAACAATAAACTAGGAAATGACAGAAATTGATAGACATATAGAAGTTGATATGGTTTGGCTGTGTCCCCACCCAAATCTCATCTTGAATTGTAGTTCCCATAATCTCCACGTATTGTGAAAGGGACAGGGTAAAAGGTAATTGAATCATGGGGCAGTTACCCCATGCTGTTCTCATGATAGTGAGTGAGCTCTCATGAAATCTGAAGGTTTTATAAGGGGCTTGACACTTCTCTTTCCTGCCGCCCTTTGGAGAAGATGCCTTTTTTCCCTTTCACCTTCCACCATTATTGTAAGTTTCTTAAGGCCTTCTCAGCTTTGTGAAACTTTGAGTAAAGTAAACCCCTTTCCTTCATAAATTACTCAGTCTTGGGCAGTTCTTTATAGCAGCAAAAGACTACTGAACTTATACAGAAGTTCATGTCAAATCGAACATTCTAGATAAAATATTAGCTCTGTGTAGATGCTTATGTGTATAAATATTGAAATAAAACTGTTAGAGATAAAGATTTGTGTGCATAATCACCTACATTATATACTTCAAGACAAACTGATACATCTCATGTTAATGTCTCTTTTATTAAGTAACTGGATGACCGTAGTCAAATTATTTAATTCTGTTATGTTCAGTTTATTTAACTGTATAGTTAGGGAATTTATCTGGTTAACTTTTTCATAAGTTTGAAATTATAACTTTTGTATAGAATGTCATTTAAAAGATAACCAGCTAAGCCAAAAGAGAGTTTAACTATCGTTATGATCAAATATCCTCACTAATAAACTTTAGTTCTTATTGACGTTTAACAAAGCATCTTAGTTACTATCTGCCTGTGAATGCTTTTCACTTTCATTTTCTTCAAAAGAGAAATTATTTGTTATGTCCATGTATCCATGTAGGAAATGGTAAACTCTGGATTGTTTTCATTGTCTATATGGCAAAACACTTAACAGACACAAGAAACAAAGCACAAACAAAACCTTGATAACACCCAGTGGAACAAAATTCCGGTAGCTGTTTTACTAAGTAACCATACCCATTGCTGGAGCTTTTTTTTTGTCAGGATGTTTTTACTTAACGATACTTGACATTCTTGGAAGAACTGCAGTTGAGGCATAGCAACAGTAACCTGGTGCTAGGACTTCTTTTGTGAACTTTCCAATCCAAACATCTTTTCCAAGGTTCCTGAAACTGTGCTGGTGCTTTCAATAGACTTAACTCCCTTTTTAATTTTCATGAAAGCTCATTTATACTCAAGGTGGTTTTAGTAGATTTTAGTGACTTGCACTAAACTCTTATAACTAACACAAAGATTAACATACATCCAGTACTTTTCTTTTATAAATTTTATCTTTCTAGAGTCTGTAGCTATTCTATTGTAAATTGTTTACATAATATAAACTCTTTGGGTTGAAATCGTTAATTTCTAAGAAAAAATGTTTTATTCCTTGAAATTTTGTTGCAGATATATTATATGGATTAATGTAGAGGTTATATTATTCTGTGATCAGTATTCAGTGCCAGCAAAGAGAAATACATATGTAATTCATATTGCTATAAAATTATGTATAATTTAAAATACAGTATAAAATCTAATGTATCATTTATTACATAACATATATTTTTTTCATAGTTTATTGTATAGCATATAATTCATATGAACAATACTTACATATTGCTCACTCATTTATTTTAAACCACAGTAAAATCATAATGTCTACTATACTTAAATTTTAATAAGACATTACTCAGAATTTTCCAGGGGTAGGGCCAAAATGGCCAACTAGAAGCAGCAATAGAAGCTCCCATTGAAAAACAAACATAATAAGCATGTGAATCCTTCATCGGCAGCCAAGGTATCCAGGTTTTCCCATCAAAATTGACTAGAAGGCTGGCGTGACCCACAGAGAGAAGAAGAGCAGTGTGGTACAACAGCCCACCTGAGAACCAAGTGGGAAAGGGAAACCCTCTCCCTCCAGCCAAGAGAGCAGTGAGTGAGCCCTCTGCCCAGTTGGGTAAAATGCTTTTTTTCAAGCAACTGTGCAACCCAGGAATCAGATCAGAAGATCCCATCTCCAAACCCATGCCACTGAAGCCTAGCATCCCAAACCTGGAAGGCGTAGATCCTTATAGCTGCTTAGCTAGAATCTGCTTAAGAATAACAAACTCCAGGAGGGAGGATCGACCAGCACTGGCTGTCTGCGGTTGCCTGCTGTCTAAGCCATTTGACCTCCTTGGGGGAAGGGCAGCAGCCATTACTGTGACTTGTAATTGCCTAACACGCTATTCTCCCTCTGTGGGAGAAGGTCAGCACCCGTCACCATAGATCCAGGCTGCTTTTTTTTCCCAGCTGGAGTCAGGGACGCTGGACAGGTTGGTCCCAAGACTTGTCCCCATAGCCCAACACACCAGCTGTGGCAGTCTGTGGCCAGAGTGCCTCTTCAGGTCCAACCCTGACTCATCCATCCTTAGTGGGCAGGGCTTCTCTGCAGGATCTCCAAACACTCCAGCCAGAGGCTCAGGGACAGAATTCAGATCTCCCTGGGCCTGGGCCCCTAGAAAGAGGAGTGGCCGCAGTCTCTACAGGCCAGCAGACTTAGCCTCTCCTGGTAGTTCTGAGGAATCCAGGCAGCCCAGATGAGTGGGATTCCCCCAAGCAAAACACATCCTCTCCACCAAGGGACAGAGTTCTTCATTAAACAAGTCCTGATCCCCAAGTTACCCAACTGGTTGAGACCTTCCAACAGGGATTGTCAGACACCCTATACAGGAGCAATCCTACTGGCATCAGGTTGGTGTCCCTCAAAATCAAAGTTTCCAGAAGGAGGGGACATGCATTTTTGCTGCTCTCCAGCCTCCTTGAACGGCATCTACAGGCACAATAGTGAATCAGATGAATATGGCCTAAAGTGAACCCCCAGCAACTTGTAGCAGCCCAGCAGAAGTGAGATTTGACTATTAATGGAAAAGCAAACAAGCAGAAAGTGAGAACTACAGCATCAACAACAATGATAAAAGGCCACCACAAAAACCCCATCCAAGAATCAGCAGCCTCAAAGATTGAAGCTAGACAAACTCACAGAGATGAGGAAGAATCAATGAACAAATGCAGAAAATTCAAAAGGCCAGAGTGCCTCTTCTCCTAATGATCACAACATCTCTCCAACAAGGGCGCAACATCTCTCCATCCTCCAAATTGAGGGACAGAATTGGACAGAGAATGAGATGGATGAATTGACAGAAGTAGGCTTCAGAAAATGAGTAATAAAAAACTGTGATGAGCTAAAGGAGCATGTTCTAACCCAATGCAAAGACACTAAGAACCTTGATAAAAGGTTAGAATAATTACTAACTAGAATAACCTATTTAGAGAAGAACATAAACAACCTGATAGAGCTGAAAAACATAGCATGAGAACTTATTGAAGTATGAGGTCTACACAAGTATCAACAGCTGAATTGACCAAGCAGAAGAAAGGATATCAAAGTTTCAAGACCACCTCACTGCAATAAGACATGCAGACAAGAACAGAAGAAAAAGAATGAAAAAGAATGAACAGAGCCTCTAAGAAATATGGGACATCATAAAAAGACTGAACCTACGATTGACTGGAGTACCTAATGGAGATACAGAGAATGGAAACAAGCTGGAAAACACGCTTCAGGATATTACAGGAGAACTTCTCCAACCTGGCAAGACAGGCCAACATGCAAATTCAGGAAATACAGAGAATGCCATTAAGATACTCCATGAGAAGATCAACCCCAAGGCATGTAATCATCAGATTCTCCAAGGTCAAAATGAAGGAAAAACTGTTAAGGGCAGTCAGAGAGAAAGACCAGGTTACCTACAAAGGGAAGCTCACCATACTAACAGCAGACCTCTCTCAGCAGAAACTCTTTAAGTCAGAAGAGACTGGGGGTCAATATTTAACATTCTTAAAGAAAATAATTTCAAACCCAGAATTTCATATCCAGCCAAACTAAGCTTCATCAGCAAAGGAGAAATAAAACAAGCAAGTGCTGAGGGATTTTGTTACCACCAGGCCTGCCCTGAAAGAGCTCCCAAAAGATGCACTAAATATGGAAAGGTAAAACCAGTACCAGCTACTGCAAAAACACACCAAATATAAAGACTAATGACTCTACAAAGAAACTGCATCTATAGTGTGCAAAATAATCAAATAGCAGCATGATGACAGGATCAAATTCACACATAACAATAGTAACCTTAAATGTAAATGGGCTAAATACCCCAGTTAAAAGACACAGACTGGCAAATTGGATAAGGAGTCAAGACCCATCAGTGTGCTTTATTCAGGAGACCTATCTTACATGCAAAGACACACACAGGCTCAAAGTAAAGGGATGCAGGAAAATTTACCAAGCAAAGCAGGGGTTGCAATACTAGTCTCTGACAAAACAGACTTTTAATCAACAAAGATCAAAAAAGACAAAGAAGGGCATTACATAATAGTAAAGGGAACAATTCACCAAAAAGAGCTAACTATTATAATATATACGCACCCAATACAGGAACACCTAGATTCATAAAAGTAGTTCTTAGATATCTACAAAGAGACTTAGGCTCCTACACACTAATATTGGGAGACTTTAACACCCCACTCCCAATATTAGACAGATCAATGAGACAGAAAATTAACAAGGATATTCAGGACTTGAACTCAGCTCTGTATCAAGTGGACCTAGCTGAGGTCTACAGAACTCTCCACCCCCAAATCAATAGAATATATCTTCTGAGTGCCACATGGCACTTACTCTAAAATAGACCACATAATTGGAGGCAAAACACTCCTCAGTAAATGCAAAAGAACAGAAATCACTCAAAACCACAGAATTTCATAAAAATTGAACCTGCTTTTGAGTGACTCCTGGGTAAAAAATGAAATTAAGGCAGAAATCAATAAGTTCTTTGAAACCAATAAGAACAAGGAGATAATGTATCAGAATCTCTGGGACACAGCTAATGCAGGATTAACAGGGAAATTTATAGCACTAAATGATCACATCAGAAAACTAGAAAGTTCTCAAATCAGCACACTAAAATCACAATTAAAGAGCTAGGGACGCAAGAGTAAAGTAATCCAAAAGCTAGCAGAAGATAAGAAATAACTAAGATCAGAGCAATATTGAAGGAGATAGAGTCATGAAAAACCATCCAAACAATCAAGGAATCCAGGAACTGTAGTTTGAAAAAATTAACAAAATAGGTAGGCCACTAGCTAGATGAATAAAGACAAAGAGGGAGAAGAGTCAAAGAGACACAATAAATAATTATAAAGGGGATATCATGACTGACCCCCAGAAATACAAACTACCATCAGAGAATATGATAAACAACTCTATGCAAATAAACTAGAAAATATGGAAGTAATAGCTAAGTTCCTGGACACAGAAACCCTACCAAGACTAAACCAGGAGGAATTTGGGTCCCTGATTAAACCAACATACAAGCTGTGAAATTGAGGCAGTAATTAATAGCCTACCAAACAAAAAAGGTCCAGGACCAGACAGACTCATAGCTGAAGTCTACCAGAAACACAAAGTGGAGCTGGTATCATTTCTTCTGAAACTATTCCAAACAATTGAAAATAAGGAAATCATCCCTAATTCATTTTATGAAGCCAGCATCATCCTGATAGCAAAACGTGAAAGAGACACAACAAAAAAGAAAACTTCAGGCCAATATTGCTGATGAATATTGATGCAAAAATCCTCAATAAAATACCAGTAAACTAAATCCAGCAGCACATCAAAAAACTTATCCACCACTCTCAAGTTGGCTTCATCGAGCTGGGTTCATCCTTGGGTTACAAGACTGGTTCAAACATATGCAAATCAATAAGCTTAATGCATCGCATAAACAGAACCAAAGACAAAAACCACATGATTATCTCAATAGATGCAGAAAATGCCTTTAATGACATTTAACATCCTTTTATGTTAAAAACTCTCAGCCAATTAGGTATTGATAGAACATATCTCAAAGTAATAAGAGCCATTTATGATAAACCCACAGCCAATATCATATTGAATGGTCAAAAGCTGGAAGCGCTCCCTTTGAAAACTGGAACAACAGAAGGATGCCCTCTCTCACCATTCCTATTCAAAGTAGTATTAGAAGTTCTGGCCAGGGAAATCAGGCAAGATAAAAAAAAGGGTGTGGGGGTGTTATTCAAAAAGGAAGAGAGTAAGTCAAGTTGTCTTACTTTGCAGGGAACATGATTTTATATTTAGAAAACCCTAACATCTCAGCCCCAAAAGTGTTTGAACTGATAAGCAACTTCAGCAGTATCAGAATACAAATCAATGAATGTGTAAAAATCACAAGCATTCCTTCACATCAACAATAGGCAATCAGAGAGCCAAATCATGAATTAACTCCTTTTCACAATTCCTACAAATATAATAAAATACCTAGGAATACAGCCAATGCAGGAGGTGAAGGACTTCTTCAAGGAAACTACAAACCACTCACTGCTCAAAGGAAGAAGAAAGGATGCAAATAAAATGGGAAGACATTCTATCTTCATGAATTGGAAGAATCAATATCATGAAAATGGCCATACTGCCCAAAGTAACTTGTAAATTCAATGTTATTTTCATCAAGCTGCCATTGACATTCTATTAGAAAAAAAATTAAACTATTTTAGAAAAAAAATTAGAAAAAAACTATTTTAGAATTAGAAAAAAAAACTATTTTAAATTTCATATGGAATCAAAGAAGACCCCCATGAGGCCAAGACAATCCTAAGCAAAAACAACAAAGCTGGAGGCTTCATGTTACCTGACTTCAAACTATACTACAAGGCTACAGTAACCAAAACAGCATAATACTGGTACCAAAACAGGCATATAGACCAATGGAGCAGAAAAGAGACCTCAGAAATAACACCACCCATCTACAACCATTTGATCTTTGACAAACCTGACAAAACAAAGCAATGGGGAAAGGATCCCCTATTCAGTAATTGATGCTGGGAAAATTGGCTAGCCCTATGTGGAAAACTGAAACTGGACCCCTTACTTACTACACCTTATACATAAATTTACTCACAATGGATTAAAGCCTTAAATGTGAAAACCAAAACCATAAAAACCCTAGAAGAAAACCATTCAGGACATCGGCATGGTCAAAAAGTTCATGAGTAAAACTCCAAAAGCCAAAATTGACAAATGAGTTTAATTAAACTAAAGAGCTTCTGCACAGCAAAAGAAACTATTATCAGAGTGAACAGGAAACCTACAAAATGGAAGGACATTTTTGCAATTTATCCATCTGACAAAGATCTAATATCCAGAATTTACAAGAAACTAAAACATATTTCTAGGGAAAAAGCAAATAACCCCATCAAAAAGTGCTAAAGAATATGAACAGACACTTCTCAAAAGAAGACATCTATGCAGTCAACAAGCATATGAAAAAAGCTCAACATCACTGATTATCAGAGAAATGCAAATCAAAACCACAATGAGATACCATCTTACACCAGTCAGAATGGCAACCATTAAAAGTCAGGAAACAATAGATGCTGATGAGGTTGTGGACAAACAGGAATGCTTTTACACTGTTGGTGGGAATGTAAATTATTTCAACCATTATGGAAGACAGTATGGCCATTTCTCAAGGATCTAGAACCAAAAATACCATTTTACCCAATAATAATCCCATTACTGGGTATATACCCAAAGGATTGTAAATGATTCTACTATAACGACACATGCACACGTATGTTGCAGCACTATTCACAATAGCAAAGACATGGAACCAACCCAAATGCCCATCAATGATAGACTGGATAAAGAATATGAAGTACATATACACCGTGGAATACTATGCAGCCATAAAAATGAATGAGATCATGTCCTTTGCAGGGACATGGATGAAGCTGGAAGCCATCATCCTCAGCAAGCTAACACAGGAATAGAAAACCAAACACATCATGTTCTCACTCATAAGTGGAGTTGAACATTGAGAACACATGGGCACAGAGAGGGAAACAACACACACCAGGGCCTGTTGAGGGGTGGAGGCTAAGAGGTGAAAACTTAGAGGACAGGTCAATAGGTGCAGCAAGCCACCATTGCACATGTGTACCTATCTAACAAACCTGCACGTTCTGCAGATGTATCCTGCTGTTTTTTTCTTTTTTTAGAAGAAATAAATTTAAAAAAAATTTCAATTAAAATAAACATTTTGTTATTTTGTAGCATGACCATGATGAATAATCTACATTTTGTATCCCTGTGATTGAACAGAGAACAGTGAAATTTCTTTGCAGACACATACATTGTCTTGCTATTTCTTTGAGGGCAAACACCGCTCTTGACTAAGTAGTTAAGAGCGGTTCTGTTTTGTTTCTGTTTTGGTTGCACATAGGAACAAAGTAAAATATTTAAGTTTTTGATCATGTTTTGAAAAATGTATTTCAGAACATGATAATATAATTGGCAAAATTTAAAAATTAATTCAATAACATCACTGGCAGGTGATTTGATATTTCAAATATAATTTCACATACTTTAGTACTGACACCAATCAGACTGCAATATGCTATTACTTTGGTTTCTGCCACATTAGAATATACTTGTTTTGCATGATTCAAACAATATTACATCATATAACAAGATATCAAGTGTTTGATTTGTACTTGTTCTTTGTGAAATTATTATTATTATTATTATTTTTTTTTTTGAGACAGAGTCCAGCACTGTCACCCAGAGTAGAGTGCAATGGCATGTTCTTGGCTCACTGAAACCTTGACCTCCCCGGTTTAAGCAATTCTCCTGCCTCAGCTTCCCGAGTAGCTGAGATTATAGAAGCCTACCACCACATCGGGCTAATTTTTTGTATTTTTAGTAGAGATGGGGTTTCACTACCTTGGCCAGGCTGGTCTCTAACTCCTGACCTCATGATCCACACAGCTTGGCCTCCTAAAGTACTAGGATTATAGGCCTGAACCACTGTGCCCAGCAAAATTAGTTATTCTTAAAACATTCTAGGTAAAACATTCAATGTGTTGAATATTTATAATCAAGATTTAGGAAAACAAGAGAACACCTGTAGAAGTCAATGTATGTAAAGGATGACAGCTATCCTTATCTGTCATTTAACCTATGACCATGATAGCATACTTCTGCTGTTTGTTGGATATAAAGTCATCATCTACCTATTTATTGAAAAATTTTTTAAAAAGCAGATTGCTCGTTGCATTATATGCATGTTACCATGCAGCATGTTTTGTCAGTTGCAGCAGATACAAACATGAATAATACACATGAATATTATACTAAAGAATTCCAAAGAATTTCTTGTTAATCTGATAAAAACAGGCACATAAATTTTAAAGTGCATTAAAATTTTAGGTCAAATGTAGCTGAGATCCCAATGGTGTTCTTTTTTCCTTTTTTCACTCTGCACTGACCTAGAGAAAGTAACACCTTAGCAAGTAATCTATTCCCTAAAAATATCACTCCCAGGGTTATAGATTTTACTGAAATGTCAAGGAATACATGGAAAATTTATTTTCCTTGCACACCATATGACAACACATTATAGATGATAGTTGTTTACATAGATATACAGACAGATGGATAAATAATTATTTTCTCTTCTCAAGAGATATTCTCTGGCCACCAGCTCTATCACTATACCACCTTTTACATTTTCCTTTCCCTGTCCACAAATAGTATCTAGAGTTGCTCTTCATGCCTAAATAATTCAATGCTATCTTTCAGCTTTCATATGCCACACAGCAAAACAAAAGCTGTATAGCTACTGACATAACCCAGGATTCTAGGAAAGCTCATACCAATCAGTTGATTATCCATTTTACTCCAAGTGTTTCAAGGACAGTATCACCTTCAACATATCCTTTTACTAAGCTAATAGATTGAAAGAGTAACTGGAAATTTTGATACTAAAAAAAAAAAAAAAAACACACAAATTTTTCTCCTAATGTGTATTCAATACAGTATATTTTCTGTAAAAAAAAAAGTATTAACTGGAAACAGACAATTGTGTTCAGAAGGGCACATTTAGCTACATATGAGGCTGAGATTGTTTTTTGAGCAAAGGATGTAACAACTGAGTAGCACAGTATTTCATGTCTGTTGCTAGATGGGAAATTCTTTAATACATTATCCATGTCTCACTTATTTTTCTGTTACATGCTATAATAACACCTTGCAAATAAGAAGTGTTACAACATTTGTGCGGAAAAAGACAGCTAATTATCCTCTGTAAGGTCTCTTTTCAGTTGTCATATTGCATTTGACAGCTCATTCTTTAATTGGGAAAGTTACTAACTTTTGTAACGTGTAGTTGAGAGCTCTTCAGTGCAATGTTGGCAGAAGATTCTCTATGGGCCTCTATGGGTTTTGCATCTCTTCTGAGCATAGCCATTACATTAGTTATCTCTTGCTATGCTATCTTCTGCTGAGGGTTTCTCAAGGCTCCAATTAAGGTATTGGCCTCTCTGCTAGCGGTTCATGTAGGGAGGATCTGGTTTGGTTTCCAGTAGCTGCAGAAATGAAAGATCCAGCTTCTTACTAGCTGTAGATTGGAAGTTCCTCTTACAACATAGAGGACATCAGTAGTTACTTGCCACATGGACTTCTCCATAGACAGTATTAGCAATTTGCTTCAAGACCAGTAAGAAAGACTGGTGCCTGCTGTAAAGTGGAGTAATATTAATAATATACTCTGTATCATATAGCATATAACATATGATGGCCAACATAGTATACAGCATATGCCTATGGTGTGTCTATTGTGTATATTGTAATCAAATCAGAGTGTTGTCTTTTCTACCTAAGTAGTTTTACTTCATATATTAAACTAGTATTAAAAATTTAAGTAAATTAAAAAGTTTTTTCCTTCAATGAAGGTATTTAATTCAAATATATCTATAAAAATAACATGACATTTTGTCTTTATCATTCTAGTAAGGGCACATTCTTGTATTTAAATATTTTTATTTTCAGGCATATAGTAATTACATTAGATTCTGTTATATAATGTTTATTGTGTCTAGCTATTTGTAGAGTTCTATTTAGCTTATCCTTTCATTGAACTGTAAAACCACAAATATAATTATTCTATTACAAAATGAGGTATTTGTACATTAAATCAAAGATAGAAACTATGGAAAAAAATAATTATATTTAAACATTTTGTAAGTTTTATTAGTTTCCTTTTCTCTGAAGTAATATTTTTCTTCTGTTCTTAAGCAATTAAAATATATTCATGAACATTAAGAAATATGTAATAAATTTTATTCATCTTCTGGTATTTAGGAGTTTCTCTCTCCATTTATTCTCACTTCCACACAACACCTTTAAGAAGTTTAGTTCAGAGGAGCTGGGCTCTTATATTAAGGTACATTTATCCACAGGTCTGTAAGTCTTGGGACCATGGTTCTAACTACTCTTTGTTTTTGGATTATCTTTTCATAGATCTTTATATTGCAAATAACCTTAAAAGATATAGCAACTCCATGCAGACCAAAGCACAGGCATGCTTCCTGAGTATTATGAAAGAGTCCAGTTTCCAAAGCTCAGAGTTTCTTACCTATAACAAACCTACCTCATCTGTATGTATCCCCTGTCCCTCTGTCACTCTGTGGAAATTGGTACTTGAGAATCCAGTGTAAAAAAGTGCTGGCATTCTGGGTACTGCATTTGTTGTCAGAAATAGACTGACCTCTGTCTCTAACTCAGTGGTTTTGTTTATTCTGCAGCATCCTTAAAACTGTGCCAGGCTGACTCGTTAGATTGCAGGTAGGTGAAGTCTTATCCACTTTGCAGTGTATAAGTGATCTTCTCACTTAGAGAGGCTTACGACAGTTACCCTAACTCAACACAAAATGAGTCTCAGTAGCAATAATGAAATTCAAATTTAACAAAGCAGAATGACTTCTTAACCTAGTAATATTTTACTTCAACCTAATTAAATACATTTATATATTTAAAGATAGAAAATATGGATCTGGAGAGCTGTGATAGCTGATTAAAAAAATAGAAGAAAGCTGCTTTTAGATGTAAAGCAGACTGCAACCACAGAGGTAATTTCAATAGAAGAGCTTACTCTAAGCATAGAACTCAACTGGTCCCATTACCAAAAATGTCTCTCCTGGGAAGATTAAATACATTAGACAGATTTTTACAGGCTATTTCCTTTCATGGGTTGGCTGACACAGTCTGTCCATTGGCTATTTTAAGCCCTGAACAACCATTTTCCTCTTACCTTCTTTTACTGAGGCTGAAAATCTTTCCAACAAGGGTCATCATGTGACACAATTAAGAACAATGGGATACATGTGGATTGCTTAATAAGAGAGTGGCTTATTATAAGACACATTATTTAAAAGTCTTGTATTGTTAGTCTTTCCCTGGTTTTTGTGCCTAGAAAAAGAAAAGGAATTATATTAGAATCATTTGAAAGCAAACTTATCAGTTAAAATAAAAAAGCATCCTAAGTTTAGGATGAGCATCTGCTACATGAGAAAACGAAACTACTGTAAGTTTAATTACTGTTAATTGGAACTTTTTTTGCTTGGATCCAAAGGACCTCCTGATACATGAAAACCAATAAACTAGACAAAGTGGAGGCCAACAGAGGATTCCTCTTTCTATTTGCCCTGTTAGAGTATTTGGAAATTTACTAGAGCCCATTCTCACCCACATCCAAACTCATGCCCACAAAAATATATATACTAAATGAAAGACAGATGCTAATATTGAGATCATAGTGCAGTATCTTCTGAATTTATTGAGTACATTTAGCAAGACAATGTGTTCTTAGATTTTTAATATTGTTTTTTCTCCAAAGATCATCACTGACTTGCTTCAGCTGTTGGACTTCAATTTGTGAGCCCCAAACTGGGCTTTTCTGCTTTGAATAATTAAAAAATTTAAAAACGTTAACTATTTACATAACTAAGAAACTGTTGTCCAATTATTTTCTTGGTGCCTGTGTAAATTTCTTTTACAGAAAAAAAAGTGCTGGTCAGAAGATATATTATCTGTTCCACTTTATAGTTATAATCTCATTTTATAACAATTAGTACATGTATTAGTTTTCTAGGGCTGCCATAATAAAATACCAAAAAAAGAAAAAAGGCCAGGCTGGGTGGCTTAAAATACAGAAACATATTTGTTCACAGTCCCAGAGGTGACAAACCCAAAGTCAAGCTGCCCACAGCGTTGGTTTCTTATGGGGCCCCTTTCTTTGGCTTGCCGATGGCCACCTTTTCATTGATTATCCTTACATTTTCTTTCTCTTTGCTCAAGTACTGCTAGTGTCTTATATTTTTATGAGGGAATCAAACATATTGGACCAGAGTTTCACCAAAAAGACCTAACTCTAAATTAATCATCTCTTTAAAGACATGTGTCCAAATAAAGTCACATTTTGAAGTATTGGTGATTAGGGTTTCAACATATGAATTTATAGAGAACACAAGTCAGTCCATAGAAATATGTAATCTATTCTTTTAACTTCAACTCGTCTAGAGATAATTATTTGTATAATTTCTTAAGTCGTATTAACCCTGAATAAATGTAAAGGTGCAGCATGATGCTTAGAAGATAAAAGTCTAAACCATAGACTGCGGTCACACCCACATTGTGAGCTTTGGGTGTTTAGTCTCCAAAACAGCATGTCCACACTGGCACCCAAATTACTCTACTTCTTCTGCCAAAACTCTAGTGTATAGATTTTTTGAAAACACATAAAAGTTCTAGGTTATGGTATGCCTTTGAGTAAGAAGTCCTAAACCAACCATACTACATTATGAAAAAGCAATTAACTTTCTCAAATGTGTTTATGCTACTTCCAAATAAGGTTCATTTGCATTTTGTAGTCCACAAGTGTGCATTCATTTCAGTGCTTTCCATAGTTCAGCAACAATGGATAGAAGCAATACAGGAATATTTCAACTAACTTACACAGTCATTTTCATTTTTGTAGACCATAGGGACCACTAAATGAAAATTGGTTTGGTAGATGGAATTCATCAGGCATTATTTATTTCTGTTGTCTGCTTGAATAGTTTCTTTTATCTGGGATAAATAAGCACTCTGTACATAAAATGCCTTTCACTGACAATTCAATTGATCACCAGGAAACTGAAGAGAAAGAAAAATAAACATTCAATTAAAACAAGCTGTATAGGTATCTCAGTTCTTAGTTTTTAAATTTAAAATATATATATGTATATATGTGTATATATATACATATATATTTTACATATATATGTGTATATATATACACATATATATATATATTTTACATATATATGTATATATATACACATATATATGTATATATATGTATATGTATATATATATGTGTATCTTTATGTATATATATGTATATA